>NW_027397135.1:426871-456526 GCF_003265705.2 Callorhinus ursinus
TAGTGCCCCCATTTTTGATTGCACCTCATTAATCGCCTTTTTGATTTCGACTTGGTTAGATTTTAGTTCTTTTATTTCTCCAGAAAGGGTTTCTCTAATAACTTCCACGCTTTTTTCAAGCCTAGCTAGTATCTTTAAAGTCATGATTCTGAACTCTAGGTTCGACATCGTACTAATGTCCATATTGAGTAGTTCCCTGGCTGACGGTACTACCTCTTGTTCTTTTCGCTGAGGTGATTTTTTTCATCTTGTCATTTTGTCCAGAGGAGAATAGATGAATGAGAGAACAAAATGCTAACAGGTTTACAACGTCCCCAGCAAATATACTGTATGCAAATCAGAAAAGACCTGAAACCAGGGGAAAAGAAAGGGAAAGAAAGAAAAAAGAAAAAAAAAAGAAAGAAGATAAAAAGAAAAACAGAATAATACAAAAAAAGCAGAATATGATCAAATATGATCAGGCTAGTGCATAGATCAGTGCCACACACTAGATTTTGGGCATATTTTGGTCTGTTAGAAATAAGTTCCTCTTAAAATTTTAAAGGAAGAAAGACTTATATATGTACAAAATAAGGGTTGATACAATGAAGGGATAGAAGATGACTGTAAAAATGAAAATTATAAAAGATTTTATAAAAGGACTTGATAAGATAAGAAGTTGTTTGAAAAAAGAAAGAAGAAGATTTAAGAACAAAAAAAAAAAGAAAAAAGGGAGAGAATGTGATCAGGCAGGAGACTAGAACAGAGCCATACACTAGTGATTTAGGGTGTACTTTGATCTGTTAGAAGAAACTGTATCTCAAAATTTTAAAGAGAGAACAACTTATATATATATGCCAAAAATAAGGGTAACTACTACGAAGGGATAAAATATGACTCTAAAAATGAAAAATAAAAAATGTTTTTTTTTAAAAAAGAGATTGATAAGATGTTGGTTGAAAAAGGGGAAAAAAAATTAAAAAAAAAAACAGTTAACAAAAATTAACTTTGATGAACTAATGAATCATGGTAAAAAAAAAGCCATGAATTCTATGTGCAGTATTCCCCTAGCGCTGGAGTTCTCCCATTTTCCTTGATTGGTAAACTTGGTCTTGGCTTGCTGGCTGTTCGTGCTGATCTTCTGGGGGAGGGGCCTGTTGCTGTGGATTCCAAATGTCTTTGCCGGAGGCTGAATTGCCCCGCCCTTGTCGGTCCGGGCTAAGCAAGCTGCTCGGGTTTGATCTAAGGAGCTTTTGTTCCCTGCAAGCTCTCGGTACAGCCTTGGGAGGACAAGGGCAAAAATGGTGGCCTCCCAATCTCCACCCGGAGGTGCTGAGAACTCAGGGCCCCGCTCCTCAGTGCGCCCCCAGAGAAAAGCAGTCACTCCCTTGTCCCCGGTCTCCGGCCGCACTCCATGCTCACCCGGCCGGTGACCGAGCGTTGCTATCTCTGGCACCCGATCCCGTGTGGAGTCTCCAAACCCAGCACATCCCTGCGGTGCGTTCCCGCGCCGCTCCTCCCCGGGAAGGAAGGGGAGTCTCCCCGGGTCTGCCGCTTGTCGGGTCCCTGCTGGAGGTGCAGTGGCTCGACTGGGCCGCAGATCACAGTTTATGGCAACCCCAAGCTGAGAGCCCGCGGCTCGGCTCCGTCTCTGCAGCCGGCTTCCCCGCTCCGATACCTGGGAGCTCTGGCGCACTCAGGCACCCCCGGTCTTTCTGTGACCCCAAGGGTCCTGAGACCACACTGTCCCGGGAGGATTCCACACCCTGCTTAGTCACTGCGGTGACGTCCCTCAGCGGAGCCGGCTTCTAAAAGGTCCGAATTTGTGCTCTGCGGCTCTATTACTTGCCAGAAGCGGCCCACGGAGGCCCCCTCCCCTGCTGTCTATCCTCCCGAATATCGCCTCGGATTCACTTCTGCGCACGTCCTACCTTCCAGTAAGTGGTCGCTTCTCTGTTCAGAGAGTTGTTGCTACTCTCCTCTTTGATCTCCTGTTGAGTTCGTAGGTGTTCAGAATGGTTTGATCCCTATTCAGCTGAATTCCTGAGACCAGACGAAATCCAGATCTCCTACTCCTCCGCCATCTTAATCATCCTTTTTTAAATAGCTAACACCCAGAAACATTAGCTCAGCGGTCCGCCGCGTCCTACAGCTGATGTCTCGCGTGCCACCGGGAGCCGCGCGCATGCCTGTTTGTTGGGAGATTTTTGATGACTGCTTCAATTTCCTTAGTGGTTATAGGTCTGTTCAGGTTTTCTATTTCTTCCTGGTTCAATTTTGGTAGTTGATACATCTCTAGGAATGTACCCATTTCTTCCAGGTTCTCTAATTTGCTGGCATAGAGTTGCTCATCATATGTTCTTATAATTGTTTGTATTTCTTTGGTGTTGGTTGTGATCTCTCCTCTTTCATTCATGATTTTGTTGATTTGGGTCATTTCTCTTTTCTTTTGGATAAGTCTGGCCAGGGGTTTATCAATCTTGTTAATTCTTTCAAAGAACCAGCTCCTAGTTTCGTTGATCTGTTCTACTGTTCTTTTGGTTTCAATTTTATTGATTTCTTCTCTGATCTTTATTATTTCTCTTCTCCTGCTGGGTTTAGGCTTTATTTGAGGTTCTTTCTTCAGCTCCTTTAGGTGTAGGGTTAGGTTGTGTATTTGAGACTTTCCTTGTTTCTTGAGAAAGGCTTGTATTGCTATATACTTTCCTCTCAGGACTGCCTTTGCTGAATCCCAAAGATTTTGAACAGTTGTGTTTTCATTTTCTTTAGTTTCCATGAATTTTCTTAATTCTTCTTCAATTTCCTGGTTGACCCATTCATTCTTTAGTAGGATGCACTTTAGCCTCCATGTATTTGAGTTCTTTTCGACTTTCCTCTTGTGATTGAGTTCTAGTTTCAAAGCATTGAGGTCTGAAAACATGCAGGAAATAATCCCAATCTTTTGGTACTGGTTGAGACCTGATTTGTGACCTAGGATGTGATCAATTCTGGAGAATGTTCCATGGGCACTAGAGAAGAATGTGTATTCCGTTGCTTTGGGATGGAATGTTCTGAATATGTCTGTGAAGTCCATTTGGTCCAGTGTGTCATTTAAAGTCTTTATTTCCTTGTTGATCTTTTGCTTAGATGATCTGTCCATTTCAGTCAGGGGAGTGTTAAAGTCCCCCACTATTATTGTTTTGTTGTCAATGTGTTTCTTCGCTTTTGTTATTAATTGCCTTATATAATTGGCTGTTCCCATGTTAGGGGCATAGATATTTAAAATTGTTAGATTTTCTTGTTGGATAGACCCTTTAAGTAGGATATAGTGTCCTTCCTCATCTCTTATTACAGTCTTTGTTTTAAAACCTAAATTGTCTGATATAAGGATTGCCACCCCAGCTTTCTTTTGGTGTCCATTAGCATGGTAATTGGTTTTCCACCCCCTCACTTTCAATCTGCGGGTTTCTTTGGGTCTAAAATGAGTCTCTTGTAGACAGCATATTGATGGGTCTTGTTTTTTATTCCAGTCTGATAGCCTGTGTTTTGATTGGGGCATTGAGCCGATTTACATTCAGGGTAACTATTGAAAGGTATGAATGTAGTGCCATTGTATTGCCTGTAAGATGAATGTTATTGTATATTGTCTGTGTTCCTTTCTGATCTATGCTGCTTTTAGGCTCTCTCTTTGCTTAGAGGACCCCTTTCAATATTTCTTGTAGGGCTGGTTTTGTGTTTGCAATTTCCTTTAGTTTTTGTTTGTCCTTGAAGTTTTTTATCTCCCCTTCTATTTTCAATGACAGCCTAGCTGGATATAGTATTCTTGGCTGCATATTTTTCTCATTTAGTGCTCTGAAGCTATCATGCCGGTCCTTTCTGGCCTGCCAGGTCTCTGTGGATAGGTCTGTTGCCAATGTAATATTTCTACCATTGTAGAAATTCATTGTAGGAATACATTACATATCTCTTCTCCCGAGCTGCTTTTAGGATTTTCTCTTTGTCTCTGAGACTCGTAAGTTTTACTATTAGATGTCGGGGTGTTGACCTATTTTTATTGATTTTGAGAGGGGTTCTCTGTGCCTCCTGGATTTTGATGCCTGTTTCCTTCCCCACATTAGGGAAGTTCTCTGCTATTATTTGCTCCAATATACTTTCTGCCCCTCTCTCCCTTTCTTCCTTTGCTGGGATTCCAATTATTCTAATGTTGTTTCATATTATCGTATCGCTTATCTGTCGAATTCTGCCCTCATGGTCCTGTAGTTGTTTCTCTCTCTTTTTCTCAGCCTCTTAATTTTCCATCATTTGGTCTTCTATATTGCTGATTTTCTCTTCTGCCTCATTTATCCTAGCAGTTAGTGCCCCATTTTTTATTCACCTCATTAATAGCCTTTTTGATTTCAACTTGGGTAGATTTTAGTTCTTTTATTTCTCCAGAAAGGGTTTCTCTAATTACTTCCATGCTTTTTTCAAACTAGTATCTTAAAATCATGATTCTGAACTCTAGGTCCGACATCGTACTAATGTTCGTAACGAGTAGTTCCCTGGCAGACGGTACTACCTGTTGTTTTTTTTGCTGAGGTGATTTTTTTTCGTCTCGTCATTTTGTCCAGAGAAGAATAGATGAATGAGAGAAAATGCTAACTGGTTAACAACGTCCCCAGCAAATATACACTATAGAAATCAGAACAGACTTGAAACCAGGGGAAAAGAAAGGGAAAGAAAGAAAAAAGAAAGAGAAAAAAAAGAAAGAAAAAGAAATAAACAAAAACAGAGCAATAGAAAAAAAAACAATATATGATCAAATATAATCAGGCTAGTGCATAGATTAGTGCCACACACTCAATTTTGGGCGTGTTTTGGTCTGTTAGAAAAAAGTGCCACCTTAAATTTTAAAGGAAGAAAGACTTATATATGTATAAAATAAAGGTTGATACAATGAAGGGATGGAAGATGACTGTAAAGATGAAAAGTATAAAAGATTTTATAAAAGGAATTGATAAGATAAGAAGTTGTTTGAAAAAAGAAAGTAGAAGATTTAAAAAAAAAAAGGAAGGAAAAGGGAGAGAATGTGATCAGGCAGGAGACTAGAACAAAGCCATACACTAGTGATTTAGGGTATATTTTGATCTGTTAGAAGAAACTGTATCTCAAAATTTTAAAGAGAGAACAACTTATATATATATGCCAAAAGTAAAGGTAACTACTATGAAGAGATAAAATATGACTCCAAAAAAGAAAAATAAAAAATGGTTTTTTAAAAAAGGTGTTGTTTGAAAAAGGGAAAAATAAAAATAAAAAAAAAACAGTTAAAAAATTAACTTTAAAACCTGATGAATCATGGTAAAAAAGCCTTGAATTCTATGTGCAGTATTCCCCTAGCGCTGGAGTTCTCCCGTTCTCCTTGATTGGTAAACTTGGTCTTGGCTTGCTGGCTGTTCGTGCTGATCTTCTGGGGGAGGGGCCTGTTGCTGTGGTTCCCAAATGTCTTTGCTGGAAGCTGAATTTCCCCGCCCTTGTCCGTAGGAGCTAAGCAAGCTGCTCGGGTTTGCTCTCAGGAGCATTGTTCCCTGCAAGCTTTGGTACAGCTTTAGAGGACCAGGGTGAAAATGGTGGCCTCCCAATCTGCACCCGGAGGAGCTGAGAACTCGGGGCCCCGCTCCTCACTGCACCCCCAGAGAAAAGCAGTCCCTCTTGTGTCCCCGGTCTCCGGCCGCACTCCGTGCTCACCCGGCCTATGACCGAATGTTGCTATCTCTGGCACCCGACCCGGTGTGGAGTCTCCAAACCCAGCAGATCCCTGCGGTGCGCTCCCACGCTGCTCCTCCAGGGGAGGAAGGGGAATCTCCCCGGCTCTGCCGCTTGTTGGGTCCCTGCTGGAGGAGCAGTGGCGCGACTGGGCCGCGGATCACAGTTTATGGCAACCCCGGAGCTGACAGCCTGCGCCTCGGCTCCGTCTCTGCAGCCAGCTTCCCCTCTCCGATACCTGGGAGTTCTGCTCTACTCAGGCACCCCCGGTTTTTCTGTGACCCCGCGGGTCCTGAGATCACACTGTCCTGTGAGGGTTCCAACCCCCGCTTAGCCACTGGAGCGACGTCCCTCAGCGGAGCTGACTTCTACAAGTTCCGATTTTGTGGTCCGCGGCTCTATCACTTGCCAGAAGCGGCTGACGGAGGCCCCCTCCCCCGCTGTCTATCCTCCCGACTATCGCCTCTGATTCACTTCTCTGCACGTCCTAGGTACCTTCCGGTAAGTGGTCGCTTCTCTGTTGAGAGAGTTGTTGCTACTCTCTTCTTCGATCTCCTGTTGAGTCGTAGGTGTTTAGAATGGTTTGATCCCTATTCAGCTGAATCCTGAGAACAGGCGAAATCCAGGTCTCCTACTCCTCCGCCATCTTGCCAAGGAAGTCTGTCTTCATCCATTTTTTTATCAATAGACACTAGTTTATTTCCATATCTTGGCTATTGTGAATAATGCTGCAATGAACATAGAGTACAGGTATCTCTTTAAAATATTGATTTCCTTTCCTTTGCATATATGCCCAGAAGTGAGAGTGCTGGAAAATGTGATAATTCTATTTTTACTATTTTGAGAACCTTCTGTACCATTTTGCACAGTGGCTGCACCATCTTACATTGCCACAACAGAGCACAAGAGTTCCTTTTTCTCCACATCCTCACCAACACTTGGTATCTTTTGTGTTTTTGATACCAGCCATTCTGACAGGTATGAGGCCCTACCTCATTGTGGTTTTATTTACATTTCTCTGATGGTTAGTGATGTTGAGCACCTTTTCATATACCTGTTCGCCATTTGTATGCTTTCTTTTGAGAAGCGTCTATTCAAGTCCTTAGCCCATTTTTCATTTGGGTTAGTTGCTTTTGGTTTATGCGTTATTTTCCTGATTTCATTGAATTGTCTTCATTCTCTTGTAGCTCTCTGGGCTTCATTAAAACAATTGCTTTGAATTTTTTGTCAAAAATCTTATAGACCTCCATTTCTCTTGTATCGATTACTGGAAATTTATTGTCTTCCTTTAGTGGTATCATGTTCCTCGTAGTGTTGCATTGGTATCCTCACATTAGAAGAAGTAGTCACCTCCCCAATACTTTATCAGCTGGCTTCCACAGGGAAAAATCTTGTGAGTGGATGTGACAGCACTGGCTCAATGGGGTGCTTGGTAGTGTGGAGCCTGGGGCTGGGTCCAGGGTCATGTGCACCAGTTCCAAGAGTGGGCAGGGCCACCAGATAGAGGGTGTGCATGCGCAGTGGTGCCAGTGCTGGGGGTGGGGTGGGGGAGAGGTATGGCAGCGCTGGCCCTGGCGGGGCTCAGTGGCATGGGCTCTGGGAAGCTCTGGCAGCTGTCGTCCACATCAGTGAAGACTGCGTGGATTCTCAGTGGCAAAAGCTCTGGAGGGGTGGGGTACCTCCACAGTGAAGTGAGGGCTTTTGGGGTCCTCCCTGGAAGGCTGCCGGGTTCCTCCTGCTCTCCTTTTGTCCCATCGAAGGAACTCACGTCTCGGGTGCTGAGTGTGCAGGTCTGGGGGATGGCGTGATGCAGGTAAAATGTTTCCTACCTTTTTTCTTTTTGCTCTGTTTTTGTGCTCCACTCGGTTGCTGCAGTTTCCATATGTCAGAGCAGTGCTATTTCAGTCCGTCGATAGTTGTTAAATCTTTGTTTTTGTAGAGGAACGTGTGCTGGGACCTACTATTCCCACACCTTGCTGACATGGCTCTGCCTGTCATTATTTTGACTTACACAGAGGATCTTGATCTCGCTATATGCACTGTTTTGCACCTGGCACTATCTACTTACATACTTTAGAAACACAGTGTTCTTTCTTCATTCTTTCCCTCCTTTCTCATTCTCTTCTTTTCTTTCTTACTTCCCACCCAGAAAGAGAAATGTTGTGGTTTTTTTTTCACTCACACTTTGCAGAAAATGAAAAGAAATTTAAAAACTGTATGATTTTGAGGGCACCTGGGTGGCTCAGTCAGTTAAGCATCCAACTCTTGATTTCAGCTCAGGTCTTGATCTCAGGGTCTTGAGTTCAAGCCCCATGTTGGGCTTCACAGTGGGCATGGAGTCTACTTAAAAACAAAAACTGATTTTTTTAAACCAGAAAATTCTACTGTAACAACCCCTGGGTTTATTCCTTTAATGTCATTCAAATGTGTTCTGACCCCATAAATAACACCCTCTTATTGGAACAAAATAAAACAGTGTGAACATTTAATTAACAAAGACTTATACACTGCTTACTGTGGGCCAAGCTCTATTCTAGGTGCTTTAAATATTGACTCATTTAATTAAGTTCTCATAACAAGTCTGTGAGTTAGGTATTATAAATCTGTTTGCCAATGAGGAAACTGAGGCACAAGTAAATTTCCCAGTTAAAAGGCAGCTGAGGTGGACTTTACATCCAGCCTATCTGGCTCCAGAGCCCATCCTCAATGCCACTGTGCTCTGCAACCCATCTCCAGACTCAAACACACCTAGGGTCACTTAGAAACCTCATGTCTGGAGCACCTGGTGGCTCAGTCGGTTAAGTGTCTGTCTTCACCTTGGGTTATGATCTCCGGGTCCTGGGATCAAGTCCTGCATCAGGCTCCCTGCTCAGTAGGGAGTCTTCTTCTCCCCCTGCCTCTGCCCCTCTCCCCCGCTCATGCTCTCTGTCTCTCAAATAAATAAAATTTTTTTAAAAAATTTAAAAAGCTGCTTCTCCCTCTCCCTCTCTCTGTCTCCCAGCTTGTGCTCTCGCTCACTCTCACTATCTCAAATAAATAAATAAAATCTTAAATAAAAAATAAAGAAAGAAACCTCATGTCCTGCAGTGACCACCAGTGATCTTTTGGTAACCATCCTTTCATGATTCTTTTGTGTACATATTTATGAACATATACATATTTTGTAAGTAAATCACAGAAATATACAATATACATATACATGTATATAAAATCAAGGAGATTTTTGTCATTTTAACTTTAACAAAAGTGAGATTGTACATATATATTTTGTCTGCATCTTGTGTTCCTGATTTACCAGCCTCATGAAATTCTTCCATGTCCACTACTATATCTGTAACTGATTCTTTCATACTTACAATGTATGCCTTGGTCAGGTATTATGTAACCCTTTCCCTATTGATGTGTATTCACTTGGTTTCTAGGGTTCTTAGCACAACAAAGTGTGCTGAAACAAACATCTGAGTACATATCATATTTCTTTTTGCATTGCTACTCTTATACCTAGAGATTAGATTTCCAGGTGTTAGATAACTGGTTTTTTTCTTTTTCTTTTAAAGATTTTATTTATTTGAGAGAGAAAGAGAATGGGGAGGGGCAGAGGCAGAGGGAGAGGGAGAAGCAGACTCCCACTGAGCAGGGAGTCCTACATGGGGCTGGATCCCAGGACCCTGAGATCATGACCTGGGCCAAAGGCATCCGCGTAACCAACTGAACCATCCCAGGTGCCCCTGCAGGTTTTTTCTTTAACAAATTTTGCTAGCTTGTTTTCGCAAAAAGTAGCACAGTTCACAAGTTAATCAGCAGTGAATGAGCAACCCTTTTCCTGACAGTAAAACCTCAACCATGGGTGAGATGTGTTTTTCACTTTTGCAAAGATCATTGGTATACAGTGATCCTTCATAATTACTTTAATTTGTTTTCCCCTGGCTAGTAGGAAGCTTAAAGACCTTTTGTTTTTGTTGCTCTTTCAGGCCATTTGGAATTTTTCTTCTGTGACTTGCCTATTTATAATCTCTATTTTTCTATTGAGTGGTCTTTTTGGTATGCTTAATAATCTGTTTTAGTTGTTTCTACATAATATAGCCTTTAACTATTACAGTTGAGGGCGCCTGGGTGGCTCAGATGGTTAAGCGTCTGCCTTCGGCTCAGGTCATGATCCCAGGGTCCTGGGATCGAGTCCTGCATTGGGCTCCCTGCTCCTTGGAAGCCTGCTTCTCCCTCTACCCCTCCCCCGTTCTCTCTCTCTCTCTCAAATAATAAATAAAATCTTTAAAACAATCATAAGGAAGAGAAAACACATTTATAGTACTGTACTATATTTTTCTGAAAAAATGCATGTAGGTGGATCTGTGTAGTTCAAACTCGTGTAGCTCAGGGGTGAACTGTATAAGCATTGCAAAAATTTTCCTCAATCCATGGTTTGTGTGCTACTTTTATATTTGTTATATTTTACCTCTTAAGATGTTTTAACATTTATAAAATCAAAAATATTTTTAGTTTTTCAATAGCTCATGAGTTTCCTGCCTCACCAACCTCTAGTTTGTGTATACGGTGTCTCACATTTTCTTCTAGATTTTATTGTTTCATTCTTTATGTTTAAAATTTTACTCCATCTGGAATTTATTTTTCCATGAGACAGAAATCAAATTTATTCTTTTCCAGTGCATTGCCAGTTTTGCCAGTATTATTTATTAAATAAACCTTTGTTCCCTGCTGAAGTAAAATGTATTTTTCACATATCAATTTCCCACAGCAGTGGAAACTATTTTAGGGCATCCTATTCTACTCAGTTCTGCTCATCTTACTGCTTATTCCTATGCTAATATCAGGCTGTTTTTATTATAGAGGCTCCACTGGTTTTAATGTCTTATAAGGTCTCCCTTTTTCAAAGTTTTCTTGGCCTTTCTTGAATATTTATTCTTCCATGTGAACTTTCAGTTCATTTGATTCAAAAACCCACACATGTATGAGGGTTCTAATTTGGATTGCACTCAATTTCTATTTTAATGGGAGAATTCACATTTCATGGTATGAAAATATCTCATTCAGGAACTCATACAACTTTCTGTTTATTCATGTTTTCTTTTGTGCCCTTATATGGCACTGACCTCCATAGGCCCTCCTATAAAGCCATGAGGAGTAAGCTTGTCCAAACACTCACCTGAATTAACCCTGCAATAGGAGGAATTCACCAACTACTTTTTGCATCTGCCCATCGTGTCCTTAATGGTAACTTTAGCTGATTTCATCACGTACTCTCTACCTTCTAAGATTTTAGCCATTTTAGCCATTCCCATCTTTTATGGGTTCCTGCTCCCAATTCCATTGTGTTTGTATGGGGGCGAGGGTGGGGTGGGTGAGTTCCCACATCACCAACAATGCTCTGACTCCAGCTCAGTGTCCTGCAAATCAACCCAATTCTGGCAATATCTCCCAGGAGATAACATCAGATTCCACAGGTTAAGGATTTAGTCCTACAAGACTGCCCTGCAGTTGCACATGTGTCCTTAGCATTTTGCTTGGATTCAAGGACCATTTGGGTCATCAGCTATGTTTGTCTCAGAAAATATGATACTATAGAAGATCATTCTTTCTGTACAGAGAGAGTGCACAGAGAAAAAGTTAAGGTCATTCTTAGTTTAGCCTGACTCAAGTGACAGAGTGATCCAAAATTGAAAAGGCTTGACAAGAGGCCAGAGTTCTATGTGTTATGCCAATTGAAAACTC
This sequence comes from Callorhinus ursinus, assembly GCF_003265705.2. NCBI lineage: Eukaryota > Metazoa > Chordata > Mammalia > Carnivora > Otariidae > Callorhinus > Callorhinus ursinus. The sequence continues at coordinate 438,302 of NW_027397135.1, forward strand.
AGGTGGTCAACTGTGTTTCTGGCTGACTGGCTACAAATCAGATGTTCCCACAACCCCATCCTTGTGTTCAATTAATCGGCTACCATGGCTCAGAGAACTCAGAGAAACATTTTATTTACTGGATTACTGGTTTATTATAAAAGGATAGGACTCAGGAACAGCTAGACAGGAGACATGCATAGGGCAAGGCATATGGAAAGGGGAGGATAGAGTCTCCATGTTGTCTCCAGGTGCATCATTCTCCCCAAAACTCCATGTACTCACTGACCTGGATGCTGTCCAAATTCTGTCCTCTTGGGTTTTCATGGAGGCTTCTTTACACAGTCATTTTTAATTAAGTTATTGGCTTTTGGTTATTGACTTAACCTCCAGGTTCTCTCCCCTTCCCTGAGATGTTGGTGGGGGGAGGGTGGGACTGAAAGTTCCAACCCTCCAGCCCCATGGTTGGTTCTCCTGGTAACCAGCCCCCATCCATAGGTAAGGTCCAAAAGTCACCTCATTCGAATAACAAGAGACACCTTTGTCATTCTCAACACTTAGGAAATTCCAAGGGTTTGGGAAGCTGTGAGTCAGGAACTGTGGAGGATGACCAAATATATATTTCTTATTATAAATCACAGTATCACATTTTTATAGTTTGGGGAGGTTTTGTCTCCCTTTCTGTCATCTTCTCCAAATCCTTAGAACTCACTCAGCGCTCTCCTGGTCCTTGTCCTATAGTCACCACCCCCACCTCTTTCACAGCTTCCTTGCAGTACTTGCCAGAGGACCTGCAATTGCTCAGATGCCCAGCACTCCCTGGGGAGTGAGGCAGCAGCCCCAGCCCTGTCCTAGAGTGGCACGTCTAATGGTCCTTGGCCCAGATCTACAAGAGGTTTGGGGAGTGGACTTTGACCCTGCAGACCTCCAGAGGGATCCCCTCACTTGAGTGTTATTCCCACTGTTGACCCCAGTGATCTCATGGGAACTTCTTATCTGGATCTCTAGGATCCTGTTTACTGAGCTGCCATAGGACCCTTACAGAGGCTATCACTGGTTCCAATGGCTTAAACATTTGTCCCCCAATTTCTCTGATACTGATACATTTTCTGAATGTATTTGTATTTTCACTAACACATAGAACTCTGGCCTCTTGTCTAGCCTTTTCAATTTTGGATCCCTCTGTCACTTCACAAGTGAGTCAGGCTAAACTAAGAATGTCCTTACTTTTTCTCTGTGCACTCTCTCTTTACAGAAAGGAGAATGGTCTTCTATAGTATCATATTTTCTGAGACACACATAGCTGATGACCCAAATGGTCCTTGAATCCAAGCAAAATGCTAAGGACCCACGTGCAAATGGATTAAGGACCTAGGGTCACACTCTCCCTATGTTCCCAGATTCCACTCTATCCCAAGTTTTGAAAATAAAAAAACTCAGTCCCATAAGGGTCTATCAGCTCCATAAGCTAAGAGGGATTTGGTTTATATCTACAATGTGTTCAGAAGAATCTGCAGAATGTCAAGACTTAAGTTGATGAATATACTCACCCAAGAAGGAAGCAACCTTCAGAGGCGGCAGATTTGCAAGCAACTGTGCCCCCCACTCCTCCCACCCCACCTCACCCCCACTGCCCCAGCTCTAAGTCAACAACCTTCCCATTAAGAGTCTTTCTTAATCCTGGAATCTGACAGGTTTTCTCCCACCAGTTACCACTGTTCCTTTTATGAAGTACAGTATGCTTTTTTTTTAATGTCTAAATTCATTTTCTATTGAAAAAGTTGATAACAATGGCACAGCATTAACAGTCTTGGGCAGGTTACTTAGCTCTTCTGCCAGTTTTCTTATCTCTAAAATTGGGATAAAAATAGTACTCCTTTCCTATGATTGTATTGAGGATTAAAATAGTTAATATATATTAAGCCCTTGGAACAGTGTCAGGACCATGATCAGTGCTATATAAATGTGGTTATCCTCATTCTGATGGTCACGGAGTTTCACCCCTACTCTTTCCTCACAATGTAGAATACTTTTCAGCCTCCCTGGTTTCAATTCCCCTCTTACCATGGCCAGCATGCATCTTTTGGGTCTTCAAGGGATCTGGGAATGGATAGAAAAGAAAGATCTATCTGCTTGTAGAAACAGAATAATCTTATGGTCCTCAGGAGGTCCTTTATATTCAGAAGGCATTGCAACATTTAAAGCCTATCTCCAAGGAAGAGACTTGCACCCAAAGCTTAATGTCTCAGATACTTCCCTGCCTTCATGTCTTCACAGTAACTCATATCCCATAACATACTGTTATTTTTAATAAGAGAAGCTTCTAAGCAAGAGAGGAAGGCAATGGGAGGCTTTCAATGCTCCTGTTCAGGAACCGTTTTCTTTTTTTTTTTTTTAAAGAATGTGTTTTTTGAAAACTTTTTTAAGATTTTATTTATTTATTTGACAGAGAGATAGAGAGAGAGAGCACAAGTAGGCAGAGAGGCAGGTAGAGGGAGAGGGAGAATCAGGCTCTCCGCTGAGCAGGTAGCCCGATGCGGGGCTCGATCCCAGGACCCTGGGATCATGACCCGAGCTGAAGTCAGACGCTTAACGACTGAGCCACCCAGGCTCCCCAGAACAGTTTTCTTAATATTCTTCCTGTGGGTGCCCAGCACCCCATCCTACAGGGCTATACAAATTCCAGGTCAGCAGAATGTCCAGGGTGTCACTGAAGTCCACACTTCTCTGGACATTAGCCACACAACAAAATAGAAGCATAAAATAAGACAAACCAGACCTTCAAATAAAACAAGAACCCAAATTACTTAACTCTTATATAGGGAGTAAGTATATCACACTACATGCTAATCAATTCATTTGTGATTATACACACACGCCTTAAACAGGTATATTTTTTTAAAGATTTTATTTATTTATTCATAAAAGACAGACACAGAGAGAGAGGCAGAGGGAGAAGCAGGCTCCCCGCTGAGCAGAATGCGGGGCTCGATCCCAGGACCCTGGGATCATGACCTGAGCTGAAGGCAGACACTTAACCATCCAAGCCACCCAGGCGCCCATAAATAGGTATATTTTTAAAAGATTTATTTATTTTTAGAGAGAGACAGTTGGGGAGGAACAGAGGGAGAGGGACAGACAGAATCTCAAGCAGACCTTGTGCTGAGTGCGGAGCCTGACATAGGGCTCGATCTCAGGACCCTAAAATCATGACCTGAGCTAAAACCAAGAGTTGGATGCTTAACCGACTGGGCCACCCAGGTGTCCCTAAACAGATATTTTTGAGAGCCTGCTCCATGGGTGTCAGGCACTCTGCCGGCATCAGTGACATACTGGTGCAGTAACAAGGGTGGTTCTGTGGGAGAGGCAGTTAAGAGTCTAGGAGGAGCCCCAAAGGTTTACCAAATAATCATGTTAATAAATGCAAACTTTTAAGTTTATTTACTTTATTTTATTATGTTATGTTAGTCACCATACATTATATCATTAGTTTTTGATGTAGTGTTCCACAATTCATTGTTTTCGTATAACACCCAGTGCTCCATGCAGTACATGCTCTCCTTAATACCCATCACCAGGCTACTCTATCCCCCCACCCCCCTCCCCTCTAGAACCCTCAGTTTGTTTCTCAGAGTCCATAGTCTCTCATGGTTCGTCTCTCCCTCCGATTTCTCCCGCTTCATTTTTCCCTTCCTTCTCCTAATGTCCTCCACGTTATTCCTTATGTTCCACAAATAAATGAAACCATATGATAATTGACTTTCTCTGCTTGACTTATTTCACTTAGCATAATCTCCTTCAGTCCCATCCATGTTGATGTAAAAGTTGGGTATTCATCCTTTCTGATGGCTGAGTAATATTCCATTGTATATATGGACCACATCTTCTTTATCCATTCATCTGTTGAAGGGCATCTCAGCTCTTCCCACAGTTTGGCTATTGCAGACACTGTTGCTATGAACATTGGGGTGTGTATGGCCCTTCTTTTCACTACATCTGTGTCTTTGGGATAAATACATCAAGAAAAAAAGCTTCTGCACAGCAAAAGAAACAGCCAACAGAACAAAGAGGCAGCCCGCGAAATGGGAGAAGATATTTGCAAATGACATTACAGATAAAGCGCTGATTTCCAAGGTCTGTAAAGAACTTGTCAAACTTAACACCCAAAAAACAAATAATCAAGTCCAAAAATGGACAGAAGACATGAACAGACACGTCTCCAAAGAAGACATACAAATAGCTAACAGACATATGAAAAAATGTTTATCATCATTAGCCATCAGGGAAATTCAAATCAAAACCACACTGAGATACCACCTTACACCAGTTAGAATGGCAAAAATTGACAAGGCAAGAAACAACAAATGTTGGAGAGGTTGTGGAGAAAGGGGGACCCTCTTCCACTGTTGGTGGGAATACAAGTTGGTACAGCCACTTTGGAAAACAGTGTGGAGGTGCCTCAAAAAATTAAAAATAGAGCTGCCCTATGACCCAGCAATTGCACTCCTGGGTACTTACCCTAAACTTTCACTTTTAGATAAGTGCTCCAGGGAAAAGGAATGTAATATGGAAAACTGACCTAGAGGGGCTCCTGGCTGGCTCAGTTGGAGGAATATGCAACTCTTGATCTTGGGGTCATGAGTTTGATCCCCATGTTGGGTATAGATATTACTTAAAAACAATAAATCTTAAAAAAGAAAGAAAGAAAGAAAGAAAACTGACCCAGGCTTACGGGACATGATAGATTTCTCTGAGAAAGAGACCCATGACATATAACGAATGTCTAGAGTTACCTAAGGAAAGAGAAGAAGGAAGAACATTCCATGCAGCTAGATTGAGATGTACAAAGGTCTTATGGTGGGCGAGAAGATGGCCAGAGAAACAGGCATGAGGCTTCCAGGAGACAGGGACCACTGGCAGAAGACCAGAATTGTGGGGGAAGAGCCTGGGTTTGGGCTTGGACCTGGGGTGCCTGAAGTGCCTTTGAGACACACCAAAGGGCAATATTAAGTAGGTGGTGGGATATATGCACCTGGAACTCAAAGGAAATATATGAAGCTGAGATATGACTGAATCTAAATAGCTTAGAGATGGCAGTTAAAACCAATGATCTTGGATATAGTTGCCTAAAAAGAAAGCATATATTGAAAAAAAGACCTTGGCCTTGCAAAGCTCCAGATCTGATGGCTGAATGGAAGAGAGTCCACAAAGTAGGCTGGGAGAGGTAGAGGGGAAAGCAGAAGCAGGCGGCAGTGTTGAAGGCCAGGGAAGAGTTGCAAGGAATTGGAAGTGGTTGATAGTGATAGGCACACTCCTGAATTGTGCAGTCAGATGGGGTCAGAGCAATGTCCACTGTTTGCACACAGCGGCATCATTGCTGACCTTATCAGAGCCAGTGCAGAGGAATGACCGGCGGCTCGGGGGAGTGTGGGAGCAGGTCACCCGGCCTGGAGTAGGTCAAGGAGAGACTGGGAATTAAGACAATAAAGACAGAAGATACATACTTCTCTTTTTCTCTTCAGTAAAGTTTGTTTTCTAGTGCAAAATCAATATATGCTCATTGTAGACACCCTAGGAAGTACAGAAAAACAGTGATGAATACAGCATATGAATTCCATCACCAAAGGACAATTATTATCAATAATATAGTCAAAGACAACTTTGCTTAATAATACATTATTTCCAGGGCGCCTGGGCGGCTCAGTCAGTTGAGCTTCTGCCTTTGGCACAGGTCATGATCTCAGGGTCCTGGGATCGAGCCCTGCGTCAGGCTCCCTGCTCCGTGGGGACTCTGCTTCTCCCTCTCCTGCTGCTCCTCCGGCTTGTGTTTGCTCTCTCTCACTCTCTGTCAAATAAATAAAATCTTAAAAAAAAAAAACAACCTTATTTTCTTCTGGTTTTTATGCTATGCAAAGGTGAGATCACATTACCCCAAAAAGCAGGATTTAAAATTGCACATTTAACATAATGCAAATGTTATGATTTATTCAGAGGGAAAAAATGCATGGTTCCTTACCTCTGAAGTTGAAGACCCCTTCCAGCTCCCTAATATCATGATTTACATGAAAAACACAATATCAGATATTCACGTACTTTCTAGAAGAGGCTATACTCAAAATTGCTACTTCCTAAAGAAGCAAAATAGTCACAAACAGAAAATGCAGACATTTCTTTCAAGAAGCCTGCTTATGAAAGAAAAATGAAATATGGTGGTAGGATAATTTGAGAGGTTTGGCTTTGTTTTGCCTTTTCAATTGTGAAGAACTCATATATACAAAAGAACACATGTAATATATGTGTATTCTAAAGAATAAAACAAATACCCACAGACCCACACCCAACTTCAGGAAAAGATCATTACCAGAATTTTAGAAGTCTCTGTGGTTCCTTCCCAATCCACTTCTAGACAGAAGACTTGAGCACATTTAAATGGTGTTGGGAAAGGTCTAGTTCAAAGGGCTGGTTGAGTATGCAGAAGGAAAGGGGATATTTGATGGCAGGAGCATATAGGATCCCAGGTCCAGGAGAAGAGGGCAGCAGCCACAGGGGGAGGACTAACTCTGATGGGTGTAGATGGGCATAGCTTATGTAGGTTTCCTATCAGGAAGTTGAAGAAGTCCCTGTCTGGTGGCTTCACAGTTCCCAGTAAAATAGGGAATGGGCTCATCCGCTGAAATAAAAGCCTTCTCAGAAGGATGAGGCATGATTTGAAACAGTCGTTGTTGGGGCACCTGGGTGGCTCAGCTGGTTAAGGGTCTGCCTTCAGCTCAGGTCATGGTCCCAGGGTCCTGGGATTGAGCCCCACGTCAGGCTCCCTGCTCAGCAGAGGAGTCTGCTTCTCCCCCTCCCCCTCTCCCTCCTTGTGCTCTCTCTCTCTCTCTCTCTGTGTCAAATAAATAAATAAAATCTTTGAAATGCTCATTGTTGAGAACAGGAGACGGAGTTGATCAGAGAAATGTAATAGTGTTGAGGGCAACTTTGAGGCAGTTAAAGGTTGCCCCAGAAGGCTGAGGATGTCTTCTGGAAGAATCACACGTGCAGAACTCTGTGGGCAAAATCAAAGGAAAAGCAGGGGGAAGGATGCAGAGAACACATCCCAGGAGCTGGGCAGAGCACAAAGGCGATGCCAACTACGTCTATATTTAGACTCAGACTCAAACTTCAGGGAAGGATTTCTTTAGTTCCTTCTGGATTCCTTACAGAGGGCAAGACTGGCATGTGATGTTGCTCTCTCCCTCACCAGTGCTTTTTCCCACACTTCCCCTCTTCCAGCTCTTTCAGCAGAGCCTGGATCTCTTCTGCCCTGTACACCCTCCTGAGGCCCTGGCATCTCAGGACAGCCTAGTGAGCCATTGCCAGCCTGTCACGTTGTCATGTTAGTCTTTGCTTTTGCATGTCTCTTCGAGGGTCTACGTGTGTCTGTGTGCACACATGTACATGCATGACAGCATTACTTATGGAGGAAAGGGAAGCAGGACTCCCCATTTTTGTCTCAAACTATTGGTTATTCATCTTACCGTAAAGCAGGAGTGTCCCCTGTTAAAAGCGCATCCAGTACTCCCTTCCTTCGTTGGGGTGTTGGCTTATTTTAGCCCAGATTGCCAGCCAGGGCCTCAGGCAGAGGTGCCATATTCCCTGTAAGCCGCTGGATCCTTCCTTCTGCTGTCCCTACATCCTGTTATGTGTGTCTTGGACTGCCTCTTTTCACTCCAGTGGCATACTGGGTCCCTCTAGTCTCTTTCTTTCTTTATTGTATTTATTTGAGAGAGAGAGCACAAACGGAGCAGCAGGCAAAAGGAGAAGCAGGCTCCCCACTGAGCAGAGAGCCCGACATGGGACTTGATCCCAGGACCCCAAGATCATGACCTGAGCCAAAGGCAGATGCTTAACCCACTGAGCCACCCAGGCGTCCCTCTAGTTACATTCTTATTTCATGAAAAACTGCCTGTAGACACACTAGTCACAGTGGTTGAGATATATTCAATTATATGCATGTGAGGAGTTAAATGGCAAACTAAGGATCTCCGACAACTGCCTGCCAGTCACAGTCCCTGCCCCCACAAACACTGCATGCCAAAACTGTCCCCACCGGGCAGAGTGGCAGGGGGGACACTGAAGTGCCGCTGTGCTAATAAAGGGCGGGGGACATTAGCCGAGCTGGTTCCTGTGCCTCCCTGTAGGCTCTCATCCCTGATCTTTACTGGGCCACCAGGCAGGGCAGTCATCACAGCAGAAACAGCAAAGCAAGTTGTTGGGGCACCTGGGTGGCTTCTTACTTCTAGTCTAGTAACTTGTACGTACTTCTAGCCTAGTAACTTGTATGCCTTCTGTAACAGTACAAAACTGTCTTTCTGGTGCCTCTTTTCTTGTCACATTGGGAGAAACCTCTAGAGCCCAGTCTTTCTACTGTTTGCTGTGTCTTCGTGCAGCCCAGCTGAGACAGAAATCTAACCCGAGTGTGCGCTGTTTGCTTCCTCGTTAGCACATGCAAGGCTAATACTGTACAGCAGACCAGACGATTTTACTCATTTTCTCTTTACTTCTGCACTTAAACATTTGCTTTCCCAGCACGATCATCCATAACCTACGTTCTAGGGTTCTCCACAGTAAGAAATAGGAAGGTACCAAGTTCTGAGTCTTTAGAACATCCATTTCTCAAACAAATCATGCCCACCTCTTCACATCCATCTATCTAAATGAGGCAGTTTTACCCAGGAAACATCCTCACGATGCTCACTCCCCAAGCGTTTAACCCCAGCTGGGACTACATTACTGTGGTCCTGCCTGGCTTGCCTCTCCTGGGCTCTTCATCCCCTTCTTTTTGGGGAGTCCTATAAGCAAAGTGTCCAGACACACTAAGATTTTTTTTCTAGCCTTTGATTTGCAAAAATTATGCATTAGTCAGGATACATCAGGTTATGCTACAGTAACAAAAAAAAAAAAACTCCAAATCTTAGAGACTTATCATGATTTATTTTTCACTCACATTACCTGTCTGTTGTGACAGGCTGCTATGGGTTTGCTCTGTGTCATCTTCATTCTGGGACCAGGCTAGCAAAGCAGCTTCTGCTTGAAATATTCTCAGTTGCTGTGCTAGAGAGAAAAGAGACATGGAGAACCACACACTGGCTCCTAAAGCATCTGCTTAGAAGTAACGCACATTTCTTCTGCCCCATTTTATTGGTCAACACAAGTCACATGACTCCTCCTGAATGCAGCTGTGTACGAATATATAAAGCTCTGAGAAGCAGGCAAGGAAGGAAAGCTAAACTATCTGGCCAACAATAATACAATCTATCAGAATCCTCTTTAGTTCAGGCTGTATAACAAGGCCCTGAGACATCTGTATCTACTTACTGATAAATAAAATTAATAAAATACATTCCATCAATCACTGTAATTGAAACCAGTTTGGGCCGTGAAAAACTGGACACAATAAAGTATATGTAATTAGCAGTCCAAAGTTGGGTTTATACTCGGGGGAAGGAGGGTGTGATCCAAGAAGATTGCCACGTGAAATCAGGACATTCGTCTCATCCTGGTTCCCTTCTTACCTCTAGATACGCAGCCTGGGAATGCTGCTTCAGGCCACCTGCCTGGGCCCACAGCTAATGAACCACAGCCTGCACATCGCATGGGAGAGCCCTGAGGCATGTGTGGAATTGAGATGCTTTTTGCAGTTAAAGTTGCTATAGCTGTCCTGCCTGAGAAACAGATTAAAGGGGAAAACAAGCTGTGATAGCAAAACAACATTCCCCCCCACTGCTGCCTAAGGGCTCAGCTGAAGCTCTGCCTGTTTTGAAGTCAGCCGTAAATGGAACTGAAAGAATCTCACTCCCCAATAATCTCATACCAGCCTCAGCAGCCCCATCAGTGTCCAAAGGTGCACAATGAGGTGTCGCTTTCCCCCGGAGTGTCCTGGCCTTTGAATGCCAGCTCCTGACCGAGTCCTCAGGAGGCTGGGCACCAGCGAGTTATGGTTCACAACCCACTACTTGTGGATAAACAACCAACATGGGGAACGGACCAACTTTATAAATAGCTCAGCATATAATTTATCATCTAAACAAGAGTACTTTGAGGCTGAAAAAGTTTGCTAAGAATAAATCATAAAATTTGAAATATTTATTTACTGATCTTTACTGGTTTTATTATGTTGATGGGCTTATAAAGCAGTTCTATAAAAAGTATTTTTTTTGAAGATTTATTTATTTATTTGTCAGAGCGCGCACGCGCACACGCACACAAATGAGGATATCAGGCAGAGGGAGAAGCAGACTCCCCGCTGAGCAGGAAGCCCAACCCGGGACTCGATCCCAGGATCCCAAGATCATGACCTGAGCCGAAGGCAGACCCTTAACCGACGGAGCCAACCAGGAGCCCCAAAAGTATTTTATTTTTTAGGGACGCCTGGGTGGCTCCGTCGGTTAAGCGTCTGCCTTCGGCTCAGGTCATGATCCCGGGGTCCTGGGATCGAGTCCTGCATCGGGCTCCCTGCTCAGCGGGGAGTCTGCTTCTCCCTCTTCCTCTGCTCCTCCCCACTGCTCACTCTCTCTCTCTCAAATAAATAACTAAAATCTTTAAGAAAAATAGAACTCAGCTCATTCACCTTGCAAAACTGAAAACCCTGTACTGCCCAACAACAGCTCCCCCCATGCTTTAGCAACCACTATTCCACTTTCTGTTTCTATAAATTTGACTAAGTTATATCATACAGGTGGGATCATACAGTATTTGTCCTTGTAGGACTGGCTTATTTCACTTAGCATTATGTTCTCCAGGTTCATCCATGTTGTAGCAGGTGTCAGAATTTCTTTCCTTTTTAAAACTGAATAATATTCCATTGGTTGTATGTTCCACATTTTGTTTATCCATTCATCTGTCAGTGGCCATTTGGGTTGCTTCCACCTTTCACCTATTGTGAAGAATGCTGTTATGGACATGGGAGTGCAAGTATCTCCTGGAGTCCCTGCTTTAAATCTTTGGGATATATACCCAGAAGTGGAGTTGCTGGATCATATGGTAATTCAGTTAATTTTTTGAGGAAATGGCACTTTGTTTTCCACAGAGGCTGTACCATTTTGCATTCCCACTAACAGTGCACAACCATTCCCATTTCTCCACATCCTTGCCAACACCTGTTATTTTCTGTTTGTTTTTTTTCTGTTTTTGATAGCTATCCTAAAGGATATGAGGTGGTATCCATTATGGTTTCAGTTTGCATTTCCCTAATGATGAGTGATGCCGAGCATCTTTTCATGGTCTTATTTAGCATTTGTACATATTTGAGGAAATGTCTATTCCAGTTTTTTACCCACTTTTTAATTGGGTTGTTTATGTCATTCTTGTGTTGTAGGAGTGCAAGTGATGTTTTCAAACTGCAATTTTAAAAAAAATCCATGACATTTGGGGGGCTACATTTCTTTAATATTCTGCACAAAATGCAAACACACTTTAGATTGCTACATTGCAAAAAGTTTAATACCATTTGTAGGACACTGAATATGATTCACAAAGGAACTCTTCAAAGGCTCAAACATCTCTAAACTCCAATTGATGACAGGCAGCAAAGAGATTAAAGACTTGAATTGCCCTTTCCCAGTGTTTTTGTTTTCACTCTCAGCTTCCGCTCCCACCAAAAATGCAGTTCGGTTGTAATGGCATATATACCAGTATTTAAAATGTAACGTGTAGAGCAGCTCTTTTCATAGCAGGGTGTTTGAGTGCGACTGTGAGTCATAGGCTGTGCAGGTTTCTTAATCTAGTAAGAACATTGTTGTTCACTGTGACTCTGTGCTCTAGCAATATCTGTATTTAGTTCAGCAGAAACAAAACAAAACAAAACAAAACAAAACAAAACAAAACAAAACCCCTCAATACTTTTAACCCTTTCCCAGTAGGATTCCTCCCAGAAGAGGATGCCAAGGCTAGCACTGAGGGCACACAGTTGATCTGGAGATTCGGGAAGCTGTCAGGAGAATGGGCAGATGATATAGGATAAGGAAATAAGAAGCCAATGACAGAGCCAATCACATGCTTTCATGAGCCGTAGCTTTTCCTAGTATCTTCTCTGGCATGTTCTTTCCTGCCTCCCTCATCCAGATACTCTGACATCTAACCCCAAGAACATCTGTGCTGTAAGGCCCTTATCTGTTCTGTGGAAAGAGGTGGTCTCTCCTTAGTGTGTCCTTTAATGCACATCCTGTTTTTCTTGGAGTTTTAAGGGTCATAGTAAATAACCTCTCTCTTCCTTCCCTAGTTCGAACAGAGACACATAGGGGACGTCAGATGGAGCTCAAAATATCAGCTCTGTTATCCGCAGGCTGTACCCTGGAAGAGGAAGTTTAAGTGTGTGGTCATATGGGCTGACGACGATGACACTACCTTCCCATGGGAGGAACCGGCTCTCTCAGGCTTCCGGTAAGTAGATGGCGGAGAGCCTCAGGGCAGGAGCCCGGTGAGGGACAGGGAGACAGCAACGAAGCAAGTCCAATCCACTCTTCCAAACGCGCCATCAGTTAATCCACCCTGAGCCCCGTTTCCTTGATGGGAAGGGAGAGAAGAGGTTGTGTGACACCAGTTCCTCATGACCACATAAGAATTGTGGAGCAAATATCCCCTTCGCGGTACCGTAATTATTTCCTTACGATCATCCCTCATTCTGCCTTTCCAGACTCCTAGCCTCGCAAAGATGCTTTTGTTGATTTCTGCATTTCTGATGCCGGATACTCCGTTCAACAAGTAGTTGTTAGATGAATACGTAACACTGAAGTGGTTTTTTTAACACTTGGGATTGTAAAGACAGTTGGAGGGGCGCCGACAACTCTGACTCCCTCTTTGGCTCTCCAGCTTGCTCCCCGCCCCCGCAGTGACCCTCCCTGGGGCCACGTGCTCCGGGCCCCGTGGGGGTTAATGCCGGCCCTGACCAGAACGGGGGAAGGTTTGGCCCTCAAGTGGCACACAGAAGACCTCACTTTCCGTAACGAGGAGCGCTGACTGGTGCACAGGTGGCGCCACTTGCGATAATTGCCCTGTGACCTCACCCATCATGCCCCTCGCTCTATAAAGGCGGGGCATGCCGGTCCGGACAGAACATGGCTGTCTACGACCAGGTGTCCTGCCCGCTTCGCCCTGTCAGTGAGTTACCCTGAGTAAAGCTCTGAAAGCCGTAGGGGCTGGCCAGCTTGGTCTTGCGGTCTTAAAGGGCCTTCTCCGCCTGGAGGATACTTTACTGACCCCCTTTCTCCTTCTAGGAGGCCGGTAAGGAAGAAAGCTTGGGTAAAGGGGACACGGGGGATGCCCCGAGCTGGCTGGCCACCGCTATGTGGGGAGACTTGGCCAGGTCTTTTGAATGCTTTGGACCAGTGTGTGAGTCTGAGGGCACCCTGAAAACGCCCCAGGAAATGTTCAATATCTTCTCTGAAACTGTGGGGAGAAGGAAATGGAGGAGGGAAGGGGAGCAAGCTCTTGTGGCCGTGGCTGGGCCACAATGTGCCCTCGGCCAGACTGCGCGGCAGGGGGCCCTCCGGGAAGGAGAGAATTGGGACAGACAGGAGTGTTGGCTTTCTAGAGGAAATGATCTGCGGCTGAACGGGGGCGGCTAAGCAGCCGCGTCGAGGGGAGGCATGGGGTGAGAAGGGCCGGCAGCCTGGGTGGTGCCCCTTGGGGAGCCTGCGGGAGATGGTGTTGTGTTGGACGGCAGTGGGAGGTCGGGGATGCAGATGAAGATCCTATGCCGCAGGCGTGGGCGAGAATGGTGGGCGCGCCGCTAATTTGATCGTTTGGGTAAACGCTAGCATTGCGATAAACTGGCCTGGTGACTGGAACGTTCCCTCCTGTCTGTTATGCTGGCCCCCTGGAGAACTAGGAGGAATTGTAGGTGAACTGGGAATGAAACGCGCCATATTTACGCCCCGCCTCTCTGAGGCCCAGACGAAAAGTTGTTTTCGTATGAAGGCCCAGCTCTCACGGTAACCCCAGGGGGAACGGTATAGGACTTCAGTATCTGTCCTTGCTCCTGTGGTCCCTCGGGCCGTTGTTAAGGTAGCCGCTGTGGTGGCGGACTTAAGAGAAACCCAAAAAACCTGTCGTAAGGGAAAAAGGTGGGTTGAAAAATGGGGAAAAGCCAAGGGTCCTGCCAACGATAAAATGGTGGGGAGGGAGCGTCTCGGAATCTCTTGTAAACAAGTGTGACAGACCTAACGTTATCTGGGACCCCAAGAGGAAATACAGGCCAACGACCCAATTTGGTTTTGCTAAGCCTATGGAAGGTGTTGCCTGAGAGAAGGCAGTTCACCCCCTTGGGGGAAGGCTCAAAAAGGCCAGACGTGTTTCTGAGTGCCCCTCCAATGGTACCAGGAATTTCCGGAGTGGTTACACCCCTCCCCCTAGAAATGGGGTTAGGCCCATACTGCTCTTTGGGGTGTGCGCTAGGGGGCTACCAGAGGGGGTCCCAGGTCTAATTAACCATCTTGGTCTCACTCTCACCGACTCTATTAACTCGAATAGATGCTGGAGCTGAATCACACCTGTGGAAACCCATTGAAATTTCAGGGAGAAAGAAAAGCTATTGATGGTTATGGGGGACAAATTATCAAGGTCAAACTAGTCTCTACCTACAGATTGGCAGGCTTCCTCCCTGCTGTTTTCTGGTGCAGATTTTCTCCCATTCCTGAGTATACTGGCGTAGATGTTTTATAGAATCTGGATCTGACTACAACTTTGACAGACTTCAGCTTGTGTATCCAAGTGGCAAAACCCATCCTCATGGGTTGTGGACACTTGGATCCCAGACTGCTGCCAGTTCCTTGGAGAGTAATACCTGTAAGACAACATTAGCTACCTGGGGAAGGGCATAACATGATCACGGCCACCGTGAAAGAATTAGAAAAGGTGGAGATGATTAAACCTGATCAAAAACCATTCGATAATCTGTTGTGACCTATAAAGAAATCTAATGGGACCTGGCCAATGACAACAGATTATAAGGAACTTAATAGTTAATCTCTCCATCCACGCCTTGTTAGAAAAAAATCATGACATGTAAGGTATCTTTGTTTACTGGATCTATTTAATGCCCTTCTCAGCATTCCATTAGGACTTGAATCCCAAGACCAATTTGCTTTAACGTGGGATGGGAGATGGTGTCCCTTCTCAGGGTTGCCCCAAGGGTACCTCCACAGTCCCACAGTTTGTTAAGGGATGGTAGCCAGGGGTTTGGAAAAATGGATATTGCTAGAGAAGATGGTGCTTTGTCATTATGTAAATGTCCTGTTAAATTGTGATTGATCTCTAGTAGCTCTGCGATTACAGGCAAAGTTAAGTCCCGAGAATGGGAGGTAAATACCAACAAGGTCTGGGGGCCAGGTCAAAAGTACAGTTTCTGATCACATAAGACAAAAGTGATACCATCGGCAGTCACTGATAACATACAGGCCTTCCTAGTCCCTAAAATGGCAAGGAATTATAGGCTTCTATTGGTTCATTGGGTTACTGGAAACTATTCACCATCTAACACAGATCTTAAGACCTCTGTATGCCATGGTTAAGAAGGGAAGCCGTTGGGATTGGAGTGCTAACCTAACAAGAGGATTTAACAGCAGAAATGCTAGTAAAACAAGTACAAGCCCTGGGGGATTAATGTCCAATGTGAGTTGTGAATTAGACGTATGTTCATAACCCAGGAGGGTTGGGCTGGGGCTTGTGGCAGTGACAAGGTAGGAAATTACTTATAGTTATTTCCATAAGTTCAATAAGAATCTGTTCTCCTAGGGCTTTTGGGTGGCTCAGTCAGTTAAGCATCTGTCTTTAGCTCAAGTCATGATCTCAGGGTTCTGGGAACGAGCCCCGCTTCAGGCTCCCTGCTCAGCAGGGAGTCTGCTTCTCCCTCTCCTACTGCTTGTGGTCACTCCCTCACTTATTCTCAAAATCTTTTTTAAAAAATAATAAAAAAAAAATCCTTGTAACACAACACCATTGGAAACATTGGTTTTATTACCAAGGCTGTGACTAGAATGTCCTATCTGTTAGACACCCATGCAAGCTCACATGGGAGCAAACAGCCTTTTTTTTTTTTTTTTAATTTTAGAATGGGGGTAGAGCAGGGGGAGAGAATCTCAAGCAGACTCCCTGCTAAGCACGGAGCCCAACATGGGGCTTGATCTCACGACCCTGATTCACAACCTGAGCCAAAATCAAGAATCACTAAACTGACTGAGCCACCCAGGCGCCCCCAGGAGTAGACAGCCTTAAAGAACTAAGGTTGATTTTTATGGAGCTAATCGGCCATGGCAAAAATAAGCCTGGTACTTTGATTAGAGTTCCAGAGAGGCTTACCAAGTGGGTATGGAAGGTCCCTTCCTGGCAGGCTCAAGAACCTTGAGGTCCTTGGGGAACTCGGGAAGAGAGGAAGCAACCCTAGAAAATCTGTATTACAGGCAAGTCTGATGGCAAGTATTTGACAGGATTCTTAGCCTTGAAAGTCCATTTTTAAGAGGGTCAATCTGAAATTCCTCATGAGCAGTCCGAACAAAGCAGATTTAAAAGAACCTAAATGGCCAGTCTCTATTCTTGCTGCATTTATATAAATAATTAGGCTAAATTTATTAACTGGATTGGTTTCACAAATAACTTAGTCTTAATTTGGCTACCTTTGGAAGTGAGGGTGATTTCAGAAAGGGAAAAAAAGACGGAGATAGGAGCAAGATGGCGGAGGAGTAGGAGACCTGGATTTCGTTTGGTCTCAGGAATTCAGCTGGATAGGGATCAAACCATTCTGAACACCTACGAACTCAACAGGAGATCAGAGAAGAGAGTAGCAACAACTCTCTGAACAGAGAAGCGACCACTTACTGGAAGGTAGGACGTGCGGAGAAGTGAATCCGAGGCAATATTCGGGAGGATAGACGGCGGGGGAGGGGGCCTCCGCCGGCCGCTTCTGGCAAGTGATAGAGCTGCGGAGCACAAAATCGGACCTTTTAGAAGCCGGCTCCGCTGAGGGACTTCACTCCAGTGGCTAAGCGGGGGGGGGGGGGAATCCCTCGCGGGACAGTGTGGTCTCAGGACCCTCAGGGTCACAGAAAGACCGGGGGAGCCTGAGTGCGGCAGAGCCCCCAGGTATCGGAGCGGGGAAGCCGGCTGCAGAGACGGAGCTGAAGCGCGGGCCCTTAGCTCGGGGTTGCCATAAACTGTGATCCACGGCCCAGTCGGGCCACTGCTCCTCCAGCAGGGACCCAACAAGCGGCAGATCCGGGGAGACTCCCCTTCCTCCCCCAGGAGGAGCGGTGCGGGAGCGCACCACAGGGATCTGCTGGGTTTGGAGACCACACGGGGTCGAGTGCCAGACATAGAAACGCTCGGTCACAGGCACGCAGTGAGCACGCAGTGCGGCTGGAGACCGAGGAGATGGGAGTGATTGCTTATCTCTGGGGGCACACTGAGGAGCGGGGCCCCGAGTTCTCAGCTCCTCTGAGTGGATATTGGGAGGCCACCATTTTCACCCTGGTCCTCCAAAGCTGTACCAGAGCTGGCAGGGAACAAAAGCTCCTGAGAGCAAACCGGAGCAGCTAGTTTAGCCTGGAACGACAAGGGAGGGGCAATTCCGCCTCCGGCAAAGACATTTGTAAACCACAGCAACAAGCCCCTCCCCCAGAATATCAGCACAAACAGCCAGCAAGCCAAGACAAAGTTTACCGATCAAGGAGAACGTGAGAACTCCAGCGATAGGGGAATACTACACATAGAATTCATGGCTTTTTTTTTACCATGATTCATTAGTTTTTCAAAGTTAATTTTTTAACTTTTTTTTTATTTTTCTTTTTCCCTTTTTCAACATCTTATCAATCCTTTTTTTAAAAAAACTTTTTATTTTTCATTTTTAGAGTCATATTTTCTCCCTTCATAGTAGTTACCCTAATTTTTGGCATATATATATAAGTTGTTCTCTCTTTAAAATTTTGAGATACAGTTTCTTCTAACAGATCAAAATATACCCTAAATCACTAGTGTATGGCTTTGTTCTAGTCTCCTGCCTGATCACATTCTCTCCCTTTTTCCCTTTTTTTTTTCCTCTTAAATCTTCTTTCTTTTCTCAAACAACTATTCTTACCAAGTCCTTTTATAAAATCTTTTATAATTTTCATCTTTACAGTCATCTTCCATCCCTTCATTGTATCAACCCTTATTTTGTACATATATGTCTTTCTTCCTTTAAAATTTAAGGTGGCACTTTTTTCTAACAGACCAAAA
>NW_027397135.1:476526-573062 GCF_003265705.2 Callorhinus ursinus
TGACCTCACTGATATGAGGAATTCTTAATCTCAGGAAACAAACTGAGGGTTACTGGAGTGGTTGGGGGTGGGAGGGATGGGGTGGCTGGGTGATAGACATTGGGGACGGTATGTGCTACGGTGAGCGCTGTGAATTGTGCAAGACTGTTGAATCACAGATCTGTACTTCTGAAACAAATAACGCAACATATTTTAAGAAAAAAGAAAAAGAAGAAGATAACAGGAGAGGAAGAAAAGGGGAGTATGTCAGAGGGGGAGACGAACCATGAGAGATGATGGACTCTGAAAAACAAACTGAGGGTTCTAGAAGGGAGGGGGGGAGGGGGATGGGTTATCCTGGTGATGGGTATTGAGGAGGGCATGTTCTGCATGGAGCACTGGGTGTTATGAACAAACAATGAATCATGGAACACTGCACCAAAAACTAATGATGTAATATATGGTGATTAACATAACAATAAAAAATTAAAAAAAAAATAGAAATACCATATGATCTAGTAATTTCATTACCTGGTATTTACGCAAAGAATACAAAAACACTAAATCAAAAAATATATGCACTTTGATTTATTGTAGCATTATTTACAATAGTCAGATTATGGAAGCAGCCCAAGTGTCCGTTGACTGATGGATAAAGATGTGTGTATGTGTGTATATACACATGCGTGCACACAATGGGATACTACTCAGCCGTTAACAAGAATGAAAGCTTGCCATTTGCAAGGACATGGGTGGAGCTAGAGAGTTTTATGCTAAATGAAGACAAATCAGAAAACAGATTCTTAACTATAGAGAACAGACTGATAGTTACCAGAGGGGAGGGGTGGGTGGGAGAAACAAGTGGTGGGCACTAAGAGCACACTTGTGATGAGTACTGAGTAATGTATAGAAGTGTTGAATCACTCTGTTGTACACCTGAAACTAACATAACACTGTTAACTAGACTGGAATTAAAATGAAAAACTCTCAGATCTTGAGGAAGCTCACATAGGATAGTTTGATCTGGCACATCAGAGCTGATGTAGTAGAATTGATAATCATTTAGAAATGTACAAGTTCAACTTTTATGAACATCAAATGCAAAAATATCTGGGATTACCTTTAAGATAAAAACTACTGAAACTACAACCTAATTAAAGAGACTTAAATCTTTCAGTCATTAGCAGACTATACAAATTATTATAGTTGAATAATAAATATCTACATTCTATCCTTTATTTTGAAAATATGCGTGCTCGCTTTGGCAGCACATATATTTTGAAAATATGCTTCCTTTAAGGAAACTATCAACTTCTCTTCTGATTAGGTCCAAAGAGTCAACATGGTAGAGATGTCACCTCTCCCCAAATCTATCAACAAATTAAATGTAGTCACTTATTTTTGTGAGTTGATGAAATAATTTGAAAGGTGCTATGAAAGAATATGTCAGAGTAGCTGGGAGAAATTCTAGAAATAAAAAATCAGGTCGATTTGCCCTCTGCACATAAAAACGCACAAGACTACAGTGATTATGGTAGTGCAGGTGAAGGGCAAGAGACTGTGAATGAGTCCCAGGAAGCCAGCACATGAGAATTATTTGTAATCCGTGTGGGCACTCGAAAAACAAAACTTAGTTTCTACCTCCTTAAAGCAAACAAAAATCCAAAATGGGTCAAAGTATATGTTATAAAAATGAAGTCACCATATATGTAAATAGTGACCTACATTATGTTGCATTACTTTCATGGTTTGTGTTTTGTTGCTTATTTATGCTTCTCTTTATTCCATTTAGAATCCAGCCTATCCCAGTGATCTAGAGAACAATCCCTGTTATAACTTTATCATGTATTCTAGTCTGCAGGGACTATTTAAACTCCCTACTTTCTTTTTTTTTTTTTTTGTCTGTAATAAATATTTTTATAAGAAAATTTGTAAGACAAGAGGTTCATCCATCCATTTACCTCTGACTAGGACAGAACTACTGTCATAGCAGGAAAATAGCTCCACCTTTTCTTAACCATTTTATTTTTTTATTTTTTATTTTTTTTTAATATAGTTGAATATTTATTGATCTTTTCCTTCTTAGTTAATGTCCCTACTTTTTCAAACACTTCCTGAATATTCTCACAGGTTTAGTCTATATTAATTTTAGAATTTTCATCTAGTATTACCAGTAATCTTTTGGGATTTCAACCAGAGTTGTGTTAAATATACAGATTACTGTGGGAAGAATTGGTATCTTTATAATTTTGAGTCTTCCTATCCAGAAATCAAAGATGTCTCCATTTATTCAATTATTCATAGGTCTCTATATTGATCTTTTACATACACCTCTTTTTACATCTGCTTGCAAATATTTTATAATTTAAGTTACTACTATGGTTTCATTCTTCCTTACACTTTAATTGCAGAAGCTTGGGTTAATTGTGCTCCCCAGTCTGTTGATCTGCACCAGCTTCTTGCTCATTTTTGTGTTGATTTATTCCTCAGTTCTTAGTTGCTGTACCGTTGGGCGTACGTTCATTTCGTCGGACCAGGCAGCATTCTCGGCTGGCTGCGTCAGCCCTGGCTGTCCTGTCCCACTCTGTGATGTGCGCCTTAAGTGTCAGCAGGTGCCTCCACTGCGGCTTCCATGCACAACGTGGGTTCTCTTTCTCTGCAGTTTCTTTTTCTCCAGGATCTTGAATTCTCCATTCCTAGTTGCCTCGGTCGCTGTGAACTCCAGTGTAGATCTCCCCTGTCCGGCGTTGGACTGTGTTGGGCCTCTGTGTCCCGCACTGTGAATTAGCAAACGCTCAGTGGATGAAAACCTCTGGAAGAGATCCAGCTCCCCTCCCTGAGCTACCCTTCTCTCTCCTAAGTCCTGAGTACTTTTGCTGCCCTTCAATACCTTTAAATGGTTTTGTTTTGTTAGGGGTCGGGGGGTTGTTGTTGCTTTTTGGCTTTTATTGTTGGGTAGGTCAGATATGGGCCACTCTGCCATAGCCAAGGCCAGGGCCTCTAGTTAGCTTTTAATTAGTTAAACTGCACTGGATCCTTTCACTGGGAGTCAGACTTGTGACCACTTTTTTATCAAGTGGGAAATTTAAGTTAAGGAAATAAATTGTCCTAAATCATGAAGTCCAGATAAGGTGGTCAAAATTGCATAACCAGGCAGACATCTGTTTTAAGAACTTGGGATTTTGGAGGATTTTTTTTTTTAAGATTTTATTTATTTATTTAAGAGAGAGTACATGCGTGGGTGGGGACAGAGGGAGAGGAAAGAGCAGACTCCCCGCTGAGCAGGGAGCCTGACCCGGGGCTCGATCCAAGGAAACTGAGATTATGACCTGAGCCAAAGGCAGAAGCTTAACCAACGGAGTCACCCCAGCACTCCTGGAGAATATTTCTTAATTGAAAATCTAGCACTGTGAGATGGATTTCTACCCTCTTCTCCCTGGATCAAACCTACTTTTCTGTCCAGGGTCCTGGCAAGTACAGAAAAGGGCCTCAGACACCCAAGATGAAGAGAGGGACAAACGCTCTTTTTCATGTAATAATCACAGAAGATATGCTTGGGGGGTGATCGCGAAATACTGATTTATCCCTTAGGTAGGCAGTCCCCTCCAGTCTCTGGAGCTGGTGGGATCCCCCTCCATTCTGGCTGAACCAAGTGGAGGCAAATCTGTCAGGTCCTGTGCTCAAGCCCCAGAGTGCAGGTGATAGAGAAGAGGCTAAAATGAGCCCCTCGGGGGCCAGGGAATAGGGTCGTTGAGGACGGTTTCCCTGCTGAGCGTGCTAGGTGGCCATGTGTGTGACCCTGAAGGGATTAACGTTAGCAAATTTGCTGGAAATTTCACTGTTGTAAACCAATTGTTGGACCTGGAAAGGCCAGTTTGAGTAGAAAAGTGTGTCCATATCTCCTCAGTGGTACAAACTCTGAACGGGCTGAATAAGCCAATTGAATTTTTTTTTTTAGGTTCTGTTCGTTTATTTTAGGGGGAGAGGGACAGGGACAAGCAGGCTCTGCCCTGAATGTGGAGCCCAACACGGAGCTCGATCTCATGCCCCTGAGATCACAACCTGGGCCGAAACTAAGAGTGGGATGCTTAACCGACTAAGCCACCCAGGTGCCCCAAGCCCACTGAATTCTTTTTTTTTTTTTAAAGATTTTATTTATCCGACAGAGAGAGACACAGCGAGAGAGGGAACACAAGCAGGGGGAGTGGGAGAGGGAGAAGCAGGCTTCCCGCTGAGCAGGGAGCCCGACGCGGGGCTCGATCCCAGGACCCTGGGATCATGACCTGAGCCGAAGGCAGACGCTTAACGACTGAGCCACCCAGGCGCCCCAAGCCAAATGAATTCTAAGTAAAGGACTGTGCACCCTCTGTATTCCGTATCTACCTGACTGGCTTTTGTGGCCACGAGGCTTCAGGCATCGTGGGCTCTAATCAAGCTGTCTCAGGGGTGCATCTGATTGGCAGGCTATGGAGTTTTTCCAGTCTATCTCGCAAAGACAGGCTTTTCTTTCCCACAGTGGGGAACCATCTAAACGTGGAGAGGGTGCAGGAGATTTGGAGCAATTGGAGGTCTGCTGGAGTAGTGTTTGCCATCAGAAATTTCCAAGGAGTCCTGAGTGCCCGGTCTTTGAGACTGTGGATCCATCCGTTTGTTTGAAAGATTTACAGTGGATTGAGTAGGAGAGAGTGGTTTGGCAATAATTCAGCACTGTCATGATAAGACATAATAGCCAGGGTCACTAAATATAGGCCAGGAAAACTGGAAAAATTTATTCAAAGTGTTAACAGTGGTTACCATTAAGTGTTGTAACTATGTAAAAATTTTTTTTAAAGATTTATTTATTTATTTTGAGAGAGTGAGAATGAGAGAGAGAGAGACAGAGCACATGAGAGGGGGGAGAGTCAGAGGGAGAAGCAGGCTCCTCGCGGAGCAGGGAGCCCGATGCGGGACTTGATCCCGGGACTCCAGGATCATGACCTGAGCCGAAGGCAGTCGCTTAACCAAATAAGCCACCCAGGCACCCACTATGTAAAAATTTTTAATGAATATGTGTACCTTTATAACAGAAAAACAAAACTGCTATATATATAATAGAAGTATATTTATATAATATATATATAGATGTGTATATATGTGTATTATGTATTATAATATATAAAATATTTTCTATTATATACTATATATATTTCCATATTTATATATATAATTTAATTTCTTTTTAATTATGGCTAGGACACTGGTCTAAGTAACAGATCCATTTCAGCCTAATGATGTTTCCAGCTAACATGGTGTTAGAAGATAGGCAAATCTGACCTTTCACTTTTAAATAGTGAGAGAAAATCAGGGAGAGGAAAGAGTTGGCGCTCCCACCTGCAGGCCTGTCCCAGTGTTTGCCTGTGGTGATTCCAGAGGGGAAGCTTCCACAGTAGAGGCTCAATAAGGGCTTTCTCTCCAACACTGAGTGTATCCCCTAAAGGGACGTACATGTTTGCACATATAGGTGTCAGAGTTGATGAGTTAGACGGTTCTTGACTATTTTTGCAGATCTAGCTCTTTCTATGTGGTTCTACTTAAGTGGACAGCTGGAACCACACCATGTGGGAGAGTCCTCCTCCATGTACCCACTCATGAGCCACATTGCTCACTGTGGTGGGTTTTGCTTCCTTTTCTGGCCTTCTACCTTCATTTGGACAAACAGGCTTCCCCCACCACCAGCCCTCAGGAATATTCTTATTTTTTGGACTGCTTCCTCCAAATGGACAGGAAGACACTTTTGTGCCTGTAGCCCTAGGCATGCAAACATGTTCTTCCGACTGACTTTTTTTTTTTTTAAGATTTTATTTATTTATTTGACAGAGACAGCGAGAGCAGGAACACAAGCAGGGGGAGTGGGAGAGGGAGAAGCAGGCTTCCCGCTGGGCAGGGAGCCTGATGTGGGACTTGATCCCAGGACTCTGGGATCATGACCTGAGCCAAAGGCAGACGCTTAACGACTGAGGCACCCAGGTGCCGTTCTGACTGACTTTCACCAATAGAACCATCTCTCTGTGGCTCTCCTGTCACGCGGAGCTTGTACACCCAAGCAAACCTAGGCGAGCAACCCACAGGGCAGATGGTGGAGCCCTCAACCTGCTTCTCATAGACCTCATGGAAACCCAAACTTGCTTTGGTCTTCCTTCCCCTTAACCCTCCTCTGCTTCCCTCCCTTCAGGACTTCTTCTGGGTATTCTTGAACCCCTACTCCATGACAAATACGTTCCTTTAGGTCCTAGAATAAGTCCTTCCATGGTCCATCCACATCCAGTGCTGGTCCGTTCTCTCCTGGTCCACGTTCCCAGGAGTCCCCAGCAATGTCCGCAGCTCCTCTCCGCCAGCCCTCCATGCCAGGAGGAAGATGCCATGAATTCTCTACCCCCCAGTGCTGCCTGCCTCCAACTGTCCTTCCCCTATTTGATGCAGAACCTTGTGTGCATTCTTTTTTGGCACCATTTTTCATGGCTCAGTCGCTGAAGCACTGGCCCTGGCCTCAGGCTGCAGGCTCCTCCTCCTCGCAATGCCCGGGGGCGTGGCCAAAGCAACACACCTGCGCATGTGCAGGGACCTCCCTTCCAGGTCCCCACTGTCAAGGCCATGTGGCAATGCTTGCAGTTATCTGGAACTCTTCCTTTAGGAAAACTGTACCTCAAGCCCCCCATTGTCTGACCACAGCCTCCTGTCCCCCAGCCCTGCACGCCTTCATTCTTTCTCTTGCTTCAGCACAGCCTCCCTACGTTTGTCACTGTGCTCTAGTCAGAACCCTGTCTCAGTCGTGTTGGTTCCAGTAGCCCATCCCTCTCTGTTGAGGGCTCCTCTCCAGTCGCTGTTCAGGCTTCCAGGTGGACTACAGAGAAAGTCGCACAACCTCACAGAGTGCTGCGTCCAGACTTGTGTTCTCGGACCTCACTGGGACCCTCCCACAGCCTCACTCCTGTCCATTCCTCGGCCGCAGTTGGAAATTCTTACAACCTGAGTATGGCCCCTGGCCCCTGCTGTGTTTATAGCAAACAGGATCCTCTCCACTTTCCCAGAGACACCAGCAGTCACTGGGCAGAACCCTCCTTCTTGCATCTCCCTCCAGGATCGACCTGCGTCCTTCCTCCTCCCCACTGCCACCTTCCCAACCCGTCCCAGCCACAGGCCACACGGGCCGGCCCCTCCTGTTTGTATCTCTGGGTTCCCAGCTCCTCCCTCCATCCGGCTCTTTTCTGAATGAAAGCACTAATGATGCCCTTCCTTTCCTATCTGAAATAAGCCCCAGTCCGTGTTACTGGTTATCACCTGTCTGTTCTTGTGCTAGTCTTTATATTTGAGACCTGGTGAGTTTGAAGTGACAGCAGAGGGACAAAGCGGACGTATCTAGTGGCCATTTGTATATTTATTTGAGTTTGAAGTTCCCGAGAGCTTTCTGGGCTAAAGGCATGAACTGAGGCATAGAATTTAGAGTAACTGGCAAACAAAAAGTGGTTCTTGAAGCCACAAGGGTGTGGGCGATTGCCCAGAGGTGGGGTTTAGAGTGAGACAAGAGGTCCAAGGTAGAACAACCCCTCAGATGCCAAAACTTCTACAAAGCTTGGGACCCACTTGTGCCAGAAGTAGTCTTTTTAAATCTCTAAAAACTATAACATATATGGAGAAAGAACTGTGTGCTAGTCGTTGCTAGAAATGCTCCCTATTCCTAATGACAGAGGCAGGTATCATCCACTTTCCCACTTTACAGAGGAGGAAAGTGTGGCTCAGGGAGGTCGTATGACTGGGAAAGTTGCAGCGAAGTGAATAGTGGGACCCAGCTCGTGCCTTCTAAAATCCGTTAACTGTATCCTTTATCCTAGCTTCTTGACAGGAAGCAGAGAGATGATAGGAGCATTCAGGAGAGGTTTTATTTGTGCAACTGGAGTTTTATGCATATATAGACAGTTAATAAGAAAAATGTTTTATAATTTTTATTAGGATATATTGGCCTAAGAATCCCATCAGTATATCAACTGTGAAGCATCACAAGATTATTGTAAAAATTGCTTACAAAGTTATTCAGTAACCATCAAGTTGCTTTTTTATGCCAAGTATGATGCCGGATAGCAGGAATGCAAAAATTGGTGAGAAATAGCCCCAGATTTCCAGGGCACACTGCCATGTGAGGGATCGGGCCATGGAAAAAGTCACAGGAAAACAGTCTTAGGTTTGAACTCCAAAGCCAGGTGGATTGAGCCTGCCTTATTGCTTCATCCAACAAAGGGGGAGCACTGGGCGTCTCACTGAGATGTTGCAGTGGGAACGTGAGACGCTGCAGGCATGCTCCTCTTGCACTGCCCTGAGAAGGACAGGCAGCCTGTGTGTGGAGCTGCTGCTTTAGGAGGATAATAGAAACAAGGATTAGTATTGGTCCGCAACTCTTCTTAGAGAAAAGTAGCTTTCTTGGAAGAGGTGGTGATGAGGCTGTGATTTAAAAGTGGAAAGACTTTCACCAAGCAAAATAAGAAGCATCACTCTAGGCAGCAAGGACTACAGAAGGGCAAAAAATGAGAATATTCCACATACAAGCAATGTGCTCAGATGGCCCAGTCATGAGGAAAATTGCTAAGAAATTTGAATTCTTATTCTTCAGATCAATGAACCCCAAAGTAAAGATGCATGACCTCTTGAAAGTTACCCCAAATGATTCATTCACTGGCTTGCTGGGATATAAAATTAGAATTTCTGTATTTTTAAAGTTTCACACCTTTTAAAAACTATTACATTTTGCATGTTTGATGAACATACTGGTTTTGTACAGGAGCACATTGATGCAGTTTATAAATAGATCTATATTGTGGTGGACTCTAAAAACTGTCTACAGGTAGGGGTATGTGCACCTAAATGTTGTGAGAAGCTGGTGAGGATTTCTAGGCGGGAGAAGGATGTGCGCAGCTCTGGATTTCCGATGGGCCCTCTGAGAACAGGAGGAGCACATGCAGAATGTGACAAAGATGATGGCAAGGCCAGTGACAGGGAGTGCAACAGCCCAGCCGTGTTTCCAGATTCCCGACAGACTAATCTTTGCTTCTTTGTGATTCATGAACAAGAAGGAGAAAGTCCTGGGAACAGTCACGAAATCCCCAAATTTTAAACAATTCTGTTTTTTAAAAACATTCTATTTAGGGCGCCTGGGTGGCTCAGATGGTTGAGCGTCTGCCTTCGGCTCAGATCATGATCCCAGGGTCCTGGGATCGAGTCCCACATCAGGCTCCCTGCTCAGTGAGAAGCCTGCTTCTCCCTCTGCCTCTCTCTCTCTCTCTCTCTCTCTCTGACTCTCATGAATAAATAAATAAAACATTAAAAAAAACATTCTATTTATATGTTTTTAAATAGTGAGTGACCATCAATCAGAGAAAGACATGTATCATATGACCTCACTGATATGAGGAATTCTTTATCTCAGGAAACAAACTGAGTGTTGCTGAGTGGTGGGGGGTGGGAGGGATGGGGTGGCTGGGTGATAGACATTGGGGAGGGTATGTGCTATGGTGAGCGCTGTGGATTGTGCAAGACTGTTGAATCACAGATCTGTACTTCTGAAACAAATAATGCAAGATATGTTAAGAAAAAAGAAAAAGAAGAAGATAGGAGGGGAAGAATGAAGGGGAGTAAGTCAGAGGGGGAGATGAGCCGTGAGAGACGATGGACTCTGAAAAACAAACTGAGGGTTCTAGAGGGGAGGGGGGTGGGGGGAATGGGTTAGCCTGGTGATGGGTATTAAGAGGGCACGTTCTGCATGGAGCACTGGGTGTTATGCACAAACAATGAATCATGGAACACTACATCAAAAACTAATGATGTAATGTATGGTGATTAACATAACAATAAAAAAAATTTAAAAAAATAGTGAGTGACCATAATAGGTGATGACTAATTTTTTAGTGATGAGGTTATAGGCTTTTAATTTTCTGCTAAAAAGATATAGTAATACGTGAATAGGTTTTTTATTTAATTGCTGGCCAATATATTGTGACAAAAGGATATGTTTTAATAACATGTAAAGTGATCTGTACCCAATATAGACCTCTAATGATAAAAACATAGGATAGGAATATGGGCACAAATGCCAACTGAAAAGCATTTTTTAAAACTTGAAATACTGGGGCGCCTGGGTGGCTCAGTCGGTTAAGCGTCTGCCTTTGGCTCAGGTCATGATCCCAGGGTCCCGGGATCAAGCCCCACAGCCTGCTTCTCCCTCTGCCTGCCGGTCTCCCTGCTTGTGTGCTCTCTCTGACAAGTAAATAAAATATTTTTTAAAAAAACTTGAAATACCATATTTAATATTTAAGTTACCCATTTTCCCACTTTTTTTTTAAAGATTTATTAGAGAGATTGAGCAGGTGTGGGGAGGAACAGAGGGAGAGGAGAGAGAATCTCAAGCTGACTCCACACTGAGCGTAGAGCCCAATGGGGGCCTCAGTCTCATGACGCTGAGATCACAACCTGAGCTGAAACGAAGCTCAAGCGACTGTGCCACCCAGGTGCCCCTTCCCACTTTTTTTTTTTTTTTGTAGTTGACATACAGGGTTATATTAGCATCAGGTCAGTTGTCCATTCTTAAAGTGAAAACTTTAAAATTCTAAAGCACCAACTGCCCTATCCTATGGTCTTGATTTTCATTTCATGACAAATATCCCAGAAGCAGAAAACTTTCTTTTGCTTCACAGGGACAGTAGTCGGATTTCTAAGAGTGCATCTAAATCACCTTCAAATTGGGCATTAGGGTAGTTGCTGCTTCACAGAAGCCTATTCCTTTTTTACCAATGAACACATTGTGTCTACTTGCCCTGACTTGGGATTTGCTGTTAAATTTATAATCTGTGTGCTTTTGTTGATTGTTTTTCCATCAGTTTCTAAGTCCCCATTGGAGTATTCCACAACAACTTTCATATTTTCTTCTCTTTGTATTTCTTCTGTCAAAATATTTACAATGCACTGGAGCCTATACCACATAAATACTGGAAAACCATGAGCATGATTGGGGAGTAGTCAAATAAACATTTGGCTCTCTTAGCAAAGTTGACATCACTAGACAGAATCATGTGTTGAAATTGCCAAATTTAAGGACTTATTTTGCCTCTTAAACTTGTACTTATTGGAATCCCACTTGTAGGATTTATATGAAATATACCATGTGTATGAACTCATTACCACTGATTTTGCTTGCAAGAATGACTCCTTATCAGCAGACAGTACCACAAGCACATTTGTAACATGGCAAAGCTCCAAGTAAGACTGATCAGATGGTGACAACTCTGCTCCGTGCTCCAGCCCTGGTGCCTGAAAATGCTGCCCTTCATCTTCGATTCCCTAATCAGGGTTTCCTGCCCATGACATTGATGGATTCTCTCAACACCATAACCTCTCTGTGTTGATTGTTAAACTTTGAGCATCACTGAATTATAACATTTTTTCCATTTTCCCAATTTCTCGGCTGATTTTTCCCCCCTCGGGATTTGTGCGAACAAATTTTGCAGTCAGTACTGAGAAGGAATTCCTGCATGGAAACAGGAAGTCCAAGTACAAAGTTCTAAAGAACCGAATGAGAGCAGCGGTGGCCAGTTGGAGAGAAGAGCTGGATTTGAGTGTTCTTTTAGAGGTAGGGGCAACAGCATTTAGCCTCTAAGCAGGTGAAGAGTAAGAGAGACTGCTCCAGAAGGACGAGAATAATAAGCTATTTCTGTACAGACAGGGCTGTCTATCCTAGGCAGTGCTCAAGAGCAGTGTGATTAATTAATGTCCTGGTTATCTATTTCTGTGTAACTAATCATCCACAAACTTAGTAGCTCTCAAGAAGGAAATGCAAGTCAAAACAGCAGTGAGCTACCACTCCACATCCCTTAGGGTGGCTATCATAAAAACAAACACATAACAAGTGTTGGCAAAGGAGGTGGAGAAATTGGAACCCTTGTGTATTGTTGGTAGCAATTAAAAAAAAAAAACAAAAAACTACCCTACGATCCTGTAGTTCCACTGTTGGATATACAACAAAGAAGTTAAAGGAGGGAGTTGTCCAGATCCTTGCACACCCATGTTCATAGCAGCATTATTTGTAATAGCCAAAAAAAGGTGGAGACAACCCTGATGTCTGTTGACAGATGAACGGATGAAGAAAATGTGGTGTAAACATACAATGGAATAATAATCAACCTTGAAAAGGAAGAAAATTCTGAAACGTGCAACAAAATAAACCCTGAGGACATGATGCTCAGTGAAATAAGCCTGTCACAAAGGGATGACTGCTGCATGATTGCACTTCGATGAAGCACCTAGACTGGTCAGATTTCAGAGACCGAAAGTGAAAGGGTGGTTACCCTGGACTGGGGGCAGTGGGGGTCTGTTGGATGGGTAGAGTTTCAACCGGGAAGATAAAGCTATAGAGTAGGATGGTGGTGATGGTTGCACAGCAGTGTGAACGTACCAAACGCCATGAAACCGTACACGGAATGATTAAATGCACTCTGCCCAGCAATGTTTGAGAACATGAACATAATCCGTGGTTAGTGGGGCTGGAATAGAAAGCCAATTGGTTTGGAAAGGTCAGGGAAGCCTTTTGGAATCTAGAAATGTTATGTTTATTTTACCACACTGACACCAAAAAGCACAAACTGCTGTTCTTGACCGGAGTAAGGACCCAACAACGGGGTCCAGCTGTGGCCACCATCAGTCCCAAGTGAGGAACAGGAAGTTAGAGACACAACTTCTGTTCCTCCTGCAGGTTTCTCCTAAGTGCTAGAGGGCAGAGCCGCATGAGCTGGACAGGCCGTTTTCCATCTGGAACCAGGGGTATGGATGGGATGGCCTCCCAGGAGCTTCCAGGGCTCACCTTGTGTCATCTGAGGGACAGGCCACTGTGAGCTAGAGAAAAGGTCAGGCTCTACCCTTCCCTGGATCTGAACCACAGATGGCCAGTTCCCCGGTGTGTGACCTTGAAGCGTTCCTTGACTACCATGCCTCCCCCACCTTATCTTCAATAGGACGGTTGTGCAGTGTAGGTGGCAAAATGTATAAGGCTTAACAGGCTCTACAACATAGTAATTGCTTAAGAAGTGTA
Organism: Callorhinus ursinus; assembly: GCF_003265705.2. Classification (NCBI taxonomy): domain Eukaryota; kingdom Metazoa; phylum Chordata; class Mammalia; order Carnivora; family Otariidae; genus Callorhinus; species Callorhinus ursinus. Next base: position 489,611 of record NW_027397135.1, read on the forward strand.
ATTCTAATTACTTAACAACAACAACAACAACAACAACAAAAACCTTTGGCTCAGGGTATCTGGGTGGCTCAGTCGGTTAAGCATCGGCCTTCAGCTCAGGTCATGATCCTGTGTCCTGGGATCAAGTCCCATATCGGGCTCCCTGCTCAGTGGGGAGTCTTCTCCCTCTCTGCCCCTCTGCCCACCCCTGCTCACTTGCTCTCCCTCTCTCAAATAAATAAAATCTTAAAAAAAAAAAAAACACCTATGCCTTAAAACAATAGCAATCATTTTATTATCTCTGTACTGGGAGTGGACTGGGGTAGCAAGGCCATTCTCACTGGGGGTTGCGTTTGGGGGTGACTGGGATGGGAGTCACCTTGAAGCCTTCCTTATAGGTATGATGGCTGATGCTGGCTGTCTGCTGGGACCTCAGCTGGGGTTGTCACCTGGACCACTTGTTCAGGAGCTCTTCATGTGTATGGCTGGGCCTTTCTCAGAGCACGGTAGGTAGAGTTCTGAGAGAACAATGTGGAAGTGCTTGGCATTTTTATGACCCAGCCTCAGTGCCCTCTGCCATCCTCTAGTGGTTGAGGTAGTTATATTATAAGGAAAGTATGTGAGATACTGTGGTAGCCATCTTAATAAACTTTAGTAGGAACTCTTTTTTTCTTCCTCTGTTTTTAAGTCCCCTTATCCATGAAGTGCTTGAAGAAGGCAAGAGAACCAGGGCTTTTCCCAGATCACAGTTTGTTCCAAGGATGGCACTGGAGACCATTCCTGTTTTCTGTGTATTTCAGTGTGCCTGTGTTTTATCTGTCAGCGGGGACATGTGTATAGGGGGAAACACTGCAAAAGGACAAAGTAACTTGAATTTCTGCAGCTGGGGAGAACAAAAGACCTTAGACATACGTATGTCCTTCCATATGCTGAGACCAAGAGGCTGCCCTGAATAGCTTCCTCTAAATCATTGCAAAGTGCTCTTCCATCCAACACTTACTTATGATCAACATATTGGAATGATCCTTTTCTCCCCCGCCCCGACTCCCCTTCATCTTTATGGATCTTCTGTAGATTTCTTTCAAGAAGATAAAATCATGGTTCTTATCGTGATCTTGCCTGGCTGATGAAATTTTCTAGATCCTCTTCTTTAAAAGACAGAAACATGATTTTACTTCTTCAAATGTAGCTTAAAATTAATTTTTTTTTTATCACTGATCCTAGTAATCTTCCCAACACTGGTCACAAGATACACAGATTGAGAAAATAAAAATCACGCCTTTCAAAAGAAGGCAAGCCAAGTTTCGCCGCCTTCTTAAAAAAAGTACATCACCCACAAGCCTGATGATAAGGCAAATCTGCAGCTTGAGTTGGCTCTGAGAAAATGCTGTAGAAGATTCATTCTAAAAGTATATCTTGACCTTGACCTTGCTAAGACCACCAAGTCACGGTGGTACCTACACATATCAAAACAGTAACCGATAGAAATATTTTCCTGTGGTGTCATTAACACACTGACAGTTCTTTCTGGGTCAGGATGAACTTGGCATTGAACTGTTGGAAGAACAAGCAAGACTGTTTCACTTCTTAGTCAAGGAAAACAGTGAGGAACCAAAGCTGGGGGCATCACATTACCTGATTTCAAGCTATATTACAAAGCAGTGATCACCAAGACAGCATGGTACTGGCACAAAAACAGACATATAGACCAATGGAACACAATAGAGAGCCCAAATATGGACCCTCAAGTCTACGGTCAAATAATCTTTGACAAAGCAGGAAAAATATGCAGTGGAAAAAAGTATCTTCAATAAATGGTGCTGGGAAAATTGGACAGCCACATGCAGAAGAATGAAACTTGACCCTTCTCTAACACCATACACAAAGATAAACTCAAAATGGATGAAAGACCTCAATGTGAGACAGGAATCCATCAAAATCCTAGAGGAGAACATAGGCAGTAATCTCTTTGACATCGGCAACTTCTTTCAAGATACATCTCCAAAGGCTAGTGAAACAAAAGCAAAAATGAACTTTTGGGACTTCATCAAGATAAAAAGCTTCAGCACAGTGAAGGAAACAGTCAACAAAACAAAGAGGAAACCCACAGAATGGGAAAAGATACTTGCAAATGACTTTATCACTACAGATAAAGGCCTGGTATCCAAGATCTATAAAGAACTTCTCAAACTCAACACCCAAAAAACAAATAATCAAGTCCAAAAATGGACAGAAGACATGAACAGACACTTCTCCAAAGAAGACATACAAATGGCTAACAGACACATGATAAAATGTTCATCATCATTAGCCATCAGGGAAATCCAAATCAAAACCACACTGAGATACCACCTTACACCAGTTAGAATGGCAAAAATGGACAAGGCAAGAAACAACAAATGTTGGAGAGGTTGTGGAGAAAGGGGAACCCTCTTCCACTGTTGGTGAGAATGCAAGTTGGTACGGCCACTTTGGAAAACAGTGTGGAGGTGCCTCAAAAATTTAAAAATAGAGCTACCCTATGACCCAGCAATTGCACTCCTGGGTATTTACCCCAAAGACACAGATGTAGTGAAAAGAAGGGCCATATGCACCCCAATGTTCATAGAAGCAGTGTCCGCAATAGCCAAGCTGTGGAAAGAGCTGAGATGCCCTTCAACAGATGAATGGATAAATATGTGGTCCATATATACAATGGAATATCACTCAGCCATCAGAAAGGATGAATTCCCAACTTTTACATCAACATGGATGGGATTGGAGGAGATGATGCCAAGTGAAATAAGTCAAGCAGAGAAAGTCAATTATCATATGGTTTCACTTATTTGTGGAACATAAGGAATAGCAGGGAGGACATTAGGAGAAGGAAGGGAAAAAAGAAGGGGGGGAATCGGAGGGAGAGATGAACCATGAGAGACTATGGACTCTGAGAAACAAACTGAGGGTTTTAGAGGGAAGGGGGGTGGGGGGATGGGTTAGCCCGGTGATGGGTATTAAGGAGGGCAGGTACTGCATGGAGCACTGGGTGTTATATGAAAACAATGACTCGTGGATCACTACATCAAAAACTAATGATGTATCGTATGGTGACTAACATAATAAAATAAAATAAAATAAAAAATTGTAAAACCTACTATACATTAAAAGATGTAAAACCATAAGGGGTCTTTACTTTCAAGGAAGAGGAGGTCAAAGAGGTGGCCCCTCCTTCCTGATGAAACTGGTGACTGTAGGAATCTCATCCTGCTGCTGCTGATCCTTTGAAAATTTTATATAAGTCCTTTCTTAGTTTACCCAAGTCCTATGTAAATACATTCTTATGCAAACAGTTAGACAAAACCAAAAAGCATCCTTTCCCAGTGATTTCCTGAGCGCCTCTCTCCACCTGAGAGGCAACTTACTGCTCTTACTTCTATGCGTTTATGGCTTATACACATACCCGAAAAACATGATTGCTTTGCTTTGCTTTGCTTCATTGTACATAAATAGAACCATTCTGTAGGTCCTATTTTACATCTTGTTTATTTACACCTTGTAGTGTGTCCTAGAGCTTGGTCTTCTTTAGAGATTGGCCTATTTTGGTCCTGAGGCTGTTCTCTAGAATTCCAGAACACAAGCCATGGCTTAGGCAGACAGACCTTGACTGATGTTTGACCGTGACCATCACTGATGGAGATTTTTGTGCACAAGTGTGAGAATTTTTCTAGGATAGACCTCTACAAGTTGAATTACTGTGATGAGACTGTTTTTAATTTTAATTAATGTTGCCAAATTACCTTCCAAAAAATGTGATCAATTTATACCTCCAACCTATGGTATATAAATGTATCTGTTCTCAGTACCTTGCCAACAGCCTGGGCATATTTCATTGCATTTCCCTATGTATCAGTGAGGTTGGACTTTTTCTGTGGTTTTGCCGTTTGTCTTGCTTTTTGGTGAATTGCTTCTATCTTTTGTCTGTTTCTTACTTGGGTTGTTTGACTCTTTTTCTTCTTAAAATTCATCTGAGTTGATTATATGTTCTATATATTCAGAGGAATTTCTAAACTTCTGGAAGGCAGGAATCCTGCTTTAAATCCTTTTTAAGGACCTACCACTGTGCTAAATTATTTCTGTGATGTTTCCAAAATTAAAGACTGTTCTTGGGTAATGCTCAGCTACTCGTGAGCTTGCAAAGCCACACAAAAAAGTAGACGTAACAGAGTAACTACTCCAAAAATCAGTATCCTGAGGAGGACCAGAACTGTGCGAAATACCTGGTCAGGAGATGAAACTGATTTGAGCATGTTCGTATGAGGAAATTGGCACATCCTTTTTATTAAACATTCAGACAGGAATAAGGGGGGAAACCCAAAAGCAAGCTTTGTTCAAGGACAGATCGAGTTTGGTCTGCACCCTCAGGAAGGCTGACTGAAGGGCTGTCACTCTCCGTGTCAGGACAACCCTGTTCTATAGACCCTGTCAGCAGAATTCAACAGTTCTCGCCTTCCTGTTGCTTACAGGGCTCCCTGTGGGACTGTGGACACCTCCTTGCTCAGTAGACTGTCTTCAGGTGGCTGTGTCATAGGCTGGTGGCAGCCTACCTTCCTGCCCTCCTGCTCTCTAGCTTCCGGAAGGCTTCCCTGATCTTTCCAAACCAAGCCACCTTCTAGTCCAGCCCCACCAACCATTGAAGACTGTTTGTGCTCTTAAACATTGCTGGTGAGAGAGCAGATTGGTAGAGTCTTTCTGGAGGGCGATCTGGTAATATGTTTCAGAAACCTTAAAGAATGGGCCTATTGTGGGAGCTAAGGATTTATTTTAAGGACAGACATGATGCAACAAAGATATCTATATATCTCTATATCTGTCTATATATTGATATATAGAGATATAGATAGATCTATATATAAATATAGAGTGTGGGAAAAGGGAGTGGGATTGTGGGAAAAGGCAATGATAGGTCTATACAATAGTGTTCTTATTTTTTCTGTTGAATTTTTACCTCAAACTGTATCAGGAAGGAGATAATACCAAAATGTTGACTAAGTTGCATACTAGGATTCAGGGCAGTTTTAAAAACAATTATGTATTTTGACATTTTCCAAATTTTTTTTAATGAAAATATAAATTTGCTTTTATGATTGGAAGAAAAACTTATTAAACTACCAATAAATGAACTTCTAGTAGGAAAACAAAGGGCAGAGGGGAAACTATAGATTAAAAAGGAGGTGGGAAACCTATCAGTGTGACTGGTTTGGCTCATGTGAACGAATTGTTAAAAAAAAAAATCAGGCTAGTGTGGCCAATGACTGAATATTTAAAAAATTATTTTTTATTTTTTAAAAAGATTTTATTTATTCATTTGACAGAATGAGCACAAACAGGGGGAATGGCAGGCAGGGGGAGAGGGAGAAGCAGACTCTCTGCGGAGCAGGGAGCCTGATGCGGGACTCTATCCTAGGACCCCAGGATCATGACCTGAGCCAAAGGCGCCCAACAAATTATTTTTTAGATATGAGATTGTAGTCTTGGTATAAAAATGTTCATGACATGCATATGAATACTTATGAATGAAATGTGTGGAATTGCTTTAAAATTATCTGGTGGTGTAAGGGGGAGGAGGGGAGGGTATACAGAACAAGGATGACTAAGAACTAATAATTATTGACGTTGGATAATGAGCACTTATGGATTATAAACTCCCTTTTCTTGTATGCGTTTGCAAACTTCTGTAGTGGAATGTTTTGAAAAGACAGCAACAATGGGTGGCCTACTTAGACCCCCTGCAGCACAGCAGGGATGCCCAGGAGCCCTGCAGATCATACAGGCATGGCGCCGCCGGGCAGGGCCTGCACTTTGCAGTCAGTCCGCGTCCCTCCTCGCCTCTGGCTCCGGCTGTCCCTCTCCTCCCGCCCTCTAGTCCGCCCCTGTTGTGCCCCTCCCATCTGAAGCGGTTTCATCTCGCAGTCCTCACCCTTCTTGCCTCTGTCATGGGCTTTCAAATGATTTCTCGTTCTTGGCCCAGAGCCCACTGGCCCGATCACCCTTCACAGTGTTCCCCGGGGCAGAGCGCGGGCCCTCCAGCCTCCTCTGCTCCTGGCCTCGCGGACAGCCCTGGCAGGGGGCGGATGCCGTGCCCACCGCACTTGCTCCCTTAGCCCTGGAAGGCCGGGGTGGACGTGGTTGTCCAGGAACCCTACGGTAGTGCTCGTGCCACCCGCTTGTCCCCTTCTCCTGCGCAGGGGGCGGGGGGGGGCCGGAGGGGCAGAGCGTTATGGTTAACGCCTGTCACTGTTACCCTTCAAAGCAGACGGACGGCCTTCCAAAGGTGGGTATTAGTTCCTTGAACATACTGTGGGTACATCTTCTGTCATCCGTCCCAAATGACCCCAGTTCTCCTGTTAACTTGAACTGATAATGCATAAGAAATATGTTTTCTTTATATATACTTCCCCCCCCCATTTCATTCCTATTAAAAATCACGACCAATGCCAGTAGACGGGGAGGCGTGGAGGCGCGGGGTGGCAGGCGAGCTCGTGGGCCTCACCCCTTTACTTCACCTCCTGAGCTTTGATGACATGCCAGTCACCTGCAATGTGGGCCTTGAGATTGTTTCCAAAGACCCATGTTTCTTGCTCAATACGTGGAATTCTGTTTATAAATACTCTCGGGCGGGACATGATCTGTGTGTGTCAGACTGAGCTGGACCACACTTTCCTCTATGTGGGACGGAACTCCCGGGACTGCCGCGTGAGGCGGCGAGCCCGCTCTGAAGGGCGCTGATGGACCCCAGGGAGCCGGGCTCGCGCCTGCCTTGTTACCCCAGACCTCATGGGTTCTCCCGGTCTAGTCCCTCCTAAAATACTTTGTGCAGACCAGAGGTTAGTCTGATTGTGTCGTTCATTCCCTGACTGAAGTCCTTCTGTGACGCTCCCCTCCCCCTCCACCCTTAGGAGGGAATCCAAAGCCCTCAGCGGGGCCTGTGTGGCCTTCAAGGTCCCCTTCTCCCCGCACTCCTTGCACTTCTGTGAGGTGACGGACTCTTTCCCCGTCACACGAGCTGCTGCGTCCACTTGAAGTCTCTCGCCCCTTCATTCGGCACAGAGAGGCAGTTAATACTTGCTGGATGGAGGGATAAATAAATGGCTGATTTGTGATCTTTTCAGAACTGGCTCAGGCGGTCGTCCCCAGCCGCTAGATGGGTCGGATCATTTACACACACACACACACACACACACACACACACACACACACACACACACACGCATGCGCGCGCACCTCCGGAGCTGTTCACGCGTTTGCTGCGCGGCTAAGGATCTGTTTGAGCCTGTGGAGGGGGTTTTTACCTGTTCCCGCTCCACCCCCGTCTGCGCTCTGGACTCCCGCGCAGTCTGCGGACTTGGAGCCAGGCTGCGGGCCAGAGTCTTCTGTGCAGCCCACAGAAAACACAGCTGGGACATCGGAGGGCAGGAGGAAGGGAGCGTCTTCTGACCTCTAGCGCCAACGCTGTGGGAATTGGCGGCGGCAGCTGGCATCGGCTGGGGTGACAGCGGGTGGGCGTGACCTCCCTCCCGGGTCCGTGCGGCAGACCCAGCACCCGCTGCAGAGGCCTTGCTGCCAGAGGGCAGGTCCCAGCGGCTTGTGCGCGCTGTCCAGGGCTGCCAGCATCTTCTCCTGTTTGCGCCTCCCTCTTCCTCCCTGTTGCCTCTCTAGTCTCCCTCATGCTCCCCTCTGCTCTCTTAGCCACTAGCACATCTTTGTCACACACTTTCCTGTGCTAGATTTCCTGTTTTGAAATGGAAGAGGAGGGTTTCTGTGTACCTGACCAGTTTCTGTCAGAAAGAAACTCTAATTCATTTTTTGAGGGCAGGGACTGTCTTATTCATCCTTTCTGCCCAGTATAGTACATAGCGCACCAGTCTTGAAAGTGAGGATGTAGTAGACGGTGGAAAGTCTTGGGGAGCTTGTGGGGTTTTTAGGAAACAGGTTATTTAAATGTATTAAATGTATTAAAAATATATTCACTTTAACACCTCCTCCTAACCACAGCCTCCTCCCCACTCTCAATCTGTGTGCCTGGGACTGATTCCCATCCAGTGGCTCCAAGTACGCATGTCAACCAGTTTGTGCTAATCACAGCTAATGGAATTTTCTGGAAGTGTTGGAAGAGGGGGCTCTTCTCTCTTTGAGTCTCAGGTGGACTCTAAATGCATTTCTGGGAAAGACCTTCGTTCAAGTCTCTTGAGGTCAATCTGTCTTTTCCACTCAGGAACTTCACCATTTGTTCCTGAAAAAAAATGTTTCCATTATTTTTGTGGCCACAAAGAAAAATTATATTCATAAAACCTTAGCTCGGCTACTGCCAGTGACCAGGCTGTTGAGGTTATTAAAGTCATTTTTCTATATTAAATGAATATAAGAATTTGTAGGCGCTTTGGGAAGAAAACTACAGTCTGTTTCCAGTGATCTTGAAGGAGTATCCTACCGGTGTGTGAAGGGTGCAGCCTTGAAAACAGGGTCATCTGAAGGTTATATGGCAGGGAATCAAAGATATTTCAGGTAGGACTATGGTCGCTGTTGAAGTGTAACGAAGAAAACAAGCGCTAAAAACCAAGTAGTCGTTCCATTCCTTGGTGGGTCTTCCATATTGTGCATCCAAGAGGATCATGCCCCTTGGGAAACTGCCAGTCTGATTAGTACTCGTCAGATGACCATGAGACTGAATCACTCTTCCACTGTCTGGCTCTGCTTCTGGATTTGGTTAGCAAGATGAGGGCACTAATTTGCAACGACGTGGATGGAACTGGAGGGTGTTATGCTGAGTGAAATAAGTCAATCAGAGAAAGACATGTATCACATGACCTCACTGATATGAGGAATTCTTAATCTCAGGAAACAAACTGAGTGTTACTGGAGTGGTTGGGGGTGGGAGGGATGGGGTGGCTGGGTGATAGACATTGGGGAGGGTATGTGCTACGGTGAGCGCTGTGAATTGTGCAAGACTGTTGAATCACAGATCTGTACTTCTGAAACAATGCAACATATTTTAAGAAAAAAGAAAAAGAAGAAGATAACAGGAGAGGAAGAAAAGGGGAGTATGTCAGAGGGGGAGACGAACCATGAGAGATGATGGACTCTGAAAAACAAACTGAGGGTTCTAGAGGGGAGGGGGGTGGGGGGATGGGTTAGCCTGGTGATGGGTATTAAAGAGGGCACGTTCTGCGTGGAGCACTGGGTGTTATGTACAAACAATGAATCATGGAATACTACATCCAAAACTAATGATGTAATGTATGGTGATTAACATAACAATAAAAAAATTAAAAAAAAAAGATGAGGGCACTATCAAGGGACAGCCCTTAGCTTTGAGGTATCTGTGATGTATCTGTGAAATAGATGTTGAGAACCTTCTGTGTGCAAAATACTTTGTTAGAACATTCTTCAGCTTTCATTCTTTATTTCATTCCTGTGACAGGACGGCATGTTGATAGAGATGAAGAGAAAAGCGCAGGATGAAAACATAGAGCCTTGGAGTGGTAGAGTTCCAAAGACCTGCCTAAAGCTTCTGATTCTGGCACTTTCCCTTGGGTCAGTCATTTTACCTTTCTGGGAATCGGTAACACATTATTAAGCCTTGGAACTGTGACAAACTTTTTAAATAGGCCCTAGAGATGGATATATATGCATGACATAGTCTTTGCCTTCCAGAGCCCAGCCTACTCGAGTGGATGGACACTTTGATGACTGTCATATGCTATGCCAGAGAAACATACAAGATGCTAGGTGAACACAGAAAGGGGAGAGGCAAATTCTGACTTATTTTGGACTTAGAAAAGCCAGAGGTTCTGGAAAATGGCAGTTGTAGAGAAAGGTGAGAACCCCTTAAATTACTGTTCCTTCATCTAGGAGTTACAGCTCCCAAGATGCTGTTCTCTTCATTGTAGACTGTAGATCTCTTTGACCTCCCAATTCTAAGATCAATATTATTTTCTTCTGTTCCCTTTCCTTCTCCACCTTCCTCCTCCTCCTTTTTTATCCTCTCCACAGCATGGAAAGGACCACAGCCAATCCTTTGGACTATGTCAAAATCATGATGGCAACAGAGCTCTACCTGAGCACCTGAGCAAAGCAGGAGAGATGAATGAAGACTGGCCTGGGATGAGGCCAGTTAGGGGCTAACATGTACTTCGCTGTGTTGCCTTCAGTTACTGGATTTGGGTTGAGTAGACTGCATTTGATACAGAATTAACTGTTTCCCCACTAGTCGGCAAACATAGTTGAGTGTCTTGAATATAAATCCCACTTAGCTAGGCATGGAGAATAGACATAGAATATGACATCTGGGAATTAAGAGTCTAATGGGAATCAAGTGGGTACTTAACTTTAAGAGTTCACAGAAGTCCAGGTTGCTATGGAGATACTTAACTGGGAAGCTAGACTTACCTGGAAAAGCAGAGAAGACAACTCTGGCAAAGTGATGTTTAGGCTGAAGGATGTGTAGGAATGAGCTAGGAGGCATCTGGGAAATAGTCCCCTTTTCTTCCTGTCATCACTTCCTCCTCCAGTATTAAGAAGATGAGCCCAGATGCTATCCTTGCTCATGGAGAGTGGCCCCCACGCTTTAGCTGACACGACTCACAACTGAGAAGCAGAATGTGAGAAAGCAGCTCAAGTGCTGGCTCAAATACTGGTAAGCTGCTCGTGCTCACAGCCCAGCTCCCCCAGGCAGCCATGGCTGCTTCTGGGTGCGTCAGTCTGTTTCTCTGGATTGTGCAAGGAAAGTTGATGGCGGGTGCTGCCTCCTTCAGGAAGTCCACCTGGTGTCCTCCCTCTGTGTGAGGGTCTCCTTTTCAGTTAAAGCACTGGCCTCATCGGAGTTCCTGCAGCCTAGGCACAACACCAGCCTTCTTGTAATTCCATGACCCTACAATAATTCTCCATTTTGACCAAGCTTAGCTTGAGTTTTGTTTCTCTCTTCGCAACCAAGGGTCCTGACTGATGAATGCAGTTATGTTAGTGTTTGGAGAGGTCAAAATACCTATCTTGAACCTAAATCTTAGTAGAAGCTTTTTTAAAAATCGAAGCTAAAAAGAATCTTAAAAGAAGCAGTTACGTTAAAACGAAATTCAAATTAAGGTAATATCATCTACAAATATTGTGCTCTTACGAGCAACTCTTCCACATTTTTGGAATTCAAGATTTATGCTGTGTCCTTTCACATTGTTTGAACAGACAATTCCTGCTGTACTTCCCTCCATACATTTTGGCGGAGAAGCTGGGCACCAGTCAGAGAGGACACACGGTTAGTAACATCTAGAGAAACGAGAAAGACCCGTGGCGTTCTGAAAAGCGAGCCAGCAGGTGAGGAGGCCCAGGCGGTATGCCTGGCATTGGGAAGTGCAGGCAGTGGTCCGTTGGGTGGAGAGGGGGCACTGAGTTTCTGCAGCGACAAGCCCCTTTCTAGAATGAGGAATTCTCATGTCGTATTCATTTGCTAGGGCTGCCGGAGCACAATACCACAGACTAGATGGCTTGATCCGCAGAAATGTATTTTATCATAGTTCTGGCATCTAGAAGTCCAAGATCAGAATGTCAGCAGGTCTGGTTTCTTCTGAGGCCTCTCCTTTGTCCCTACATGGTCTCTCCTCTGTGTGTGCATATGGCTGTGTCCATATTTCCTTCTCTTATAAGGATACCAGTCATTTTGGATTAGAGCCCACCCATACGACTTCATTTTACCTTAATTACCTCTTTAGATGCCCTATCTCCCGATATAGTCCTAGTCTCAGGGACTGGGGGTTGGGACTTCCAACATATAAATTTAAGGGGAAACCATTTGGCCCATAACACACGTGGAAACATAGTCATGTTCCTTTTCTTTTTAGGAAAAAAACCCCACTTAAATAAAAGTAATATTGGCAGATAAGAACTGGAATTATTATAAGCCAAACAACATACATTAATCTGGCAAAAAAATAAAAAGAAGCTGCAAAGTGGTCAGATGGGAGAGACAAGTGCATTTTGCCTCAAAAGGAAGATGGGAATAAGGACTCTGTAGTGACACTGAATTAATCAGCCAGCCAAAGACGTGGGCATTCAGACACACAACAGATGGGCATTGGGTGTGAGTATAAAAATAACAGAGCATGAGAGTAACCGATTAAATGTGCTGTTTCTAGAGGGATTTGGATATGCCTAGAGTGAACAAAGGACTTAGAATCTAGCTATTGTAACGGGCAGCCCAGAGGTGAATCCACAGATCTGATGGGTAGCTACTAGCCTTGGCTGGAACCCGCCCTGCCTCCGGGGTGGCCAAGGGGGACACACCCAACTGTTGCTGGACATCTCAGACGTTAGAAAGTTCTTGAGTTTATACCTTTCTTGATAGAACTTTAATCTCAGCCATTGGACTTCTGAAACAACAAGAGCCTATGTTTTTCCTTTGTGCGGGACCTACTTCTAAGCCTTGCAAACGAGTACACCCCTCCATTGTCATGTCTTTGAAGTATTGTGCTAAGTGGGAGAGGGAGAAGCAGGCTCCGTGCTGAGCAGGGAGCCCGATGCAGGGCTCAATCCCAGGACCCTGGGACCATGACCCAAGCCGAAGGCAGACGCTTAACGACTGAGCCACCTAGGCGCCCCAAATCTGGGGTTTTTATGTTCTTGTTGTCCCATGTGGGTCTATGCTCCTGTTCCCAATCAACTCCAGCTCTTGCCTCCTGCCGCTGTTCTGTTCTCCCTGCTCTTCAGGGTCCCAGATGTAGAGCACAGCTCCTCAGTTTCCCCTAGAACCTACTCACAGATGACACTGTTTGTATGCCAGGCTTTACTCAACACTGGGGGAGGTAGAAGGGTCCAGCATCAAGGCGACATACAGGTGTAAATACCGGTCTTTTCTTAAAAGCCTTCTGATTATCCTGGTTGCTTGTTCTCATTCCCTAAAATCCTCCTCGCTCGGTTCCCCTCCCTTTAGAAAGTAGAGGAACTCAGCTCTTCGCCCCTGACAGAGCTCTGGGCTAACTTGTATTATCTGAGGAGTGCAGCCAGGAACGTGCAGAGGTTCTGGTTCTGCGGCTGCTTCTTGCCCTCTTGAGTCTCCCGTCTGCCCTTCAGGCTTTGGAAGTGCGGGAGAGCATGGTAAAAGGCTTAATTTTTCACCGGTGTGGCCCCTACAACTGCCTTTAGGAGGCAGAAACTGTTGTCAGCTTTGGCCTTAAGTAGCTTCATTTTCTTCAACTCTGTCACAGGTAGCATTGAGCCAGGAGTCAGAGCGAGGGTAACAGGCTTCCTAGGTTGCCAGGGTCCGTCGTGGTTGTTTGCTGTGTAATAGTGACCCTCATGTTCTCAAGATGCCGTGGTTGGGATCACAAATTAACATTATCACTAGAGTCCAAGAGCAGTTGATGGAATTTTTAAAGTCTGTCATGAATGTGCTAACATCAAAGCAAAAGGGAATTGAGGCTACTTGGAATAACGGGCAAAAAGCTTGATTAATTTTGGAAAAAATTGCTTTGGCTTAAATCATTTGAATACAGTGATCTGTGGTGATCTGACCTATTCAGGCATTTATAGTGTCTGGGACTAAGGACCTTCCTAATGTCTTTGTTTTGTGACATGAACAGAATGGTTCCTTTTTAGAAAACCACAACACGAAAGGGGAACTGTGGAGAGTGGATGTATCATGAAGCTATCAGGTATCAAGAAAGATCAGTCACAGGAACTACCCAAGCAAAGTGGGCTCTTCTTTCTGCCATAATATTCCTGACACTCCTTCCGGGGGAAAGAACCCCACACCTGGCAGGAGAATGAGGTTTGGTCTAGTAAGGGATATTTAATTGAGCAGCCTTTCTATAGAATGCCTTTGGAGATTTGATTTTTCTTTTGAGTAATTCATTTATCATTATACCCAATAATATATCATAAATACCTTAGTCATGTTTGTGCCACAGTCCTGGGAGGTTGGAGTACGAATTGCTTTCAGTTGGGAAACAGAGTATGTTGGGGAAGGCCTGGAGATGGTGAGACATTAAGTTAGATTTTGAAGGCTGATGGGATCTAAACTGATGAGTTGAAAGATAGTACCTGAAAAAATGGGAAAAATGTACTGTAGTGATTGTGAGCATTGGGAATAGCAAAATATCTGGGAATTTGAGTGGATCAGTCTGGAAGGGTGATTTTTTTTGGAAGATCTTATTTATTCATTTGACAGGGAGAGGGAGAGCACTCATGCGCACAAGCAGGGGGAGTGGCAGGCAGAGGGAGAGGGAGAGGGAGAAGCAGGGAGCCTGACGCGGTGCTCGATCCCAGGACCCTGGGATCATGACCTGAGCTGAGGGCAGATGCTTAACCGACTGAGCCCCCCAGTGCCCCTGGAAGGATTATTAATGCAGAAGTTGGGTGCAGAATAAATCAGAAGTGTGGATAGTGGAGGCAGGAAAACTGGGAAGGGATTGGTTCTAACCCAGCCAGATGCTGGACGAGAAGAACCTGAGTCCAGGACAGTGGCAGTGAGAATGCAAAGGACAGAGTGACGGTGAGAAAAGCTGGCAGACTGGATGGGGGACAGAGGAGGAAGGGCACTCAAAGATGAGGTTTTAGGAACTTGAGAATAAATCGTGTTCGTTACGCAAGGAAGAATGTAGACAACAGAGACTTGTCGATGGTGGCCGTGAAGATCAAGAGGGAGGAAGAGATGACAGAAGAGAGCACAGCAGGTCTCTGGAGAAGCACGTCGACCAGAGGGGCCACATTTACCAGTCCTGTCCCTCAGGTCACAGTGTTCTAAGTATGTATTTCTGTCTTGAACAAGAGAGAAAGACGGGCGGACTTTCATTGGTTCAGCAGACATCCTTAGGTACCTCCCACTCTACCACGGGAAAGGTGAACACGGTCTGTTCCTGGGCTTCAGCGAGCTGCCAGACGACACAGACACTAAGTAGGAAGGGCAGGATGCTCCTGTGGAGTAGTGTCCAAAGTGGGTTGCTCCCCCACCTTGGGGCAAATGTCCCCTGTTGACAATAAGGTGGCCACAGGACAGGGATGGTCCAGCAGAGAAGGAAAAGTGAGTCCTTAATTTTAAGTCCCAGGGCGGATTCTTTAAACGTTCAGAGATCGGCAGCCTGCAGGAACCTCAGCCTTTGGGTCCCCAAAATCACATGATACTGTGACAGGCGTCCACCGCCCTGACGGGGGTGGAGCCAGAGGAGACAGGCCCCAGGAGGAGAGGGCAGAGAGGCAAGGGGCATCCCGCTCTGAGCTCCAGACTGAGGTCTCAGTCGAGGTGGACTCAGCAGCTTGGAGAACAGAGGGTCCCCACTTTCCATTTCCTCTGAGAAGTAGCAAGCCTTACAAAGCAAATGCCCACCTTCTCCAGCACCTCCCCCCCACCCCCTCACGACACACATACCCCACGCACTCTTGAGAATGGCAAGGAAGCAACAGAGAAAGACCGACTTGGTTGGGGAGACTGACTTTCTCAAGCCCCAGAGCCACGAAGCGGACAGGCGTGGGGGAGGGGCCGGGAGAGGCTTGGGGGTCAGGAGCAGCAGGGGTTAGGAGGAAACCTGAGGGCCAGAGACGGGCTGCGGCTGCCAGCAGCGGCAGAGGCAGGTGCTGGAAGGCCGTGGGGACGATGGCCTTCCAGCCAATGCCGGTATGGACAGAGGCCAACTGACGGCAAGATGCCTTCTCACGGATGCCAGATGGCGGTGATGCCATCCCGGCCACCACCCCAAAACTTCGAGGCAACCAGGAAAGAAGGGGGTGTTCCTGAAACTAATCCGGAAAAGCCTGATGTATCTGAGTTGCCCATGAGCGAAGATGAAATTTATGCCGCTAGGTAGACTGCGGACTCAAGGGAAGCCTGACGCGGTATCCCTCCGCAGACCGCGTCCGTGCACGTAGACCCCGGCAATGGCAGCGTGGTGCACAAGGGCAGACGGAGCCCCGGGTGCTCTCCCAGGACGGGCGGGCTGAGGAGGCCAGGGCGAGCGAGGGCCCCCGAGTACAGCACTATGGGCTGAGGGGGAGCTGCAGTCAGGTAAAGGGAACCAGAGCTCTGGGAGGGACAGGAGACAGCGGGCGAAGCTCCGTGCAAAGGGCTGCAGAGGCCGATGTGCAAACCCAAAGTCGCTTCGCACCCAGGACATGGGGATGCCCGAGGCTTGGAAGAGGAGGGACGTGAGCACGTTTGCATTTAGAAAGCAGCATTCTTGGTGCATGTAAAGAAAGGCCTGGCCTTGGCTAACTGGCAATCGTGCTTCTGGAGGCCGTCTTTCCTTCTCTCTCCTGTCTTCTCTGTATTACGAACCTCACACGGATTCTAACTCCCCGAACCTGCACCGCAGCCTTCATACAGTGACGATCAGCTACGAGTCCAGGATAGGGGTCTGGGAAGTCCAAGTTACGGTTTAGTATCCAAATTGTTGGGAGTTTCCAGAGCCCGAGTCTTGGTCGGAGAAGCCCGCGTAACCTGGTCTGATATTTAGCCCGTAGAATGTCTCCTACGCACATGTGTACACACATCCTTTTCCTTATTCGGTGTTACTGGGTGCACTTTAAAAAAAAACTGAGGAACGTCTATATTTTTATTTACAGTTTACTTAAAGGCGGGTTGCATGCTCTGTGCTGCCCATCCTCCGGTGGAGGTGGGCAGGGAGCACCCTGGGCAGCCCGCGTGGGGGAGAGGGAAGCTCTCCCTATTGTCGGCTTCCCCAGTCCTCTAGTGATTCTGAAAGCCATTGGCTACTTTGTAACGAATCCCCTTCTGTGGCCAGAGTGGATTTTGTTTTCTATGCACTGACCACAACAGGTCAAATACATACTTAAAAAAAAAAACACCAAAGGGTGAAATACACAGTGGTTAAGATCACAGACGCTGCAGGCCTCCTGCCTGATGGCTTGGCCCCGAGGTGCTCCGGCCTCCTCACCTGTACAATGCGGAGGGTGAGGAGGAAGTAAGACGAAGTGCTTACAAGGACGCCTGACACACAGTAACTGCTCAAATCTTTGTTTTTAGGATGTGAAGTACATAGTTTAACACTATACCAACCAAATTAAAAATTTAAGAACTTCTTAAACTAGTATAAAATTCTTTCGGCTAAAAGCAAAAGAAACCGCTATCACAAAGTAACTTTGCACTTGGCTGTTTCCCACACAGAATGGCTTTCTGTAAGGAGGGGAGATGCATATGCATTTACAACCACCGCCTCCCCTCCAGCCAAAGTGCAGTAGCTCTGCTTCTTACCTGTGTTTCAAATTGGGCTTACTCGTGAGGTTTTTTTTGTGAAGGAAGGATTTCTCTTGTTAGAACAGAAGGGAAAAAGAGCAGAAGGAGCACTAGCTTTGGAACAAGGGGATATGATGCTGAGGGGGCTGAGAACTTTCCACTTTGGGATATTTAAGACTAATGGGAAAAGCCTGTTGTCTGCTAGAGAACATTCTTTTTGATTCCATTGCAGAGATGTGCCACGAACCCCACCCCCACACCGGTTTTCTGAAAGGAGCCCTACTCTGAGGCTCACCTTCACCTGTGACTGTGACAGCATCTCTACATTTCAGTCGCTTTGTAAGGAAACTGAGGGACGTGGTATGTTCTTCCTGGGGATGCAGGGAGCATGAAAGGAGATGCCAGGTTCACCGGTCAGTTTGTGCTTAGGACTCAGCATCCTACCCTCTCCCCTTGAAAACAAAGCAGAAAAGTGCATTTATTCGCATGTGTGGGACTAAGAGTGGTGACAGTGTTTTCCGTACATTTGCACCCATGGCAAGAGGATGGCAACCCATCCCGAGACAGATGAAGCCAGTAACTGCAGGGCAGTCCCAAGTATGAATTCTCTGCCTGCATTCTATGTTCTCTAGGTTCCACGAGGGCCAACGAGGCTCCAGAGAAGGCTCCAGGAAACTTGTCCTGCCCACCCTCCGTCATTGGACAGCCCCGTTTCTCCCGAGACTCCCTCTGAGACTCCGCAGTGCCCCTCCCTTCCTCCCTGCTGGCGAAAGCTAAGCACGGGCCCTGACGCTCTAAGGTGTGGAAACTCTCCACTCTTAGCGTGCCAGAATTCTGGGGTGAAGCTGTTCAACCCACTGAAAGGGAGTCTTTCATAATGGGAAGAGCTAACATTTATTCAGTCGACAGACATGTGGAACACATGATCAGTCACCGTAAAGCAGCACGACGTCAGCCTGCTTGTGTTATTCCCAGATGTCCTTGAATAAGTGACAATTTACACAATGTTTCCTTAAATGCCTATTAAGAAGATAATCACAGTTGGTGACATATTAAAAAAAGCCAAACGCAGAATGCGAGGACTGACGGCAGCAGAGCCTGTGGAAACAGGTGCCAAGCTGCAGTGAGTGCTGGCTGGGCAGCTCCCTGGCGATGCTCGTGGGCAGCGGGGACCACGCTCGGCAGGCCACCCGATAGCCAGTTCTACTAGGCTCCAGAGATTCATTTTCCGACTCCCAGACTGACTTTTCTATTCCTAAATGAAGAATGAGCCAAACAAATGATGAGATACGGACTGTGAGCCCAAATATTTGGAGGCATGGATGCGGCAAACCCTCACTTCATCAACTGCACAGAGAAACCTCTAGAAGATGGGCAAAGATGAAAGCTTTCTTTGAGCAGAACATAAACACATATAAATCTCGTAACAGCACTGGTGTCCACAAATGCCGCTGCCGTTGCAAAAACAAGCAGTCTTCAGACGAGTGGGGAGGAAGGGGATGGCAGAGCCGGGCTACTTCTTCATCTCCAAAATGGCGCTTCCTGGCCCGCGGTGCTTGGCGCTGCAGATGCCGCAGAACTGCGCAGGAGAGTTCTACAAAGGTCATTCAAAGACACAGATTTTAAAAAAAGAGCTCTTTCTACTCTCCTAGTCAGAAATACTTTATGGGAGCAGTGGGTGGGGGGGGGTAAGCTATGAAACAGCACTCCTCTTCCCGGAGATTTTGCTGGGTCACATAGGATTCTGTCATTTTACCTAAATGAATTCCCTTGGTGAATGGGCTTTTATGATGTTCAGCACAGTAATCCCCCGTATCCTTGGGGAGTAAGTCCCAAGGCCCCTCAGTGGCTGCCTGAAACCCCAGATAGTACCAAGCCCTAAATATGCTCGGCTTTCTCTATGCAGACCTACGTATGAGAAATGAGGCCCAGAAGAGATTACTGGACAGTTGTGGCCCCATACTGTGACAGAGGTTCTGTGGCTGTGGTTTGGCTCCTGCTGGACCCCCCTCTCGTGAGAGAGCAGAGGCACGCGTGCTGAGAGGGAGGGAGGGAAGGACGGAGGCAGGTGAGCTCGGTGCGGCCTCTCCGGACGACCTGGCCGTTGGTCAGAAGAGGATCGCGTGCGTGCAGAGCACGACTAACCGTCACGGTAACGGACGCCACGGATAAGAGGGGGTACTACTGGATACGAGATGACGCATTCACAAAATACTTTCATTCCCCTCCTGTGCTAGACAACGAATCCTGAGAAGCCACAGGACGACGGGGACACTTCTGAGCACATCCTCCTGACTGCAGCGAGCTCTGTGGCGTCGGTGGCTGCCAGGCGGCCAACTCACCGTGCTGGGCCCGGGCAGGCACTCCTTGTGGAACATGTGGCGGCAGTGGAAGACCAGCACGCTGAAGGGCTTGGCGGCATCTGCGGGGGGGGGGACAGGGACGTGGGGGTGGCAGAGACACGAGCACTCAGGGCAACAAGGAGATCGGGAACTGGCACCCATCCTGCCTGAAAGTCCTGCTGCAGTTTTTTTCCCACAATATGCTGCCTCAGGAGGATTACGTGGTCACTGGTGCCCCCCGACCCCCGTCCCGAGGGGGGCTGTGATCGGATGGAAAGTGGGGACTACGGTGGGGGTGCTGAGTCACAGGTCCCATGCCTGGCCTCCCCGTCGGTGACGAGTACCACCAAGGGACCACCTCACCGCAAATGCAAGCACAGGTAGTGTAAAAATTAGATCAGTCTGTGCACGCCCTCCTCCATTCCCTAGACCCTCAGACACCAGAAACCCACCCTATGCTCAAGCCCACTTTGTGGCTTTAGGAAAATGCTGCCAGTTGGCTTCTGGCCTTGGCCGAGCCATTCAGCGGCGTCCGGGCACAGCAGGCTAGCCCTCTAGGCTGGGAGCCGCCCCGTGTCCGCACTGCTGGTCAGACACTACCGGAAACCACGACGGAAGCTCCCCACAGCGGCTGTCAACACGAACACTTACAGCCCAGCCTAGTTTCTGCAGAAAAGACCCCGACTGGAAAGACTTCTGTCCCGGTCCTGCCCTATAATCCTGTAAAGCTAAGTACATCCTCCATCAGCTAGCTCTTTCAGTACCCCTCTATGCTGAATTTATATTAAAAACACTCTGCATCCCAGTAACTAGGCTTTGCTTTCTACTTTTAAATTATGGAATTTCCTCTTCTGTCCTCTCCTTACTTAACGTGCTCTGATTACACAGGATGATACAGAGATCTACCAACTACAAATAAACACATGCTAATGTTCGGATTAGATGGCAAGTATTAGGTTTCTGGTGAAATGTGGGAAGATTAGGTGCCTTGAACCATATAGCAGAGCAAGTTTCAAGAATCAGTCATTAACCATCTGCCTTCGGCTCAGGTCATGATCCCAGGGTCCTGGGATCGAGCCCCACATCGGGCTCCCTGCTCAGCGGGGAGCCTGCTTCTCCCTCTCCCACTCCCCCTGCTTGTGTTCCCTCTCTCGCTGTCTCTCTCTGTCAAATAAATAAAATCTAAAATAAAAAAAAAGGGGGGGGGAAGCTACCCACGATTCTTCTACCTTGGAATTTAAGCATTGTCAAAGGTAGATTTTCCACTCTGTTTTACCCTAAAGCCATGATATCTCACACAATGGCCCCTGAAGTAGCATCCACACCACGTGGGAACGTGTTAGAACTGCAAATTCTGGGGTCCCGCACCTCTTGGGGTGGGACCAGCAATCTGGGCTTTACCTCCCAGGTAATGCAGACTCCCTGACGGGTGAGCACCTCAGCTTTCAAGAAGGGCGGCACCAGCGTGCAACTGAGGACAGCTGTGGGCTGAAACTTTCCTCTAAAATGGGTTATTCCAAAAGCTATATAATAATTAAAGTAAAAGTTTTAATTCTACTCCTCATGAACATTTGGGGATGTCCCCCTTCCCACCACCTCACCTGATGGAAGAATAGGGGAAAGGCACGATTCACAGATGTTCTCCTCTGCAAGGAAACACACACACTTGGGATCACACAGTATTTCTATCTGCTCTTTCTCTTCTGAAAGCAAGGCAGTGATTCCAATAGGATTATTTCAATTTTACCCACCATCGACCAGAACGCCTTTCATTTGAGTTCGGTGCATTTTCTTCAGTAAAGACAAAGAGTCTGCCACGAGAATCTTCTTGCAGCCTTCACGAAGCAGAATCTAATGCATACATTGTAAGAAAAAGCCATTTTTAAAAGACTCAAATATGGCGACAAGCCCTCTTATGGGATTCAGAACATGGGTGTGTTTGAAATCGTCCAATGAGGCACTCACCCTTGCCTGTCCCCAGTATGCTTTTCCCTCCAAACCAACCTTTCCAGCCTCCATTTGGTCACCACTGCATGTATGTGGTGCTTGTGAAATTAAATACAAATTGCAAAGTCCGGCAAGGAAGGCTGTGGTAACCAACCCTAACGTCATCTTACAGACCTTCTTAATGCGGACTCTCTCCAGCAGTTGGGCCCCTAAGTGACCTGCCCGTTCCAACCTCCAGATCTTTGCCCAGGATGGAAAACCTGCTATCCCCACATCCTCCGTTTGATAAATCCCTCTATCTACTGCACTAATCTAGCCTGGGTCCCTATCATGTACAAGGAACAGGACACAGAGAAACTAAACAGATGTGATTTCTGTCCTAAATCCCCTCTGCTGTAATCCCTCTTTCCTTCCGATCCAAACTGTTGAGCATAGTGCTAAGAATGTAAAGTGTCCCTGGTAACTCTCAAATTTGGTGACTTTTAAGGGGCTGACAACTGAAAAATGACCACCGATAACATTGTTACAAGATTCATTCTCTTCACCCTAGTACTGCACTGTTCCTTTACGCATTTTTCCTGTGAGCATTTTTCCTGTGATGCTGTTGAATTTTCTCCCTCCCTTCCTGGAGAATTAGGAGCAGTCGCAACACTGTAGCAGCTTCAGAAGTCAGGGCGCAGAGGGCAAGCTGCCATGTCCAGTTGGCACCCACTCTGTGTTCCAGAGCCAGGGCGGGATGCAGACAAAGACGGCCCCTGCTTTCAGCAAGGACACAGAGCCGAGAGGCAACCCACCCTACGTTCCACTCCGTTCTGCTGGCTCCAGGGTGAGCTTCCAGCCTGTTCTGGGTTCTCTCAGGTGTTTTATTAGACACTGGGAGAGGCTGTGTGAGGTGTGCTTAAGCTAGATGTTTTTTTGTTTTTTTTTAAATGAGAACTAGTTGCTTTTCGAAGAGGGAGGTGCTCAAGGCCTGAAGGGCACAGAGGTTCTCTGTCGCACTGTTTGTGGCCCGCTCTTCTGGGCACTCACTCGTAACTGCCACAAAATTCACACAATGACACCCATCGTTCATCACTGCAGCCCAGCTCAGGGTCCCTCTCACCTCTAGAACCTACGTGGGTGTCTTGCTTTCAGGTTTTCCATTCATGCCACTAAGAAGGGAAGTCGGAGAGCAGCCGCCTGGAGTCTGCCATCTCCGGGTGTCTCCACGCACACGTGCTCCCCTCAAATCCCAGACAGCAAGAGCTATGGCTGAATGCAGCCCAAGGGCTTTCTCCCCAATCACATGAAGGCAAATATTAAACAAAAAAAACCAGAGCTGACAATCAGATTAAAGTTCTATACCTACCATTTCTAGTACTGATGAGCAGGAAATAATGCTTTACTATTTCCACATTAATCAAGACACCGTCTATGATGTTTTATTCCTTAAAATGCTACTAGAAATTGAATTTTTGATTCACTTTATAAAGACATCAAAACTTTAACAATCATTAAAACACATAGGAAGAGAAAAATATAGTAAGAAAGATATCTAAGAAGTCCTGATTGCAGTAACTTCAAGAAAATTTGTAAGCAAACATATAAAGGTGCTCAGCCTCCACCACCAAAATAAAAACTTAAGAGAACTAGTGTTGAGCAAAATATGTTTGATAAATTGTTTCAGAAGGCGTTGGCTCTGCCCCCCAGTGGGTGTTTAGGGCCTACTGCATACTTAATACAGGAGGAGGGGCAGCCCGGGCAGGCCAGACAGGCCACAGTGTCTGGAGACTAAGAAGGAAGCATCTCTTCACCAGGAGTACATTTGTCGAAACAGATGCGATCCGTCGCCCTCAGAAAGTATTTTCTAGAAAAACTTGAGTATTCAGAGGCACACAGCCAGGAGAAGGGAAAATACACAAATACTGCTTAGTATGTGACTTTCTACTTCATCTGATCCAAGTCCAAGGCCCCCAAATCAGAAAAATACAAAAACATTTTCATTTACATGATGCCAGACAGGTAGCTGTACCAAAAAAAAAGTGACTACCCCCATGGGAAAGAGCCATTTCTTCCCTAAAACCTGTAGTGATCTGAAGGCAACCAGAAGCAGTGAGAGAAAGACAGTACACGAACACCGCACTGTTACCCAGGTATTGCTTCCAGAGTCAGACAAGGCATTCGGTCGGCTATGGATTATTCCCTGAAGCAACCATCAGTGACTCATGAAAAACATGCTGTAGTTATCACTTTATCATCGATTTCACCCTTAAAAGTTCATACTTGGTACTTCCCACAAATATCTTTTTTTCTTTTACAGATCTGAGAGCGAGCAAGCGAGCGTGCATGCGTGTGCATGGGGGGTGGGGAGGGCAGAGGAGAGAGAGAATTCCAAGCCGACGCTCGGCTGAGCACAGAGCCCAACGCAGGGCTCGATCTCACCACCTGGAGATCATGACCTGAGCCGAAACCAAGAGTCGGATGCTTAGCCGACTGAGCCATCCAGGCGCCGCCGACTGCCCTTATTAAAAAAACACGTGACAGCGGGGTCAAAATCAGTCCTCTTCAACCCTCTGACCTTCACATTCATGATTCCTGACGACTTCTGTCTTCTGAGGTCACCGTACACAGCCTGCTCCCCCTGTGGATGCTCACCTTCCACGGTCTCCTTTCCAGCCTTGCAAACTTGCTGTTATTCATACACTTGGGGCACACACACGCTCTCCTGCCATCCAGGTCTTTATGACCAGAATGGCATCGAATCACCGCCACTCACATTCTGAATACCATCCACCATTACTTTGTGCTATGTTTCATTTTAAAATATGAAATATCGTTGGGGCGCCTGAGTGGCTCAGTCGGTTAAGTGTCCAACTCTTGATTTTGGCTCAGGTCACGATCTCTGGGTTGTGGGATTGAGCCCTGCGTCAGGCTCTGCCCTCAGCACAGAGTCTGCTTGAAGTTCTCTCCCTCCCTCTGCCCCTCCCCCTGCTTGCATGCAGTCTCTAAATAAAAGCTTTAAAAACAAATATGAAACACTGCAAACATACAGCATACAACACTTCAGTCTCTTCCACTTAGGTTGAACAGATCTATTAAGATGTTACCATGTGCTTCAGATTTATTTAAGAAACAATCTTGTGCCTTTCCTCCTCAAAAAACACAACTTCAATTTTGTTCAGTGGGTGTCCAACTAAAATACGCAGCTGGCTGGAGTTCCTGCCACAGATCTGGGCAGTGAGAGAAACCTGGGAGGCTGGGAAGCCATCCTCTGCAAAACTATTGGACAGTCTTAAAAAATTAAGCATATACCTGCTCCATGACCTAGCAGTTTCACTCGTAGGTACTTACCCAAGATGAAAAGCAGGTCCTCAAAAGAACTGTATGAAAATATCCTTTGCAACTTTATCCTTAATAGCCCTAGACTGGAAACAGCCTAAATGTCCATCTACAGGAGAAAATACCTCCAGGTTGCTGCCTCGTGGCCACAAACTAGAGGTATCTCCAGGCCTCACATCCACATTCCCAGGCAGGAAGATGTGGGAAGCAAAGGGCTTTTTTTTTTTTTTTTTTTTTCCTGATGAGGCTTTATTATTTGGGAAAGTAGTTATACTATTTTACATCCCCCCCACATATTAAAATTTAGTATCTGATACCCTCCTCATTCTTCTTGAATAATCTTAGCCATTTGCTTTTTACATAAATTTAGAACCGTAAAAAGTTCTTTGGGGGTTTTGATTAGAATTTTATCAAACATATAGATGATGATTACTTTAGAATTCATGATATTTATGATATACACTTTCAATAATTACATGGTCAGATTCAGTTTGCTAATGATTTATGTAGACTTTTTGCATTTGTGTTACAGAAACAGGGCTCTAATTGTCTCATACGATGCTGGAAAGGTTGGACCAGCATCCTGTGAGGAACTGAGGAGCTTTTCCATTCTGTTCTCTGGAAAAGTTGATGTAAAACAGGGGCTGCCTGGGTTTTTGTTTTGTCTTTTAGGCTTTATTCCTTATTTGTTCAGATGAGCAGGAAAGCAGTCTTCCAAGATGCTGGTTTCTCTCTAATGCATGTTATTGCCCTTCCAGTCACCGGCTCGACAGGGCAGGGCTGGGACACCCCCCAGCACCCTCCTCCTCGTCCTTAAAGCCGATGGGACCTCAGGTATTACTTCTGTCCACTGTGTCCTGAGGGAAGACTGCATTCTTCACCCCCCTCTGCTGGGTAAAGGTGTAGTCCCTCCCTCCTCCCTGCCGAGCCCTGGCTGAAAGGTCAACTACAAAACATATTTGGGGACTGCCTGTTTTTTTAAAAGTCTGATGAAACTAACCTCTGAAGTTGACTGTGGAATAGTACTTTTATTGTGGCTTTATGTTGTGACTATTTATTTAATGACTATAGGTCTATTTGCTCTTGAGAAAATGTTGGTAATTTATATTTTCCTAGAAAACTGAGTTTTCAAATATACTGATATAAAATTGTAGCATTTAGTTTTTAAATCTTTTCTACCTTTAGTTATGTTCTCCCTTGTTTGTTCCTAAAATATATATGTCTTCTTTTTCTTGATCAACTCTGTTAGAGGTTTTCCTATTAGTCTTTTGATTCTCTCCTCCACAAGTCCTGTGGCTGAGGACGTGTGTATTCTAACCTGATGTCTCTGTTAACCACTCCTATTTTCTTTTCGAGATTTTATTTATTTGAGAAGGTGAGCGAGCGAGCAAGCACACAAGTGGGGGCAGAGGGAGAAGGAGAAGCAGACTCCGTGCTGAGCAGGGAGCCCAACTCAGGACTCGATTCCAGGACCCTGGGATCATGACCTGAGCCAAAGGCAGACGTTTAACCGACTGAGCCACCCAAGTGCCCCTGTTAACCACTCTTGTATCTTCTATCTCTTAATTACTCTGTGCTGCATACTAAACAATGTCATCAGATCTTCCAGTTAATTCTCCCTTTCAGCCAATCTACTACTGGCCTTGCACTGAATATTGATAATTTAAATGAATACACATATGATTTCAAAGAGTTCTATTTGGTTACTTTCCAGATATTCCTATTTTCTATATTGTTCTACTTTTTATTACGGGGTCGATTTTTTCTTTCACATCTTTGTTTTAAATGGACTTATTAATAACACGTTTGAGACTTATCTTGTTTTCCAGTTCTTGGAAATACTAAGACTGTCATATCACTTTTCATTCTTCCGTGTAATCTATATCTCAAATTAGAATCTATATCTATCTCCTATTAGAATTTCACCAAGGTAAGTAAGCCAGTGGTCTCTTCTTTCCTCAACTTCATAATGGCATCAAGCTTTCATCTCAAAAAGTACTTGTGGGCATTGCGGGCAAGTGCAATATTATCTTTCAGAGATTCATTTCTCTTTTGGGACTTTTTATTTTTTTTCTTCCCACCAACTCTTGTTTTCTTATCATTACACTGTTTTCTCCACAGTTCAAAGCTTTTCAGCATTACCTTTATCCTTTTAGCCTCATCATTTTCAAGTCAGCCAGTTGTAGGGTCTATAATCAATCTGTTACAAGCATACCTTGTTGTATTGTAAATTTAAGAATGTAATTATAAGGTATCTGTGGAAAACCAACATGAGACTCTAGATTCTCCCTCTTTTTCCTTATTTCTCTGTAGTTCATCATCGATGATAATCCCAATGAAAAGCAAAAAGCACCAGACTCACTGATATTTTATAAAGCAATAAAAGAACTGTACATCAGTGAAGTTTTTATGGTTCATTAGAAACAGCTGCTGTGGGAAAAATGTCATAAAAAATTACAGTTTCTGAAATTTTTATTTTAAAAGATTCTTTGAATGTTGAACTTTTTGCTGACAATTGCCTTGTTCATACTGCAGTGCTTATCATTAGAATTGCAAACGGCAGATAGTTACCCGGGTTTATAAGCCTCAGTATGATACAGGAGCTAGCCTGGGAAACCACTTTACCTAATTTCTAATCTATCATATAGGCTATGATGCTATGGGATCTGAATTCTAATTGAAAAGCTTTGCTTTTTGTTGGGATTATCATCGATGATGATGAACTGCAGAGAAATAAGGAAAGGCTCTAAGGTCTCCTGTTGGAGCTCAAGAGCAGTATTACCAATACAACCATATCTGAATTTATGACAGCACAAAGTACACATGTGCCAGACTGATTAAAGAAGCTAGAGTGGTTGCCACAGGCCACCTATGTCACCTGAAGGCTGTGATAAGGCCAAATGGAAACAATCTGAAAGGGAAAAAAAAAAACCCATTTTAAAAGTTTATTTCAGGGAATCTGTAAATTTTAAAAAGTACCTCTTAGAAGAAATTAAGAGCTTATGTACTGTGAACGAGAAGAAACCCATCTGAGTCCAAAAAAAGTAGGTAAGAAAGAAGTCACTATTTCCTCTTAATTCATCTGTCTCTGGATTTCAAAGTAGAGAGAAGAGGAACGATACATAAATATGGCACGACCTAAAGGCCTGTTTCTGAAAGGACTCCATTAAGAACTTGAGACACAGAAGATACTTTAGAGATCACCTAATCCTGAGGTTCCTGAATGTCAAATGTCCGTGCACAGACTGGTGCTGGGCTGAGTGTAAGAAATCTCAAGGTGATTTAAGGACACAGTCCCCCAGTCCCGTCCCCCCCGACCAACCACCACCCGAAGATTCTAATTTAGCAGATCTGGGGTGGTACCTGAAACGAAGTAATTTTGAAAAAAATTCAGATAATTCTGGTGTGGAGTCAGGCTTGACAAACATGGACTTAATCTAATGGGAAAATTGCGACCCAGAAAGGTTAGGTGCCCTCCCGAAGGTGAGCAGGCTTGCTGATGGGAAAGCGAGCCCTGGAGTCCAGCTCTGCAAACATCGTGTCCACTGCTCTTCAGAGACAACAGGCTGCCTGTTCAATCCTGTGTAGTCCTCTGCTGGCGTACCCTGCTGGGACAAGGAATGCCTCTCCAGAGACCACGGAACAACTGGCGGTCTACACAAGACGTAGGCAGAGGATCTGGCCTCAAACCCAGTTCATCACCTTCCCAGACAGGCCAATCCTTTAACCCCCTGAGACAGTAGTCTTCCCATGTGTGAGACTCCCTAACGAACACTGTGGAGATGAAATGCCTGTCTCCGAAGGCCAGAAGAACAAAGATGCTGGAATTCTTATGGGGGAAAAAAAAAAAAGAAACCAGAGAGGGATATAAGTGCTAAATTTATACGTAAAAATATTTTAAAAATATAAAGTATAAAAATAAATTTAAAGCATAAAAATAATTTGGAAACCGTTGTCAGTTTAACGTAAACACTGAACTGTCATTTATACTATGCTATTTGGCAAATAATTTTATATCAAAACAACAAATGCTATCTGTCCTTGAAATCAGGCCTAGAAACATTTTAAGTTTATGAAGTATGATAAGGACTACTTTTATCTTACTGACTTCACGAAGCTTTTAAAATTTGTTGAGTAACTATACTAACACTGTAACAATGTATAAAAATATATGAAAATAAATTCAGAAACTTCAACATTGAAATCTCAGTTGAGGACCTATTTTTCTTCACTTTAATGATGTCACAGACCTCTAACACGACTCATGTTAAAATTCAGTTGAAGAAAGTTTTTGCATTTTAGAAAACCTAAAACTTAAAACCAGAAGAGAGATTGATTTTAAGTTTTTTCCTGCCTTCTTTTCCTGCCTTCTGTTTCCAACTGGCTTTTAGCTAGTGAGTAAGCTCCCAAAGCCATTTTCAGTGGCCCAAATATGTTTTCCTGTGCTGCATACTTTATCGTAAATCTGCCCGAAAGAGAGATTCCCAGTGCAAATTAGCAAAAGGTCCCAAGAAGCCCTTTCCCTGACATCTGACCATGGATCCTTAGGTTTGCTGAATAGTTCCTAACAGCCCCCCAGGGTCCTTCCCTGCTGCCCTGCCCAACAGAGGAGGTTCCAGGTTCTCACAAATTCATGAGCCTGGAAAATTTCCCCCTAGTTTTGGGGATTAACAGGGCTGGCCATTTTTTATCCTGTGAGAACATGTGAAAATCAACTATACTTTTATGGAACAAACGAAAGACACTAGACAAGAGTAAAAAATACGTATGTGAAACCTTTCTGGAAACTTCAAGACGCTCTAAATTTTTTATAGTGATCTCTGACAGGTGGCCCATAGAAAGAAAATAAATGGTCATTAATGCAACAGTAGCCTTTTCCATAGAAAAAACTTCTAAACTGTCTCTTCATATATAAGAAGGAAGCACCCCTGGGAACTGTTTGAACCACCTGCCCAAGGTGAGCGGTTTCTCTCTGCACCTTCCAACAAGCCCTCTGAGCTGCAGTGGAGACCACAGGGGCCGTTCCCAAAGGTTTTGCCGCCTTCCCTGCAGGTCCCTCCCCTTGTCCCGGATGCCACCCCCTGGTCCGGTTTAAGGGATCCACTGGCTGAGTAACCTCCAGCCTCCTCAACGCATCACCAACTGCACACTTCCACGTCTTAAGGTAAAGCTCTCAGTACATTTAAAAATATAATGAAGTGGATAAAATATTGACTTAGCAGCTGTTTTTGTGGATGATTTTTTATTTGGAATACGTCTAATAATTTATTTTTATTCCCGGCTGACTCACAACTATGCAAATTTATTAATAAAAAATGAATGAACAGTGAGAACCAGTGATGCCCATGAACTTGGTTCTCTGGATTGAGAGCCTAGTAAGAGGGATTTATTAGGTGTTTCTGTAGGCACTGTAGAGGCTGGAAAAAAAGTAAAAATTTTCAGCCTAGAGGCCAAGCTTCATGCACTTTTAAGCAGGAAGACAGAGGAGTGAGCATTTTGTCACCTTCCCTGTGGCAGAGACACCACACCTAAATGACTTCTCAGTACATTTGGATTTGAAACTTCGAGCAGGTCCTGGCATACCCAGGGGTAGACAGAGCCAGTGACAGACCATCATCAAGCTCACTCACACCCAGAGCTTTAGGAGTTCAGACACTGAAATACTTTCCCCGAAGCCCGATTCCCACCTCGGAAACAGTGCACTGTTCCCACATCGCAAGCCCCCCCTGCCCCTCTGCTTGCTTATTCACCCATTCCCCTACTACCCTCTCCTCCCTGCCCTGCTCATTCTCTCTCCCATCACCCCTTTCCCAGGGTTGTCTGCAGACTTCCCAATTCCTCTGTTAATAAATACCTGCATATCGTGAAGCTTTCTGCAGAACAGACCCTCTACCTCTGCTTTAACCAAACACCTATTTCTCTCCCAGGACCCCAACTCCCCAGGAGCCCCCCTGAGGAAGGCTCTTGTCCCCCTCCACCCTGCCTGCAGGAAAACCTCTTCTCCTTCAGGCTGTACCACCCAGGAATCCAGCCCCAGTGCATGGGAGGTGAGCCTCCCAGTTCACGGAGAGTGCTGGAACCCAGCTACAGCCCTCCCACTCCCGTCCCTCAATGTCCACAGGATGACGTGCTGCCCTCACAGTTCCTCAACAAATTCCACTCCAATCACCCTTACCTTCCTGAACAAGCTCACCAGGACTCTGTCAGAAATGTTAATGTACCAACATCCCACTCCCAGACCACGTTCTTGTTCCTTCAGCTCCATCATTCCTTACATCTCTCACTTCTCTTCTTGAGGCCCTCAATCTTCCCCAACTTCTATTCCTTTCACCCTGCCTCTTATCTGAGTCCCCCACCCCGACTGCAGCACCCCACCCCACCACACTGCACCCTCAGTGGCCAGGGGCCCCCCAAATCCTCATCACGATGCTCCTCTCCTTACTTAACCTGGTAACCACTTCTCTCCCTACAACGTTATCTTCTGGCTCTCCCTGCAAAATCTTTATGTTTCCAGGACAGCAATTTCCTCTGTATTATAATAAAAACTCATTTTCAAATGAAGTTGAGAAAGAACAGTCCAAATAGTTAAAGAGATGTGCCTTAAACAGTTTCAAGTTCTATGGAAGCTACCAGCATCCTGAAAAACAGTAACTGTTAGAGTCCTTTTAAGGAAAAGATTAGGATGCTTTGTAATTAGCATAGTAACTATTTATATGAAAATAATGGGTTCCATTGCCTTTATTACAAATTCTGAATTACTAAAGATAACAAAGCTGTACTAGTCTAGAAAACAGACAAAAAGTTAAATAAAATCATGTATTTCAACATGTTTCAGGCAATGGATTACTGAATAGCTTCAAGTAAATAACTGAATTATTTGCAAAACTTTTTTTTAATCCCCTCCGCCAATGGACACAATACTCAGGCTACTTAAAACTGGCTTGAGGGGTCTGGCAGCCACTGTAATTACCCCTCACCCTTCCCAATGCCATGCTGTAAAAGTAAATGTATAAATGTAAAATGTAAAAGTGCCTGCTCATCAAGGACAGAAACTTGGAGATGGTTAAAAAACTGGATGACTTTCTTAAAGGATGAGATTTCTAGTTTCTCTACTTGATGAGCTTCCCAAATATCTGGGCCTAAATAAAATCTAACAATCCAACTGAATTCTTTATCTAAAATAACCCCAGAAATGTTTATCCTCAAGTCAACTCAACTCACTCCCCATGTGGATTTGTCCAAGAAAGGATACTTACTTGCAAATTGTAGTCTTGCAGAATTTTAACCAAGGAATCTCTCAAATTGGGGATCTCCATCCCTTCCTTAATACGGTGAATCAGAAGAATTGGGTCCACATGCGTGCCAATGTTGTTTAACAAGCCAGTAATAAATGCTGCAAGATACCACATGAAACAATCAGCACATCAGCAATGTACACGATGCAGGTTTAGGTCAAAAGGAACTCAAAACATTATTTCCTTTAAAGTACGTGTTAAAACCATCTGAATTTCCGAATTCTCAAAAACTAACTTTCCTTTTATTTCATGATGTAAAGGAGAAGCTCCGTGAGTGAAAAAGTGCTGGAGAACAGGCGATGATTCAGAACACAGCCCGCAACGGGCAAAGGGGTGCAACTGACATTTATTGAGCATTTACACTACAGCTCAGCTGTCACACACTTTTCTCCAATATTCTGCAAGGTAGGAATGTTATTTGTCCCCATTTTACAGGCAAGGGAAATAGGCTAGTTAACTAATTCATTCCGGGCCACAGAGCTAGCAAGTTAAAGGCCCAAGGTCGCTGGCAGGGCAGACCGTAGGTCCTGGTCATGACGTGTTCCATTTCACCCACCCTGCGTCCTTGGAGGTCTGTAAATTCCAAGTTTATCATGCTAAGCTAGACTCTCAAAGGTGCATGTGCACGTGACGATCTACATCTGAATGTGACTTGAATACATTATCCTCCTGTAGCTCTTTTGAAAAGACAGTCGTAAGAGCAGTTTCTAAAACTTGAAAATCCTGAAACAGATAAGCCTTCTTCCTAAAAAAATGAAGGGAAGTGGGGGGCAGACTTTAAACCAGTACTGCCGGTTTCTCAGTCATTTCTAGATCTTCAAACAAGGGCTTGGGTTATTGTCAGGGGACCCTGTATTTCGTTCCAAAATGGCAGATGTGATGGAGGCGGCCACGGGGAGGCAGCACATACATAGTCCTGGTGCCGCACGGAGGAAGCGGGGCAGGACAGAGACTAGGTACTATCACAGCAAACATCCAAAGATGGCCAATGGCCAGTGACAGTCCTAGGTTTCCATAAAAAGAGACTGGTAAGGGCTTTACATTTTCACAATAAATGCCCCTGTAACCAAACTGAAAAAACAAAACAAAATAAAACTAAGGTCACATTTATTCAGTTGAGGTACAGCATGTAGGGACGCGCTTCATGGGGATAGGGTGAATGAGTATCATCAGCCTAATGCCCCGTTCGTTTGCACATTCAGGCTTCTCTGCATGGGAGGAGGACTGGACATCATTACAATGTACCGAACCTGTTCTGGTTATAGACACTTCACCATAGTTTTCACCCAATGTGTCTTGAGATAATTCTTACTCTAGACTTAACTAGAAGTATTGAAAGAAACAGATCTGATCGCAGATGGCTTTTCTGCTTACGTGGTTTGTCGATGGAATATAAAATCAGATCTTCCCAGAGTTCTCCATCGTCTTGCTCCTTGGCAAATTCAATTGCTTTATCAACATCATGTAATTCCTCCATGATCATCTTCAGGGCACTTCGGCTATTACCCATTCGGCCTAACAAAGATGTGAGAAATACTTCATTTAGGATGTTTTAATAAATCATTTTTAAAGAAACAGCATATCTCTTGTTTACATATCTCTTGTCTTGAAAACTAAGGCAAAAGCACATTTTCTTATGGGGCATCAGCATTTACTGTTTATAACAGTGAAATAATGACCTCCTATTTACTGGGTGTGTTCTCTGTGCTGTATACTCCTTTAAATGCTTCACATAAATTACCTCATTTAACCATCACTATAATCCAATGAGGTATACTCTACTATTATTCCTACTTTATGGAAGAGGGCACAGAAACATTAGTGACTTGCCAAGATCATACAGCTGGGATCTGAACCCAGGTCCGTCAGATTCCTACTTCCCTCTGACAGACCTGTATTTCCTTTGGACACCTTCATACCCAGACACAGTTAAGACTTTTAAAGGCCTTGGAGACATTCTGTGTCTTTAAGTAGTTTTGGATTTGCTCTTTTGATACACTTTGTGCCAAACACACACTCAACTATCAGAGGGCTACCTCATTTCCTTCTCTTCCAAGTTCGGGGGAAAGCCTTCCAATGACCCTCATTAAGTGAAAGTATTTACCAACTATGCTTCTACTTGGCCAATTATCTTTACGCATTTGGCTCGTTGCTCTATTGGCATTTTAATGGCTTTAACAGTTTCCCTGAGTTTTTAATATAGGACATGTAGAAAGCTTTACTCAGAAGAGGGACAGCAACTGGATCCCTCTCATTCTGAGCAGCCATTATCAAGTGATAATAGTGGGCCTGTGAATAAATTGATATCCAATTTGTTATACCTTCTATAGCATTTTGTTTTCCCAACAAATTATTATTCCCATTGTTAGGTCTTAAAAATGGTTAATTTTTAAAATGTGTATAGGATTTTTAAATTTTTATAACTTCAAAAAAGGAGATTATGTCTCCCTTTGTAAGTTCTCTACTTGTCTACTGAGACAATATGACATTATGATGAAAATGAACTCTACTGGAGTATTTTCTGGGAAGAGATGCAGGAGAAACACCTCATGTTCAAGCTCCGTGTTTCTGCTACAAATACCTGCACAGAGCTTCCTTAAGGAAACCTTCAGGCTTCTATACTGCTTTCGTGCAAGTGGTTCATTTTGGAGGAAGGTGAAAGATAGTAAGCAGGACATATATGGAGGCAGCACCAGAGGCCCAGGGACTATGGAGAGCTAGATGATACCAAAGTCTTCCTTCCAGACTAAAAACTTGCATATTCAATTGCATTTAATCCAGTTATTTAAGGTGCGATCAGTGACAATGAACAGTATTTTCTACCAGGATGATGGTAAAATAAGCTGATAATTTTTAAAAAAAAAATGAACAAACTCGTCAACCCCTCTACAACTCATTTGTGAGGTGTGAGCCAATACAGGCTTGTTTGTTATGCAATTATTCAGATGTTATTTCAACAGCATTTATTAAATAACGCTTCTTTCTCTACTGAGCTGTGAAGTTCCCTTTTCTATGCATTAAATTCTTAAAGAGAACAGGCGCTATGCTTTGTGTGACTTTGCTCTATCTAAAACCTATGTCCCTTCTTAGACAATGTACATGACAACGTTACCACAGTGTTTCTCAGCTTATGGGGACCAAAAGTAAAGCTACTTACTCAGAAGATAAACCGTCTCTTCTACGAAGTTTCTCTGTTGACAGATCTCAAGAGCCTTTAAGTAAAGCAGGGTAAAAATGTTACTATGGGTTAACACGCACGAATAAATATTAATAGATTCACTTATACATACGAGTTTGAAAGAAAGTTTCCATTGCCTTCCTTTAAAAACAAAACAAAGTAAACAAACGAAACACAAATCTTGGGTTTTGCTGGTGGCTGTCCTCAGTCACCTCTCAGACAGGTGCCGGACCGAACACGATTTAACCAATAACACGTGTGAGGCAGCTCAGAACACTCCAGGGGCAAAGGCAGAAAGCCAGGGGCTGAAAAGGACTTTCCCACCAAGCTTTCTCTTGATGCTACTTGAGGTTTCTTCCCAGCACTGGCCCCCACCCCCCGACTCCCCATCACTGCCTTCAGCTCCCTGTCCCTCCACTGGAATACAAGCTCCGAGAAGGCTTTGCTGTTCGCAGCTGCATGTTCCCAGTACCGGGCAGACCGCAGCTCAGGAAACATCCGATGCAGAAATAAAAACACAGATGGACAGAATATTTCTATTCCTGGCTCACAGGGCTTAAAAGAAAACTCTGCTCAAGCATCTGTCAGAAGTTGACAGTGGGAAAAACATATCTGACCATCAAGAAGGCTCAAAAAGGAAGAGATCAAGTAAAGAAATGAGGGACTCCATAGGTGACTGCATTTCCTTGGGCATAAGAAACAAGCCACGCCGTGTTCATAAATAACTGCATATTGTAAATGAAGTGGCACACATTTACCATACACTCTGCTGGGCACTGGAGGGTCACGATGGACAGAGACGCAAAGAGGGGCCATGAAGATGGTGCTGCTGACAGCAGGGGAGAGGGGTGGAGGGAAGGTGTGGAAGCGGCACACAGCCCCCCGCCAGGGAGTGCAGGCTCCGGGAGGCTCACAGAGATGCAGGAACACCCGGTGCCAGGACTGGGGGCAGTGTGGAGAGAGGGCCGTGCACAGAGACATGGGACATGGGCTCCAGGGGCGGGGGGGACTCTTGTAAAAAGCTTCACAGCAGAGGCGGTATCTGAACTGGGTGCAGCATGACCAGTAAGTGATCCCCAGGAAACCTCACCTCCCACCCCACCTATGTGACCTCCCTGCAGCAGTGCTCTGTTCTGACTTACAGCTAAGAATCTTCGAGAATCTTCGCTGTGGCCTATGAGACATTGGCCACCTGCCCTGCCTTCCTGGGCAGCCACGCCTCCCTCACACCCTGCTCCCGCCTTCACTGTGGTCCCTCCGCCTGGAATGCTGCCCTCACTCCCTACCCTCCACCCCTGACAAGTGCTTCAGGCGATTACTCCTTGGCCCCCACAGGACCCACTCCAGGTCCCAGGGAGCCCCCCTCGTGGCAGCCCGCACACTTCTTCTCAACCAGTTAATGACTCCACGGCCCGCAACTCCATGGCTCCAGACCTGTGCCCCGCACGGGGCCTGGCTACTCATGGGCGGGTGTGCAGTACATATTTCTTTAAACAGATGAGCAGGCAGAAAAGGTTTCAGGAGGAAGATCATTGGGCTGTGTAGTTGTAGTGGTCATTTACCGACAACCAGCCGGTTAATACCAGGATGACCAGGTATTATTATTACCAGGGAAATAATAGCAGGAGCTGGTTTGGACATTTTGATTTTTGACTTAAAATTTTTGTGTAGACTTTCCCTGGTATGAAACTGTATTATTCTGGTAGTTCTGGACTATTGGGCTTCTGGCACATAAAATAAGGTCCTAGTCTTGTATATAATCATGTTGGATTGGATGAGTGACTAGTGTTCTTGTTTTATTCAAAGGTTTGGGTTTATTTATCTGACCATTGCTTCTTTGGAAACAAAAGGATTCCATAATTTGTCATTGGTATTAATGGTGAGATTCTCAGCTAAAGCTGCAATATTTGAAGTCAGAATTAAAAGAGGGTGCTGGGATAAATGATAGCGTCTGATACATGGCAGCCATGCACAGTGCACAGCTTGTACACCCATTCCTGACAGCTCTGCTTAGCTCAGTGACTGAAAACAGCAGAGGATTTCACATGGCAAAATTCAGGCTAAGCGGGATCAATGTATTTTCCTGAAATATACAAGACACACTAATAAAAGGCTGTTAGAACTCAAAAAAAATTTTGTGTGTGTGTGTGTAGGATATACATTTAAGTGTGTGTCTCTGGTTGGAGAGTAACAGCTAAAAGGGAGGAAAAAATGTTGATCACAGAAATCAATGCTGGGGGTTGGGGGGGGAATCCTGAACCACACATAAAAAAAGGAAAGAACACCTTATTTTAGAATTACAGTGAAATTAGGGTGGAGTCTGAAGAACACATATCATGAAAATGAGGAAGTGAGAACACAGAAAGGTCACACTGAGGAGGAAACTATTAATTCGATTACTCACAAGGCTCCTTTAACAGTTATGTGGCAGAGACAGCCAAATTGTCCCCCAATATCCTTTACCCATTTCTCGAGTAGTAAGATTTTACGTGGGTGTGTGACTGCCCAGAATTTAAAGAACCATCTCCAAGTCCCCAGCCATGGGAGAGCCGTGTGACAGATGTCCCCACAGGGAGGAAACGGCAACATGGTAGCTTCTGGCAATATTCTTTAAGAAGCAAGGCCAGTCATCCCTTTGTTTTCTTATTTTTAGTCCTTTCACCCAATCTGCTCCTGGAAACACAAACACTATTATCTTACACCACAAGCTGAAGGTCATACAAGGTGAGGGAACAAGAGAAAAGAGCCCAGGTCTCCGACCGCATGGCTTGCCACCAGGACTTCCGTGGGCCAGAGAACTAAACTGCTACTCTGTTCAAGCCACTGTTATTTGGGGACTTTTCTCACCCATAGCTGAACCTATTCCGAACACTTAGAAAACTCTCCATTCGTTTTGATTAAAAACACGATTTACCTTATCTCTATACTGTCATGCTCGTTAATCAATCATCCTCATACACAATGGAATTTTCTTATCTACTCCTTACCCTTCTGGAATGGTACTAGGGCAGAGACAGGATACATGGGTACATGTGAGAAGTAGACAGTGAAAGGAAACAGCAAAAAACATTAAGTTCAGAGGACCTGGGACCATTCCACCAAAAAGTTACTGAGAAACCAACGGACTGCCTTGATCACATGAGCTGCGAGAGATACAGACGGACAGTTTGCGGTGGAGCGAGACCATGTTGCGCACAGATAAACAAGAATATGTAATACAAGTGGATAGGTAGAGCGTTTAGAGGAGGAGAATGAATAAAGATGAGTATACTGCCTAAATTAGTTTTTACTGAAACATATCTATAAATCAATTTTGTACTTGGAAATTTACCGACACTTCAAAGTACCATTCAGAAGTTTCCAACAAAACCATCCCCCCTTCTCTTGAAGATTTGCAAACATACCTCCCTCCAACCACACAGACCTGGTAGTCTGCAGGCCCACCTGGGCTAAGACAGGAGCCACTTGTTACATGGGACCATTTAAATTTAAATTAAAAATGCAGTTCCCCACTAGACATGTGGCTGCTGGCTACCTTGTCAGAGTAGCACATTTTCATCACTGCAGAACATTCTATAGGATGGTGCTGCTGGAAGCTCTTAGGATATCATCAAAAATGACAAGTCCTATGAGAAGAAACGTCTAAAGGCAAGTCTGAAGTCAAGAAGCGTCTGGAATGCAAGCAGATGTGTCACGCCAAGCTCAAACATAATCTGAATCTCTGAAATTTGAGTTTCACAGATTTTAAAATGTTTTATGTCTAGTTTCTAACAGTACTGAAATTATTCTTTTCTCATATATGAGAAATCAGAGACTCTAGAAATCTCTAGAAATTTCGAGTAAAATGTGAAAAGAAAATATTTCTGGTACATAGAATTTTTCTATTATTGATACAAGTGAAGCATAAACCCATGTTCCCCTAGATTCTTGAATGTTCCGGGGCCACAATGCTCCCTCTAGAGGAAAGAGTAGCGAAACTAAGATTTTTGAAGTCCAGAGGTGGGGCACAGACACAGACACACACATGGAAAGGGAGAATCATAGTAAAAATAAAAGTGAAAAGACAGGATAATGACAGAAGTTGAGTAAAAAACAATGCAAAAGTAATGTTTTAATTCTCCTTTTCCTGATTTAGTGTAAAGGCAAGGAACAGAGTTAGAGATTTGCGGGTAACTAACCAGAGCCTGATCAACTATAAATTAAATAAGGATTTCTACCCAGCCTTGACCCTGCCATCATTTATGAAGTCTTCTTACAAGGCATTAATGGGAATCTGTAAACGTTGCATCTCCCAGCTTTATTCCCGCAAATTCATAACTACTGCCGCCTTGTAAATGCCATTAGATATGAGAGAAATCATAAATTCAGGTATAAATTCCCAAAGCTGCAGAGCCGATATTCTGCTTTTAACTATTCTAGGCATAAGCAAGTGAGATTTGTAAATGAAAACAAGTACCTGATGATCATGCCTGGAAATTATAGAAGAAAGGACAGTTTAATAGCTTAAAAACTGATGTCTTTCATGATTCTTGCAATACAAAGGAACATATTTTTTAAGATTTATTTATTATTATTAATTTTTTAACCAGAAAGAGAGAGAGAGCACAAGGAGGGGGAGTGGCAGGCAGAGGGAAAGGGAGAAGCAGACTCCCCGCTGAGCAAGGAGCCTGATGCGGGGCTCGATCCCAGGACCTTAGGATCATGACCTGAGCCAAAGGCAGCCACTTAACTGGCTGAGCCACCCAGGCACCCCAAGATTATTTTAGAGAGAGAAAGGAAAAGAGAAGGAGAGTGTGAGTGCACAAGTTGGGGGAGGGGCAGAGAGAGAGAATCTCAAGCAAGAGCCCCAAAGGCCTGGATTCCAGGACCCTGAG
Organism: Callorhinus ursinus; assembly: GCF_003265705.2. NCBI lineage: Eukaryota > Metazoa > Chordata > Mammalia > Carnivora > Otariidae > Callorhinus > Callorhinus ursinus. The sequence continues at coordinate 529,753 of NW_027397135.1, forward strand.
GTCATGACCTAAGCTGACACCAAATCAGATGCTTAACTGACTGAGTCACCCAGGCACCCTATAATTAACAGCTTAAACCTGAAAAATGATTCCTCACCATTGTGGAAAGAATAGAGGACCTGACTGAAGAAATCCAGGTTCTAAGTCTTGGCCCTCTGCCTTATTAGCTCTACATTCTGGGTTGTTTCTTTCAACTCCTGAAGACTTAGCTGGTCGTGGATAAAATAACTTTATCCACCTACCTGTGCTTCTATAGAGATTAAATAAAAATAAGGTACATGAAAGCATAGTGCATGTTATAAAGCACAGCGGAAACTCCATAAATGGTTTTTATTATCTTTTTATATGGCTGTCAGTGTTATAAATTCCTACCACCTCTGTATCTCCTTTAGAAGGCACAATTTCATAAAAGCTTATGATTAATTTTGGGATTTATGCATTGTGGTGATTTTAAATCCTGAACTCTGGTCTCTGATAAATACTGCCACCTTGGGAATGCCACTTTCTTGAAGGGCTTCTGATGTGATGGCAGGGTCTCTACAAAGTTTTTGACCAAATATTGATTGTGGGATTTCAATCAATTCAAACTAAGTTTGACTGTGATTCTTGGAGATTTCAACCAGCGGTCATTTGAAATCACCCCTCCTCTCAACAATTACCCAAATCCCGGCAAAGGCAGACAATCAGAGGAAGAGAGAGCTGCTATTCTGCCAGAAGGGACTCATCGACAAGGGAGGGAGGGGTCAACATGCTCTGATTAAAGCCGTGAAACCTTAAACACTTCCCAGTTAAAATAAAGCAACCACCAAAATTATCACCAAAGCATCTAACAGGACTAAACATCTATATACTCTTCTGAAACAGAGATTTCTTTCGTGGGGCATTAAAATTTTAAGCTCTTCACTTTATATTTAGAAAACGGTACCAAATTTTCTGAGTCTCTCTCTAGACAAAACAGGTGAACCTGTAACTCATGACCTTCACTTCACAGTTAACAAGCCTGACATGCATTTAAGGGGGGGCAAATCCACTTTGCTTTTTATAAATTGCTACTTTTTCAGGGTATAAGTAATACCCTCTTTAACGTGGTTTTACATACCTGAGCAAGGATAATAATACATTCTTTTTGCAAACATACAGATGGATATACACAATGGATCCTGATGAGAATCTCTTATGAAGAAGTCTCAATGATCTGTAACATGACAGCTCATCTACAAAGTTCTAAAAGGGAAGGTTACTGACTTGATTATTTTTAATGGCACATTTCTACCATTACCAGCTTTAATTCATTTGTTTCAAAATTTTCTTTCAGTGGAAAACATGAGATAACTCTAAAAAAAAACTACTGAAAACATAATAGTAAAAAAACTACTGAAAATAAAATAGATTTCACTATACTTCTGTTGAGTTCTTTTACATGCAACTGGTTCTTCTTAGTGGATCACAGAGAAGAATTCTAAAAGGTCTATACGATGCTCTAAGTAAGTTCTATGTATTTGAATGCCATGTGTAGGTCTGCGATTTCCTGATGCTCCCCTTTTAGGGAGAACAGTGTGCTTTCTGTTGAACACTACTAGACTGGGAAACTATAAACCAGATGGGTTGAAAGTGTGTGAGAAGCACAAACACCCTGGAATCTGGGAAACCTCTGCACCCGAGTTTTGTGGATGGGAAGGAGCCAGGCTGCTGGTCACAGGTGTGCGGCTCTGTCTGAGGAGTCAACCAGAGATGCTCCGTCCTCCTGGAAACAAATGACGTCTCCTCAAAGAGTGAGATACAGATGAAGGGGCACTGTTCAAAGACTAAGATTCTCCCTCTTCCCCCCTGGATTACAGATTCTGTAATGAGAAGAGGGAAACAGTTGCTTTTATTTTTAGAGTAAGATGATGAATTTCCAAATTTATTCTTGAGAAAATGTCTTAGGACCCAAATTTAAAATGTTAGTTTTTCATAAATTAATATGCAGGCCAGATATTTTTTCATTAACTGCAGATTTCGGAAATCCACCGAGCTGAAATTGGTTCATAACGAATCCAACACATTTATCAACATGGCTGAAGAAGCAACTATAAAAGCTGTCAGTTCACAGAAACAGCATGTTCTCAGGCAACTGTTTTTTTATTAAAAGATTTATGTATTTTGAAGAGAGAGTGCGAGTGGGGAGGGACAGAGGGGGAGGAGGAGGGAGAAAGAATCCGAAGTAGACTCGACCCTGAGTGCAGAGCCCCAGGTGGGCTCGATCCTATGACCCTGAGATCATGCCTGAGCTGAAACCGAGAGTCGGACACCCAGCAGACTGAGCCACCCAGGCACCCCTCAGTCAACTTCTTAATACATATCTCTAAGGGGTCAAATACATTGTTTTGCTTTGTTGATACATACAGCTGACTCCAAAGTACTTTCTATCTGGCCATCCGAATTTAGTAAGACATCCCTAGATGTCAGATCGTGTTCCAAACCGTATGAAGAACCATGGGAAACAGCACTGGGGGCCGCAGATTGCCCAGCTTCTAGTATACACGCGGCAAGTATCAACTGCACTCAAACAGCAGGCTCAAAACACTTACTAGTTCATATGCAGCCCTGACTAGAATCTCGTATGTCTTCATTTATTCACTCACTCCCTCACTCACAATGCAACAAACACTCAGTCGGTGTCTAATGAGTGCTAGCTGCTGGGTTTACCAAAATGAGTGAGACAAACTACCTGTCCTTTAAGAATATACAGGACAGTGAGAAAGAGACTAGTAATTTCTTATCATTATAATGAAATGCAGCACAATAGAGAAATGGAATGCAGTGTGAGAAACACAGAAACAGACCACGTGGCTGTGGAGAGCGGACAGGGGACAGGACCTAGGTTACGGACCTTGAGTCTGGGGCAGATGCCTCTGGCTTGGGCTGGCGCCTGGGTCTCCCTCCCAGGGCAGTCTTAGGCCCCACTTTGACCCTGGTAAATGGACTCAGACTCCTTATGCTGTTTTTGCTTGGTGGTTGATTGAGGCCTCCACCCCAGATTAAACCTTTATTCTAATTCAACCTGGCAGAGAAATGCTTCAGCTCCTCAACAAAATCTCCACCGAAAGGCCCTCCAATCCTCATCAGAAGGCCCCAGCAAAACCTCCCGCTGTGAGAGCAGCCCTCACTCCTGAACAGGGATGGATGAGCGACAGGAAGACAAGAGTGATCCACAGCTTACCAACAAGGACAACTTCTTCACCTGAAGTGAGTGCGCGAGCCTGTGACTTACCTTTTCAAGGGGGCAATGGGTACTATCTCGGAGAAACGGAAGTAAGTTTGGTCGATCATATTCAGCATAAAGGCTGATCTGTTTTTCATGGTAGCGCTGCCCCTTATGATGGTCTCTCTTGAAAAGCTTATGCAAATACTAAAAAGAACAAAGGAGTAAACCATGAACATAAAAATAAGAAAAGCAAGACCTGTTTAATTTAATCAGTTCTAAACAGCCTCCATGGAGAGCCTGAGAGAAAAGGGGTCTTCAGGAAAATGTCTCGGTGAAGGAAAAGCGCAAAGAACACCTTCAGGAGACAAGGACAATCTGACACTCTGTCCAGAATAGCCTCGAGTGACCAGCCACATGACCCGAACAAGTCACCAACCTCTCTGTGACTGAATTTATCCGCCAAAATCTCATTGGGTTGTTGTGAGGACTGAATGTGTTGCCATTTGTAAAACACTCAGATCCATACTAATACACCCGGCATACACTGAGCGCCAGGGAAATGTTAATGAGAGCTAATATTCTCACCATTGGCTGCATGGCTTCAGAAATAAAATGCTTCATTAGTGGCCTTCCTGAATCCTAAAACTTCTCGTCTTTTACATAAAAGGGGTACAGTCATGGGATAAAAGAATGTTCTTAAAAACTCAAGCAGCAAGTGTTAAATTATTTTTCATACATTCTGCATCTGCTCTCTGTTAAGTCGTGTTGAGATCTGTGTCTGCCATGACATGCTGCCTCTCCTGGTGACCTCAAAAATCAAGACGTTCTGAATCCATTTTCAAAACTGATTCCTTTCCCTAGCTGTCTGAAAAAGTTAATGGACCTCAAAGGAAGTGCGTGATTCACTTTCTACTCAGAGGCAAGATTAAGTCTATCAATATATGATGCATAAGTTAGAAATCGATGTCCAAAGTGTAGTTCATGCTAACTGGAAACACACACCCCATCACCCACGAGGGCCGGAAAGCCCGATCGCAGCACTCACAGCAAGTTCCTGGGCGAGGAACCAAGCAGCAGTCTGCCCCTGGAGCCGGGACTGCAGATAGGTTTGCTGGAGTCGGCCAGCCACTGTCGTGCCTGGTCACTAAAGAGTCTAGCCAGGCCACACGCACACAGAGAAATGGCTCCTCAGGTCAGCTGCTGGCGTCTCCCCAAGGCCGGGAGGGGGCGGAGTGGCCAGGCCTCCATGGCGCTCGGACGGGAGCCCGGCCTCTGTGCCTGCACCGGGGTCAGCATGTGAGCCGGACATGCGGCACTGTTTCCCAGAGGGGCACGCAGGCCCGGGAGGCTCTGTACCATCGGCCAAGGCAAATTCTCAGAGACACTGCCCGACAGGGAAGATGCGCCACCTGAGAGGGGCCCTGAGTTTGAGCGCTGCACTGACGACCTGGGCACACAGACAGGTGCCCGCCGCTGTGATCCCACTCCTGCCTTCCACAAACCAGACGTCACTGCTTCATCGCCAAGTCCCAAGGGGGCCAGCAGAGTGGCGCCTGCTTGGCTAAGCACATCACCTTGAGACTGCCAATCCCAACAGCACAGCCACAGCATCCACACAACCGCTGACCAAAACAAAATGGAACAAAGTACCTTGCATTCCTATCCTGGAGCCTTCAAAAGCTTGCCCAAAACTGACTGCTGAAGGAAAACACTATCCCCTGAGCCTCCTCTTGGGGTGCAAAGAGGTGGGCAAAGATACAAGAACCCCCCTCGAATTTGAGGCCCACGGTCCTAGTGGACCCCTGAAGCCTTTTCTTGTATCATTTTTAAAGGACAGAGAAACCCCGCACTCCTGCTTTATTCCCATGGTGACAGCAATGCAGAGAATCAAAGCAGCCTTCCAAGGCAGTCTAGAACACTAGGTCTTAACAGTACTACCACCGAGACCAAATGAGAGAAGTGGGATTAGCTAGCGTGAGGGTGAGGGACAGAGAAATGAGGCTTTGTTTGTGGATCCTTCTGAGGTGTTGTAATATAGAGTGTAATTGTATTCCATGCTGACTGCACAAGCAAGGTGCTTACTCCTAGACACAGTTTGGTGGCACAAACACGAATGTGATGACTTTTTTTTTAAACCACAATTTAACGGTGAGTCAAAGTTAAAGTACCTGATCTGTAATTAGTCCCTAGCCCGGCTCAGAGCCTCTGCCTCATTTACTAATTACGGACTATCGGTGTTCACACCTCCACGCCGAGGAGTGACCTGAGCGAGTCACACTAGTCCACACCAGCACTGAAAGGTGGCTCGCCCCCCATGTGGTCAAAAGGGCAAATGAAGACGGTCATGCTCACCACGTGCTGCAACTCTGGTCTGTCTTCTAGTTCTTCCACTACCTTTTTAATCTAGAGAGAAAAGACATTTTTAACCATTGATTTAGGGGGACACAAACATAGCTGCAAGAGCCATCGGACCAACAGCTCTCCTCTTTATGGCTTGGGTGCTCCCAGACACCCATCTAGTAACATGTACAAAAACAAAAGACACTCACTGAAATTTTGTCTTCGTTGTCCAAAAGCATGTCGACAGCTTTCTGAAATAAAAAGAAAAAAAAAGCCACAGTCACACCTGCTGTGTCAGAAGAGAACTCGCACACATGCTGTGCATGCTGTTAGTAGTTACAGGTGGAGGGCTTCTTTCCACACACAAGGGGCCCTTTGCTTTGCAGTAGCCCTCAAGGGAGAGATCCGTAAAAGAATGCATTTTACCAGGTGTCTCCATCTGAGACCTCTGTGTATTGCCTACCACTAAAACAGCACCCTGCTACCACTCCCCAAACACGAAACATCCTGTCTACCCATATTCTAGCCTCCGTGCTGTCGGAGAGATCCCCACAAGTACTCCTGTGACTCTCTGCTTACGGAGAGCGTGCTGGGCCCCGGACCACAAGGATGAGCTTGGCTTCCTGCCACCTGCACCCTCACTGAATCCGTCTACAGATTTCACAGATGTAAGGAGGAGAGGGTGGGAGCCAGAAAAAAACAAGATAGCTGAAGTTTCATGATGATAGAAAGCTTATGGACTTGAGGCATTTACTTTGTTCACCACGAACATTCAGGCAACACGAAGGAGACTGTGTCTGTAACGACAGGCGGTGGGAAGACAGCCCACCAGGCTGAGCGTCATCCATCATATCTGGCTTCTGCTCCTGACTCTGCTACCACCTAGCTAGCCACTCCATTTTTTCCCCTCTAAAATAGGAGGATGTTAGAAGAGATTATCCTTAAGGTACCTTCTAATTAGAAAACTATGAGTCCTTAACTTTGGGTCATACTCTTGAACAGCAATCAGTTTCAGCTCGTTCATCTTTTCTCTACAGCTACGGAAGCTAAACTCGGCTCTTGAGACACATGGCACAGAGGGCGGGCAGGCATAAGGGGAGAATGGATGTGGGGAAATGTAATTAATTTTTATAGAAGCACTCCATCCTCTTAATCATCTTTTGCAGAGAAGCAGAACCTCTGCACCTGAACTTCTTCAGAACTGCACTAATTCTTTTTAGATCAGTAGTCTCTAAGGACTTAAATCATTCACTATGAAAAAAGGGCTAAAAGCATCTCTCAGAAAAAAGAAGTAGATTTAGCTCCTATTTAAATTAAGTTTAAGTTTGTGATGACTAATCTATAGCACATAATATATACATAGTACACATGTATACATATATACATAATATAGTGCATAATATCCTTAAATGCAATAAAATATAATAGAAAAATCCAAGTAATCCTTTTGGAGGCTTACAGGTTCTACTCTTTAACTAAACTTTCAATTTTCTGAAAGAGAAGTACTAGGTTTTATGAACTTATTTCCATCACTGTCACTTGTTAAAAGCACGTCCGGCGTGCACACACGCACACACACATACACACGAGCCCCTGTGAGCTGTGGAGGTTGGGTGCCCTTATTAGTGAGGCAATCCACTGTTTGAATTTGTCATACAATAAAATAACACATCCCACATGGCTCAGACCAGTGGAAATGCCACGTGCTAAATCTGTGAATGCCAACGAATAAACTCACAATAAATGGATCAAAATAGAAATTTCCCTAAAATTTTAATCCTGAGACATACAATTAAGAGAGGTGAATGAGCCAAAGTGTATAGCTAGTTTTTCTGTTTCTATGAATTATGTCAATTGTTTTACTAAAAAATTACTTCACACACACACAACATTCAAAGTTCCATACCAAATATGAGTGCTTTCATAAAATAACCACATCAAGTAAAGGAATCATAACATCTAGTTAGGGTCAGTATACTGAATATGATCAGCAAATATGTGATTTATTAACTTCTCCAGCATCTGAATAGGTGTCTAATTATTAAAAAATTGGAACAGTAAAAATAAAGGGTCAGTATTAAAATAAGAAACACATTACCTCAGAATCAAAATCCATTAATAAAACAATTTTATCCTTGATAGAACTGAAAAGATTATGCTTGTGGATCAACTGGAAAACATCCTTGTGTCTTAATGTTAAGTATATTTCCAGAGCATTACCATAGTTTTTGTCATAGGTGTACCTGGTAATACAAAATTTTTTACATTAATGTTCATCAACACTTCTAACTGAACACACACATAACACATACAAATCATGTTTTGCAATATGAAAAACTGAAAAATTTGTTTAAATAGAAAAGTCAACTTTATTTGGAATACTATTCCTTGGGACTTAACTACATGTGACCAGTACGTACTTCTTTCTCAGAGCCTTGCTTCCCAACTCCCCAAAACTTCAGAAAATTGACAATGTTCAAGTAATAAACATTTTCTTTTATAGAAATTCTCAAAACTTCTTCATAGAAATCCGTATGCCAGACAAAGAAATTATGATCCAGAAAAAAGGAAATTCTTATTCTAGTAATAAAAAAATTCAGTTAAAATTTTTATAAGCAGTATTCAGCTGGCAAATGGATTGTATCCCCAAAGCTTATTTGTGAGGGAAGTTTATAAAACTGACACATGTTTTTCTACTGAAGGACTCTTCTTCACATTAATTCCCAAGCTAGCTCCTGAAAACCAAGTGAACCTAAATTATACTGTGAGCCCATTATTAGTATGAAGTATTACCAGTACAGTTAGTACTACAGAGCCCAAGGAATATCTAGACATTTCCAGAAGAAAATGGGTCAGTGTTTCAACTCAGAGAGTGACAAATATCCCTGAACTCTAGGTCACTTTGGGGCACCTTTCTTGGTCTTGGCAAAAGATGTAAGAAGATGGGGGAGGGGCTGTGTGAGGTGGTGGGAATGCCAAGGAGGGGCTGAAGCAGGAACCACCTTCCTGAGCTAGCCTGCAGTGTGCTTCTCTTTTCACTAGATCAAAGCTCATCTAGGGCATGAGTGTACCCTATCCTTCCCTGAATCCCAGGCATACAGGAGAAAGCCTGGGTCACCAAAAGTACCCAATAAATATGAAAATTATTAACCAAACTTCCATTTTCTGAACTCTTAGTGCCAGGCACAGTGCTTAATTAGTTCTTAATTATGACCTCTCCTTTAAGCCTTGAAATCATCCCATAAGCAATGTATACACCTTCTAGAGAAGGAATCAGGTTTGAGACATTAACTGACATGCAGATCCGAGGATGACAGAATCCAGAGCTTCCCTGGGAAACTGATTTTCTTGCGTAGTCTGAGACCTGGCGCTCTTCCCTCCCTGAACCACTGCTCCTACGTAGTGCTGCTGACTAGGGTTCCTCTCCTCTGGGAAACAGTCTGCATTACAACTCTATAGTCTTGCACATTTTCCTCCCCTGCTAGTTGTTCACTGGAGGTTTACGAGAGGACGTTACTAAAGGTGAATATAGGAAAAATGTATAGAAGGCTCCCTCCTCTGCATCCTCCCCATTCAGAGTCTGCTAGATCTAAAAGATGAAAAACTTTGGGGCGCCTGGGTGGCTCAGTCATTAAACGTTTGCCTTCAGCTCAGGTCATGGTCCCAGGGTCCTGGGATCGAGCCCCACATCGGGCTCCCTGCTCAGTGGGAAGCCTGCTTCTCCCTCTCCCACTCCCCCTGCTTGTGTTCCCTCTCTCGCTGCGTCTCTCTGTCAGATAAATAAAATATTTAAAAAAAAATAAATAAGAGATAAAAACTTTTCACGTAGGTCGAATTGGAAAAAGCAGCACTAAATTCTACTCACAGTTCTGCCAGGGTTTTGAGTAAGGTTCTATTCTGACTATCTCTCTTCAGGTGATCCCGAACTGCTTGAACGATTACTGAATTGTTGTACAGATCTCCAGGCCATTCTCGGATCAGAGTGGCAAAACCCTAAACAGAACAAGAGAAGAACACTCCTGAAATAGAATAACAATCCAAATAGTTTAAACAATGCCTAGAAGTATTCATGTAAACAGACAAAATAATTTTATGATTAAAACTCTGGCATGAACGGATCACCAATTTTCAGACTCTGGGTTTGGGGGTGGCGAGGGAGGCAGAGAATCACTGCGCACAAGTCCCCATTTACCATTCCTGGAAGTGGGTGGCATCGGCTGCGTCTGCTCTTACGTATTTGATGAAATGCACCAGTAAGAAAGGCCTCCCCCCCCCGGTTCTTCCATAAAGCCACACTGCACACACAGACTCTGGCTTTGACTTGCTCTGACCTCAGTCCGGACTAACTGTAACACTTGGACGACACCTTGAATATCCTGAAGATACTGTCCAAGCTGGCCACTCCCCCCACCAACCTTCTGTGCCCTTTGGGTCTGGCCCCCCATGTGCATGACTGTACACAATGCCTTGTTTCGACAGTGGAGTCACTGGTACCCCACCTTCAACAAGTTATCATCTTTGTCCTCTTTCCTTTTGTTTTGTTTTGTTTTTGTTTTTTGTTTTTTGGTCCTCTTTGCATTCTTGCCTCTGAACCTAGTTTTGCTTGGGGGATTTGAGACTTTGGCTGAAGTCTCATCCCCTAGCTGGATCTCAAATTTTGCGGTTCGGATAGAACACACTAGATCCTCTGATTGGATCCTCCTTCTCTCCTACAGTTGAATTTTGGCCAGGATCCTGGGCAGCCTCTGTCCTCCTGATTCCCAACTTTAGAGCTCATGTTTTGTAACTCAGAGTATGGTAGAGCAGTTTACTTACTGATTCTTGGCAGCTTTTAGAGAAAAACCTTAGATGTATTCAAGACAGCAAACAGAAGTAAAAATCTTCATGTTATCAAAAAAAATTGTATTATTAAGTATCTCAACTAATGCTTTAATAAACTACTATGAATTTAGTTAAGTGACACTTAGAAATGAAAATAGTGCAGTGGAATGTGCTTCTTTTTTTTAAGATTTTATTTATTTATTTGAGAGAGAGAGAATGAGAGAGAGAGAGAGAGAGCACATAAGAGGGGAGAGGGTCAGAGGGAGAAGCAGACTCCCTGCCAAACAGGGAGCCCGATGCAGGACTTGATATCGGGACTCCAGGATCATGACCTGAGCCGAAGGCAGTCGCTTAACCAACTGAGCCACCCAGGCGCCCTGGAATGTGCTTCTGTAAAGTACCACGATTTGATAAAAAGAAAACCACAAAGAATCAGGAATACAGTCTCTGTTAAAGTCCTACCCAAGCAGCCCCGGGAAGGATGGCAAGAGACCTGAACAACAGGCAACACGTTTTCCATTCAAACTGCAACCTTCCCATGTAAGAGCATGATTGCAGTTTGATTTGAGAGATGTGGGGAGGGGCATCACTAAGTAAAGATGATGTATTTTTTTTAAAGATTTTATTTATTTATTTGTCAGAGAGAGAGAGACACGAGCAGGGGGAGGGGCAGAGGAAGAAGAAGACTCCCCGCTGAGCAAAGAGCCCAATGTGGACCTCAATCCCAGGACCTTGGGACCATGACCTGAACCGAAGGCAGACGCTTAACCAACTGAGCCACCCAGGCGTCCCAAAGATGATGTATTTTATAAAACCAGTAAATCAGAACATTAAAATGTTCTTGGAGCCAAAACGGTACTTTGGATCAGGTTTCTATTTTAAGACTCTATAATGTGTAAGATAAAAACGTCTGAAAAAGATTCCCATCCAAACACTGGCAGCTCTCAGTGGCCCTGAGACCAGGAATCATACTGTTTGGGAAGAAGGAGGCTTGGCTCCATTTTCTCTTTTCCCTAATTTATGCAACAGCCTGGCAGTACCGCCGACTCCTAATACAAAATAAGACAAAACGACCGGTCATACCGTGTGAAAAAAACATGATGCCTCCAATGTAAACCGACATAAACACTTACCACATTTCAGGTCAGGCTTTTCTCTACTAAACTGGCTCCGTACGGCCTTGAATAAATATGCTAAGAAATACTGACGCAATCAACCCTGTGGTCTTTATTATTCATCAGAGGACACGGTTTATCAGGGAGCTGTTACGACCAAGTGGGTGAAGTCAGGGAACACCTCAGTGCCCATCATAGTAAGTACAAGGTTAAAAGGTATTCACTGAATGAAATGCCATGGCAATTGTCCCACTTTTAATATGCTTATATATCTGTCATTAATAATAGGAAACAAAGTTTAACTCTGTGGCACTCTGGTGGCATCATCAGTTGGTGCATGGTACTTATACAATAACGCTGCTAGGTTGTAAAAAAAAAAGACGAAGCTATCTGCATTTCAGTAGAAACCCCGCACCAGCAAGTCAGGAAGCATCATTACCTCCAAGTAAATACTGCCACTTCATATCTTTTTAGGAAGAAAAGAAAACTGAGAAGCCAATATTCTAGAGAAGTACAGCTGTTTTTCTAAAATCCAGCCTTTAGTGCTGTTTAGTAGCACACATAATATGTGATCAAAAGTGTTAGGCAGAACACTTCCCTGGTCAATTATGTGACAATTTAATTCAAAATTTAACATGAAACCAAGAATGATGGAAGCGAAACGATTTATAAGAGCTTAGGACAACAAATTATTTATACCTTTTTTTTTTATTATGTTATGTTAAGCACCATACATTCCATCATTAGTTTTTGATGTAGTGTTCCATGATTCGTTGTTTGCGTCTAACACCCAGTGCTCCATGCAGAATGTGCCCTCTTTAATACCCATCCCCAGGCTAACCCATCCTCCCAGCCCCCTTCTTAACAAGTACTGACCAAGCAGACACCCTGAAACATTCAGGAAAAAAACATCTACAAGCTCTAAGTTCAAGTCACGCATCCTCCTTTCTGTCTCAGTCAAGTCTTCCAGACATGAATTGATAGGATAACTTTAATGACACAGAATCTAAAATAGCTTCTTGAAAAAGAGTTGAATCATGTGAAAGAATTATAAAAAGAATCATAAAAATAATAGAATTGTTTCTCTTGGTGAAATTGCATTACTTTAAAAAGAGGACAAGTAGACCAAACTTCAGTATTTCACAATAAAATTCATATTTTTCCCCACCATTTTCATACAACACTCATAATTCTCTTTCTTTTGGGAAGATGTACAGACGGAATATTTATGAGAGCCACTGTATGTACTGAGAACATAATGGAAGAAAAAAGGAGAAGTCCATTAAAGTCTTTATTCACTGAAGAAACTTGTTCTGATAACTATGGCCAATAATGGCCTCTCATCAGATCTTTTACAGAACATATCACTCTGCCCATGTCACTTACGTTCTAGTTGCTTAAAGCTTATCAATATCATCTCTCCTCTCAGCCTGTAAATCTACTGAAGACAGGACTGTGTTTTTTAAGTTTCTCTTGGATCCAACTGAGTACTCAGCCCAGTTCTAGGCCATGGTAGGTTCTAAATAAAGCTATGTTGAGTTGAACTGAATAGGAAATGCATAGGAAGCATGCCCCTAGCCTCCATCAGCTGGTACCCAACACAAACGACAGAAACTACTACCATAAGCTCTGCTAGAAGATGTACATTTACTCTAGAAAGAAATAGATCCACGCTGTTACAGCAGACTGGATTATAATACACAGTAATACGAGAAAATGTTGCTTCCATTAGTATGCACATTTAATGAAGTTAATTTGTTCAAGTTTAATTCATGCTGAAGCACTTAATCCCTTCCTATGCTAAGAACACAGGCTTATAAAAGTAAAGGAACTGTACAGATCACACATGCTTCAGGCTGCTTCGATCTTCTGTATCCAGGAACACCTGGTTGACAATAACTGACCAAACACCTGAGTTAACCGGTACGGGATCACTATCGTAAAGGTCCCTAGAGATCTTTAGACCTAAAATTCACCTCCAACTTAAAATGTAGTAGTGTTTGCCATATTAATCCTTAAGTTGAATCCATTATTGGTTAAAAAAAAAAAAAGGGGCCCTGACAAGGTATTAATGCTCAGTAGGCACTCAGAAGCTAGACATTCCTTTCTTCATTCCCTCTCCTCCTCAATGTATTAAACTTTTTGCAAACCACCTCAAATTCTTGTGCAAATAAGGTCTTCCTTATCTTTACAACCTAACACCAAACTATAAGAAGGCAATGACAGCCTAGAGCATACCACAAGGCGCTGAAATGAACACGTATCACCGGCTTAGGCTCCTGAACTTCATAAGCAGCTGAAGACGGTGCCATGCTGACGAGCGACTATGAAGGGCGCGGCGGAAACTGACGCACAGCCGCCCAGGGTCCGACGTCACAGCTGTGGCAAAGAGCTTACCAGCCTTGTCTAGAGTCTGCCCACCAGAAATCTTCTTCCTCTGGTCACCAGGAAGAAGGTAGAGTCTTAGCTTTACTAGAGCACTCAGCGTATTATATAATAATTCGTTTCTATCATGGTTTCTCAACCTCAGTACTATTGACATTCGAGGACAAATAATTCTGTCATGGGGGGGGCTCTCTTGCGCATCACAGGATGCTCAGTCAGCTGCATCCCTGCTGGCCTCCATCCACTAAATTGGTGTCAGTAGCACCAATTACCTAGTCATGACAACCAAAAAAGGCCTCCAGACATAGCCCAATGTCCCCGGGGGGCATATTCAGCCCTGTTGAGAAGCACCGGTTTACTTGGACCATGAACTACCGCTGAATGTGCATCATTTCATTCACACCTGCATGCCTGGGGCCCACCATGTGCCCGCAATATAGTGGATACCACACGGATATTTTCTGCATAATGTATGTTAAATCAACCAACTTTAAAAATTTTAATCCATTTTAGGTGCATACAAACACCAAATTTAAATTCAAATCCAGGCATGCCTATTTTTTAAATGTATACCTGCGAACAAATTATTTCATTTCTTTAATCTTTGGTTTCCTCATCTGTAAAATTGGATATTGCTGTTTATAGTGTCGCCGGGAGGACAAAATTGCAACATGCATGTGAGAGTGTGGAGCATATGGTGGGTGAGTGATGTAACTACTGCTTTTCTCCCTCATCAATAAACAAACAGATCCTGTCCACCAATCTCCTTCCCCATTCCTGCCGCCCTAGTTTCACTTTAATCCTCTTCCGGCAAACTTAGATCTGAGTCTGAGGCTTTAAGCATCAACAGCAGCTGCTAGTCTCTGTACGAAATCACCACACAGCACTTGTCCTTTTTCTTCAGCTTTCTCAAGGAGCCAAACAAAGTAGCTTTAGGAAACTATAAAGGAATTAAGGAATCCTGCAAAACATGCATGGATGAGAGGTTTTCATTGTCCACACAGACATGAGCTGTCATGAGAGCGTCACCTCAGTTTCATCCAACACCCGCAAACTGAAAATCTGCTCCCTCTCAACCGCCTGCTCCACTGTATTATTTTTCTCGATTTCTTACCATTTTCCCATCGAGAGCAAGTAAATATGACCACGTCAGAATGCCGTACCTCATAATCACTTTCCAAAAACTCATGTAAGATCATTTCATAGATGAGTGGTTTCAGAACTGGATCTCCTCTTGGCAAGTAAGGACTAATAGCCTAAGGAAGAAAAAAGAAACGAAATCATTTCAGAAGGGGCAAAACAAAACTATACTCCAATTATGCAGAAAATATGAAAGTACAGACCTTCTGCAACCCACCACAGGGTTACGTTCTGACAGACCCATCAGAAATTGAAAATATTTTAAGTCAGAAATGCACTGAAAACACCTCCCTCACTGAGTGCCACAGCTTAGCCGAGCCTGCTTTATATATGCTCACACCACGTACGTGAGCCAACAGTTGGGCAAAATCGTCTAACACATGGCCTATTTTAAAATAAAATGTTGAATATCTCATTTAGTTTACTGAATAGTGTACTGAAAAGGAAAAAGAGAATGGAATGGCTGTGTGGGTACAGAATGGTGTGAGTGTGTGGGTTGCTGACCCTGGCGAGGGCGTGGCTGAGCTGACCAGGAGCTGCAGTCGCTGCCCGGCCCCGCATCCCGCCAGAGGACCATCCTGTGTATCACTAGCGCTGGGAAAAATCCAAGTTCAAACTGTGGTTTCTACTGAATGTGTATCGCCTTTGCACCACTCTAAAGTTGAAAAATCGCAACTGAACTACTTACTGTAAGTAGGAGACCATTTGTATATTTCCACTTTTAAAATGTAAGGCAACATAGTACTTTGGAAAATGATTATGAAAAGAAAAATTCAAATCAACTCTACCTTCTTATGACACATTACAATATATTTTCAAAAGTATATACAAGGTGTATATATGTATGAATGATAACTAAAAAACCTGCCTCAGTTAAGTGAAACTTTATCTGTTCTTCCAGACAAATTAATGAAAATCTAAATAATAGGAAGGAGAACTTCACAGAGATAAAAGCTACCTTAAGTAGTCGAGGAGTTACAGGTCATCTATTCATATTTTTTTCTCCTTAAAATGGAATATATCACTCTTTAAAAACTCATAATCATTGTTTGAAATGAAGGGAAAATACACACCTTGCATTCTTTAGCTGTTTCAGTGCTGTGTTAAGTGTTGAATTTGCGAACACTGTTAAATGACTCTGCAGGGCACTATGTACCAATTACCGTACTTTGTTCTGGGGACGCAGAACTAGAGTCACCATCCAAAGGGGGCTCAGAGCCTCAAGGGGACAGTATGCAGACATCTAAACAGCCACAACTGCAAGACTGACTGCTAAGTGTTACATAAACAAGGTGTTAACAAGGTGCTGTGACTGGCAGGGGCAAATCCTATCTCCTGAGGCAGACATGACAAATGCCAGGAGTCTATGAGGCAAAGAAAGATGGGGTAGGGCACCCTGGCAGAAGGAACATCATGAGGAAGGGCAAGGGCATGGAGCCATGGATGCGCACTGTGTGTTAGGGTAGATCAGAGTGGCTCTGGGATGTGGGACGGTAGTCCCAGAAAGGAGAGGAGGCTGGGGAGAAAGGCGAGGCAGGGCAATGAAAACAATTTGGATTTTATACTTCGAGAACAGGGGAAGTGCGAATAGCAGATTTATTTTTTAAGCAGCTAGCTCTGGGGTAAAGTTGTCTGCAGATCTGTCAGAAGGCCCCTGCAACAGCACATTCAAGAGTCGAGGCCGTGGCCCCCGAGGGGAGGAGAGGCCCAGTGGTATGGACAAAGAAGGACTAATGAGAACCGGAGATGGAACAGCATGAGGACGTGAGTCAGATGTTCTCATCTGGGCAGTGGCTTGGAGCTCTTAAGCACAGAGGAATGGGTACGCTGTCATGTCACAGATATAGACCGAAAGGAGGAGGAACAAATTTGGGAAAGAAATGGATTCACATTGATTTGAGTGATCGTTACCAGCAGTTCCTACAAGGGAAAAAGGGCCATCACACACTTCCAGCACAGATACTGAATTTAAAAAAAAGGTCTGGGTCATGGAGCCATCAGGCTAAACATGGCCACAGGACTGGATAAGGAGCAGCCCAACAAACAAGACAAGAAGATTCCCTGGGGCAAGCGCACTCGTCACACAGCGGGCAACCTAACTGGGAATTTTTTTTTAAAAAGATTTTATTTATTTGAGGGAGTGAGAGAGAGAAAGAGCACACGTGCGAGTGAGTGTGCGCACAAGTGGGGAGGAGGGTAGTGGGAGAGGGAGAAGCAGACTCCCTGCTGAGCCAGGAGCCCGAAGCAGGACTCGATCACAGGACCCTGGGACCGTGACCTGAACTGAAGGCAGACACTTAACCGAGTGAGCCACTTAGGTGCCCCATAATTGGGAATGTTTAAAAACGTATTCATAACTCCAAGAGAGCACTGCAAAGGCTCACAAATATTGAAAACATTATAAACGTTTTAAAGAAACATAGGAATACTTTATTGTTTACTTTGGAGGTTGTGCATTAAGTTGAAAGGTCAACTGTTTCCTTTGAAGGAAACAATCAGCAAAACTAAGAGGTAACCTTTGGAATGGGAGAAGATATTTGCAAATGATATGTCTGATAAAGGGCAGTAGCTAAAATATATAGAGAATTTATAAAACTGAACACTCAAAAAACAAATAATCCAGTTAAAAAAATGGGCATAAGACATGAATAGATATTTTTCCAAAGAAGACCTACAAATGGCCAACAGACACATGAAAAGATGCTCAACATCATTCATCATCAGGGAAATGCAAATCAAAACCACAATGAGATATCACCTCACACCAGTCAGAATGGCTAAAATCAATAACACAAGAAACAAAAGAGGAACGTTCTTACAGTGTTGGTGGGAATACAAACTAATGCAACCGATGTGGAGAGCAGTATGGAGGTTCCTCAGAAAGTTAAGAATAGAGCTACCCTATGACCCGGCAACTACACTACTAGGTATCTACCCAAAGGATACAAAAATACTGACTCAAAAGGATACATGCACTGCGATGTTTATAGCAGCTTTATCAACAATAGCCAAATTATGGAAAGAGCCCAAACGTCCACTGACTGATGAATGGATCAAGAAGATATGGTATATACACATATACAATGGAATATTACTCATCCATAAAAAAAGAATGCAGCATGGAGCACTGGGTATTATGAACAAACAATCAATCATGGAACACTGCATCAAAAACTAATGATGTAATATATGGTGATTAACATAACAATAAAAAAATTTGAAAAAAAAAAAGAATGCAACTGTGCCATTTGCAACGACATGGATCGAGCTAGGAAGTATTATGCTAAGCAAAGTCAGTCAGAGAAAGACAAAACCATATGATTTCACTCATATGTGGAATTTAAGAAACAAAACAGATGAACACGAGGGGGGAAAAGAAAAAGAGAGGCAAACCATAAAACAGACTCTTAACTATAGAGAACAACCTGAGGATTACTGGAGGGGAGGTGGGCAGGGGATGGATTAAATAGGTGATGGGTATTAAGAAGGGCACCTGTGATGAGCACTGGGTGTTATAAGTGATGAATCACTAAATTCTACCCACCTGAACTAATATTACACTGTATGTTAACTGTAAATTAATAAAAACTTGAAAAAGAAAAAAAAAGTTAAAAACAGGAAAATATCAGCTACATGTTATAGCTGCATAGCTACATGGTCAAACTTTTTCATTTGCCTTCCAAAAATAAAACATTATTTGAAAAATGCGTTAATTCTTCAGTGCATTTGAAGAAAGCCTCACTTTATAATCTGCAGGATGAGATTATACCTGCTTTCCATATTCATTAAGAACATAAAAACTTCAGGGGCGCCTGGGTGGCTCAGTTGGTTAAGCGTCTTACTCTCGGTTTCAGCTCAGGTCATGATCTTGAGGTCCTGGGATTGAGCCCTGCATCGGGCTCTGCACTCAGCAGGGAGTCTGCTTGAGATTCTCTCCCTCTGCCCCTTGCCCCTGCTCTCTCTCTCAAATAAATAAATCTTTAAAAGAAACCATAAAAACTTTATCTAAACATAGAATTGGAGGGATATAAGACACATTTTATACATATAAAATATAATCACATTTATATTTTGTTTTTTCTTCCTAGCTAACACTTGCTTCTCGGGAAAGAACTGATTACTACTGTCTTAATTTTATTTCCATCTCAATATCAATATACTACATACAAAAATTCAGAGTTAAAAATAAGGCTGTGCTTACCTTAAGCTGTCCAATTTCTTTAAATTTGTAAACTTCATATTCCCAGAGTGCTGCATTTTTCCCAAGAATTTTCTGGCATTTGCTGGCAGTGAAAACATCCCATGGAGAAAGGGAAAAAAAAAAAAAAAAGAGTAAGTAGACATTTCCTGTATTGGTTTAGATAAATCTCTCATCCCAGAGTTTTGACAAATTTCTATCTCAAGTGCCAATGCACATAAAGGTATTACTAGATAACCACTTGATTGCATATATGCAAGGTTGACAGAAATCATGAAAATTATTACCAGATACTTACAAATAAAGATGAATCCCTTTCAGAAGACTATGATTAAGGGCTTTCCCAATGATTATCCTGTTCTGAGTTTCCTCCTTATCCAAATGAGCACTGCCGGTTTGGGGACATTTCTCACCTTGAAGAAATGTCATCATACCCCAAAGTACCCATTTAAATCACTTCTTGAAGGGCTTTAAATAATGGACTACAAAATCAGACTCCAGAAATTTAGGATCCTATCATAGTATATATTCTGGAGAAATGTTTATATATGAATAAAAACTTAATTTACACATCAAAGAAACAGGTCTCACTAAATCTTAGAAAACGAGAGGTCGGCCTGAAGGCTACGTTCCCAGGCTGTCCCGCAGTCCTGGAGGTGAGCACCGTGAAGCTCCAGGGGGAGCCACTCACACACACCCACACGACCACTACGTAACATTTACGCTCTTGTCCACCACAGACCCCTGCAAACCTGAAGCCTGAAATCTGGTCACTTCCATTGAATTACCACCCTCTTGTTGGGAGACAACTCTCCTTGAATTATAAGCAGCAGCACTGACTGCCTTCTCAAGGATGCTTGTAGAGTGAATAGCCCTAGAAATGGGAGACACAGATAGTGTTTCCCTCCAGAGCAAAGGGCAGGCTTGTTTAGTGTCCAGCATAATAAATATATCATGTTCCTCTGAAGCTAAGGGCAGGCAGGCTCAATGCCTGTTATAAAAGAGTCAGAGACCCTAAACTCAGGGTCCCTCTCCTGTAACACGAGTGATGGTCTGTGCAGCGCATCACCTGGCCAGCTCTGTGTGTCGTGCTGCGGGAACTGGGGCTGTGGGGTCCAGCACAAATGCCAATACTCTGGCTACTACTACTGCTGAATTAGCCTGCGTCTCTGACCCGGGAGTCTTGTGCCTTCTGCCAGCACCCATGTGCTAACTCTTTAGTTTACAAAAAGGGTAAACTCTCAGGCTCTTCATGATTTTTGACATCTTTCTCATTAAATTTTGTTTCATGAAAATGAGACAGTAGGTGGGTTAAGTAACAAATCCATTCTGTGGTTAAAGCCACTAATACTCAAAAGGTACCCCGTAAGAAAGATCAAAAAAAAAAAAAATGTTGACCTCAGAGAATGGCTTATTTTAGTGTTAACATTTCTCAATTCTATTTATACTAACAAAAAGTGTGAAAATGTCATTATTACCGTGCTGCTATGTCATACTCTCCTTTCTCCACCAGGTGGTTTATATATGCCAAGCCAATATCCTAGGGAAAATTAAATGAAGGAATTTCATAATTAACCAGAACACCTGCAAAGTTGAGCCTCAGTTCCTGAGCAGCCCATGACATCAGGGTCCTACTGGCATTATGGGCTAGAACCTGTTTTATACATCTTAGTGTGCTGTATGTAATTATGCTCGTTTCCTTCTTAAACAGATTTAAATGTACTTGTATTTATATTTTCACAAATTTTAGAATTCACACAAAAATAACCTTCCTATGGTAAAGGCTCCTAACTTGCCCCCGATTAGGAGATTTTCTACAAAAGAAATCTGCAGTATTAGAAACATGATCCAACAATTTCACGCTGTCACTGGATATAAAACGGTTTCTGGTGCTTTCATCTCTAAGATGGAAGCTACTGGTCTCCTCTGTATCACGTCTGAAGAAATGCTGTAACAAACACACAACAACAGGACAATCATCTTAAAGGGAAATACTGAATCTTAAAGTTAACATTACTGTGAAAATGAGCTCAAAAAACATGTGATTCATACCCATGGGTTTACAGATGAGGAAACGGGTGTTCGCAGCACGGGCTGGCTTCTGAGTAACATTCATTTGCTTACGCCACCTCCGTTCCAAAAGGTTTGGAGGTGGCCTGAGTCACCAAAGACATGAGAGCTCTTGCCTGGTCTCCCCCCAGGACTCTTCTTGTGAAATATTATTTCCGACTAAAAGCATTTTCATGAGCAGTTTAAACTTATTATATATAACAAAACTTGGATATTAAGTTCTAGTTTATGTACAAAAAAGGTGGTGTGGGATTTCCTCCCGGATGGCAGAAATGACAGTGGCCCATTTCTCTCTCTGCCTGGTATGAAATTACGTTGTGCTCGGAGAAAACAAAAAGTCTATGCACAGGATGGGGCCGTTTCAAGGCTGCAGGAAAATACTAATTGCTCCTAGTTTATTAATTTTTTACATAGGAAATCCTATGTAGTAATTTCCAATCTGTAGAAACTAAAGAGTTAAAGAAAGGGTGTCTACCTTTATTTTTCTGCAAACAGACCACATATCACAGTATCAATGGAGTCTCTCTGTCCAGGGTCAGAGAAGACAACGTCTCCTTTGCAGACCCATTTCTCCAGCCTTTGTCCTCAGGCCAGGCCTCCAGCCCACTGTGGAGCTTCTTCTGCCACTCACCCTCTTTTAACCTCAAGCCTATCTTCTCTTCTCCCTTGAGCATAAGCATGCTCAGTGTCTCTCCCACACAAAATACCCGCCATCACCAATGACATTCTCATGACAGCCCGGCCCCAGCTGCAGTCTGCACTCCCTTCCACTTCACAGCCAACATGCCACTCTACTTCATCATCTCCTCCTCCCTTTTCACTCCTTACACCATGTTGAGAGTGAATAATATAGAGAAAATTCACTAGTCACTTTCATATTGCCAAACCCAGCATACCACCGACTAGCTGAACTCGTCTTACCTTTGACCTGCTCACTTCAACTACTTCAGCACCTTACTCTGCTTACCCTGAAATGCTCTCCTCTCCCAGCTACCATGACAACCATCCTCTGACCATTCGAAACTGGTTTGGACGCGTCATCCCTTGAGTGTTGGCATTCTCAATGGTTCCATTCAAGTGTTCTGTTTTCGGAGGCCAGACACTCAACCCATGTGGACTGGTTCAAACTCATGCCTTCCAGTCACACCTGTTTGCTGACAAATCTCTGGAATCTATTTCTGAGCCCAGATCTCTTCTCTGAGCTCCACTAGGATGTCCCAGAGAGGGACCAAACCCAATGTGTCAAAACCAGTATTAACCCTCTCATACCTTCCCATCCTGTTCCCCCTCACATAGTCTCTCTCTCTCAGGGAATGGCAACACCATCCACCAGAGGCCCAAGCCCAAAGACTGGGAGTTACACCAGATTTCTTGCTCTCCTTGCATGAGGAGTCAGTCACCATATCCCACAGAGTCCAGCAGAATGTATCCTCCATCTGTCTTCACCTCTCCATCCTCACTCTGGAGGTCTCATCCTTCCACCTCTCTAGCAAGAAGGAAGCCATTCCTGATTGATTCCCATTTCAGGGGGCCTCCCTCTGGCCCCTTTCTCCATCAGAGAATCTTTCTAACTAGCAGATCTGATGAGGCACTGAAAGCATAAACTGGCTTGTAGAGGTTCCAAGATGGAGCCAAGCTCCTAATTATACATGGCTCTTCGGTATCTGACTCTTGCTACCCATATATACTCTCTGCAACTGGCCCACATAACCAAGCAGGCCAAGTGGTTTCACTTCTCTGCACTGCCACATATACTTTTCTATTGGGCAAATGCCTTCTGCTCCTTTTCTAGATAATCCTAATTTACTCTCCACAATTTTGAAGGGGCGGGGGGGGGTATGATCTGGTTCCCTTTCCTCCTTTGGGTTCCTGAGTTATTTTTACTTGTATACTCTCTAGACATTAGGCTTTTATGTGGAGTTTTAGAAAATTTTAAGGTGAGAATTTGTGCTACAACCCCAAATAGCCATAAATACAGTTTTCATCTGTAAACAAGGGTCCTGGACTTGCTGATCTCTGAGGACCCTTCACATTCTCTCTGGCTTTCTATATGCACATCCACTGTCACAGTTAGCAAAGAAAGAGGCTTTCAGTCACTAAATTTTTCCAGAGTCTAAAATGTAATGAAAACGTTATGTGAGGTCCTAGATTAGTCTCCATAACATAAATGACTCTTATTAATGGAGACACTGAAGCAATCTGGTTTTATGAGACTACTCTTGATAAATTTTGTGATAATGTGATTTTACTTACGATTTAAAGAAACTTCCCCACACATAACCAGAAAGCTTTGTATTTAAAGTGCATTTCACAAATCCAGGTTCCAAATTACCTAAAACTGCCTCTTAGCAGGTATTCAAGTCTCTTGTTTACAAGCAGAAACGGATTCAATAAAATGAAATATTTTGACCTTGCAGGTTGAAGAATTAGTCTGAAATAAAGTCTCAAAAGGGTAAGAAAAATCTGTTCTTTTCATATTACTTTCAGTCTCATTATAACTTAATCAAAAGGTAAAGTTATGCTTCAAATAATAAAATTACACACTTACTAGAATCTTATGTCTTTTAATGTTCTTCTGGCTGATTTCAGCTGCCATCAGAGCTTCCTATATTTACAGTAAGCATGATAAAAGGAATCAGAAAAGAAGGGAGGGAAAATGAGAGAGAGTGGGAAAGAAAGATACTGAGGTTATAAACACTATATTTATTATGTTTTAAAGTTCTGCACTACATAAATAAAGCCCCATTTTCCCGTGGCTTTTGCTTCAAGCACGGGCATTTTTAATGTTATGGTTGAATGAACCTCACTGCATTCAAACTCAAACAAAAGCAGTCAACCAAAATGAAGATTTCTCTTATTTCCATTCGAATGCATTTCCACATTAGGATATTGGAATTGCATTTCAGCCACAAATCAAAATACAACAAAATCTCCTACATTCAAACAAACAAAAAAATTCATCTGTCATTCTAAATCTGCATGACATACATTGACAAAGGGGCACTTTTCCTTTATGAAATGCAAAAAAATAAGCCATATGCATACATTTAGGTGTGTATCTGCAATTAAGATTTTGAAAATCCCTGATTTTACTTTTATTTTGGAAAGTTCCTAATTATTACTTTAACACAAATGTTTAAACTATAAAATTATTGGGGCGCCTGGGTGGCTCAGTCAATTAAGTGTCTCACTCATGGTTTCAGCTCAGTTCATGATCTCCAGGTCATGGGGTGGAGCCCTGCATTGGGGCTCAGTGCAGAGTCTGCTTGTCCCCTTCCTTCCCCCAACCCTCAAATAAATTTTAAATAAATAAATAGATAAGTAAATAAAATCTTAAAAAAACACACAAAATTATTTACAGAACTACTGGATCTGAAGCAATATGGTAATAACTGAAATATAAACTTTTTGTATCAATACCCTGGACTCCAGCTTGTACACAAAAAACATTTTTCCCCCAAATCCTTTCAGGGGGTCACAAACTTAAAGCAATATATAAGTGGATTAGTTTTTGTTTGTTTTTAGCTAATTATTAGCATATAAGCCCATCCAGAGAGTTTCTCTAACCAAACCAACATAATATTGCCTTTTCAAGCTTTTAAAGTCAGAAAGGTTTTCATTTTTAAAAAAGAAAAGCTCGGGGTGCCTGGGTGGCTCAGTCATTAAGCATCTGCCTTCAGCTCAGGTCATGATCCCAGGGTCCTGGGATCGAGCCCCACATCGGGCTCCCTGCTCAGTGGGGAGCCTGCTTCTCCCTCTCCCACTCCCCCTGCTTGTGTTCCCTCTCTCGCTGTGTCTCTATCGAATAAATAAAAAATCTTTATAAATAAATAAATAAATACATACATACATAAATAAATAAATAAAAGAAAAAAGAAAAGCTCATCATGGGACATTTTTCTATTCAAATCAGTCTGATTCAAAACTTAATGGAGTGGACAACGTCATTCTATCTGAAAAGTAGTTCAAACCATCCTCAGTGAATAATAACTTCATAGCTTAACTTTACATATGAAATTTGCACAAATGAATGGTACCACTAAAACATATGAGACAATTCTGAAATACTAGCTCCATTTTATTTTTCCCAAAAAGCCACAAAACAAACACTTGGATAGGCTGGATCGAACCCACTCTGCTCCCTTTACCACCACCACCTCCTCCTCCACTGAACAGTAAAGCCAGTTAACCTCTTTGTAATCTTTTCCCCCCTAATTTCTGAAAAGAGTATTGGAAAGTTATTAGCCTCCTATATATTTTTAGCTTAGGGCATTCTAATTCACCTAAACGAAAGATTTATTACAGAAAACTTTTATCCTCTATTACAGATGTGTAAGTACTTTAAAGAAAGCAAAATCAAAACTACCTCGTATTTCTTCTTTTCAAGGAGCCAGTCAATGTGGTCATCTTGGTCTCGTTCCTTGGCTACCACAACATCTCTTGGACTCACGATATAAAAGAGCGATTCCCCTTCAGAGTACTCTAGAGGTGAGGGATGAAAGGAACAGTGTGGGCGACTCAGCAGTAGAAACTTGGGCCATAGTTTCAGAGACTTGGTTAGGTAACCCAACTCCAGAAGGAACAGAAAACTTGCCTACCTTTGGAGCAAGTGTGTTTGGCTCTGTCTGAAGGTGGGAGTGCTTAAAAAACATTTACATGTAAAATTATTTGGAAGAAAAAAGAAGGGAGGGAAAGAAGGAATACCAAAAAACTTCAAAGAAAGTAAGGTAGGTTTATAACTCTGTGTTTAACACATTAACATTGTGACCTCGACTGAAAGATGATGATCAGAATTCTCCGCGTCTATGGTGTATCAGAATTCATCTTCTGTATATAAACTTAATTTATGGCCATTTACAACACTGTTCTATTTTAACAGAACAATTACACCCCACAGTTGGCGATAAATGTTTCTTCCTCATCAAGGTCAAGGCCATCTACAGCATAAATGACAGATGCCCCAAGCCCTGGGGACATAATCTATCATTTCAGCGTGTTGTGCACAATGCCGATCGTGAGGGTTTCCTGCAGAATTCAATTATACAACCTGTTCTGAAGGGTTTCTGAGTGTACAGCAGAGTCTGCTCCGAGCAAAATACCTAGCTCGGACACTTCCAGTTGTGAGTCACATTTGCTTTTTGCCAAGTCCAGAAGAGACTCACACATTTCTCAACTGATTAAGGGCCACATATAAGAAAGCTCCAACTGTATAGAATATTTCTTCATTTCTTTTGGCCAAAATGAAAACTGAAAATATTCTGAAACCATGTCAATTGTTTTGGAAGCAGGAAAGAATTTCTAAAAAAAAAAAAAGCTTAGGCTGTTCTACTTTCATCAATGTGTTTTTATTTAATTTGAAAGATTTTATTTATTTTTTGACAGAGAGAAAGTGAGAGACGGAACACAAGCAGGGGGAGTGGGAGAGGGAGAAGGAGGCTTCCCATGGAGCAGGGAGCCCGATGCGGGGCTCAATCCCAGGACCCTGGGATCACGACCTGAGCCAAAGGCAGATGTTTAATGACTGAGCAACCCAGGTGCCCCACCATCATCAATGTATTTTTAAAGGATATGAGGACACTCGAGCACAGAGGCCCCAGTATGACCAAACAGCAGTGGTTCGTCCTTTATTTCTGGGCAGTGACCAGTGCATTCATTCATCCACTCTGCAAATATTCAGTGAACACCTAGTACTTGTCAGGCACTCTTCCAGGCTCTGGGCATTTGGTCACAAACAGAAAGAAGACTTCTCTGCCATTCCAGAGCATAATTTCCAGATACATAAAGTTGGGAGTTGTATGGCAACCACAGAATCATGCTGCCCGACGTCAATATAAGTGTCACACTACTTAGAACAGACAAAACCTGAGAACAAAGACCACGGAGCCTACTCACCTTGGTACTGGCCCCAGGCCTACCCATCCCGTCTACTGTGTGAGCTCAAGCACATTCTGCAATATGTCTGGGCCTCAGGCCCTCACCTTCAACACGAGAGGTCTGCCCAGGTAGTCTCTACGACCCTTGCAGCCCCTCAATTTAAATTCCTGGTTGTGCTAATCACATGAAAGGGAAAAAAAAACCACAAGTATAAGAAATAACGTAAGCCAGAGCCTTGGCCTCTCACCTAAATGATAATCTCTACACTCATTCTCCTGAAAGCCTCTCACGGTCAGAGCGTCGGAAGAGATCTCTTCACAGGTTTCAGAGAGCGGCTGGATGATATCCAGTCTTGGCCTGGCACAGTATTCTCTTTCCTGGGAGGAAAAGAGAGGGAAAGGTGTGTTCTCATTACGTTTGCAGAGCCTGTACAAATTCGTTCCAGTCAGTCATAATTAAGTGCACTGACTTTGTAACTTGGGCAGATGTGAGCCCTTCTAACCACCTGCATGGACAGCCTCGTCACACCATATTTCCTGACCTTTTGTGTGACATCAACAGGACAGGCACTACTGAGCCCCTGCAGCCGTCCGCCACTCAGCTCCAAGGGCATGGTCACCACACACTTCCACAACCGGCTTATATCTCTTCCTCACCAATGTGAGAAAGGGTAAAAATAATATTACAAGCTGCCAAACCACTGCCGGTCAGCTTACTGGTGATGCTGAAAAGCCACACAGACCGAAAGCTACATCGAAGACAGAACACGCTGAGAAGGCAACGGTCGCCACGGGCACGACCTAACGTGACAGGCAGGAGTCACTGCTGGCTAGCGCAACCGAGAAGCCGAGTTTTTAATTTTATTTCTTTTTCATTAATTAAAATTTAGATAGGCACATATGGTTAATGACCATAGTTTTGAACAGTGCAGTTCTAGGTCAAGAGAGAAGAGGGAAGGAGAGTTTTTTTAGGGCCGATGCAGTTCCACTAACCTCGAAGGTGATGAGACGCAGACTGTTCTCACTGATTTTTTTTTTTTTTTAAGATTTTGTTTATTTATTTGACAGAGAGAGACACAGCGAGAGAGGGAACACAAGCAGGGGGAGCGGGAGAGGGAGAAGCAGGCTTCCCGCTGAGCAGGGAGCCTGAACTGGGGCTCGATCCCAGAACCCTGGGATCATGACCTGAGCCAAAGGCAGACGTTAAGGACTGAGCCACCCAGGCACCACCTAAAGACAAGTTTTGTTTAATGTTGTAGTTACACTGTCTTTTCTATATGAAAAAAGAAGAAGAGGGGAGTGGCCTGGCCCTGAGCTTGCTTTACTCCTTTTGTCTTAATTTTATCAGCTTACTCTGTGTTTAAGGATCGAAGGTATACTTTGGTGTCATATAAAATAGCTACGTGCGCTGGCACACACATTCGTGAGTCCTCTCCGAGTCCCTCACACCTCTTCTTCTGAAAAAATTCCATTTTCTTTTCTTTTCAGTTCTGTTTTCTAATTTGCTCTATGAGGTTGGCCTTTCTTTGGTCTTTACTTCTTTATAATACTCTCGTTTATTAACAAAGGTTTCCCTGCTTCCTTTCTTTTTTTTTTTTTTTTTTGCTCAGTTGTTTAGGAGGCTTTCCCTTTTTCATTTTACTGCTTCTTTCCTATGTCTTTCAATCACATTCTCAACCCACCCCACCTCCCTCATCAGAAAGCACTGTATGTACTCCCTCAGGGGCCACTGCTTTTCTTTATTTTCAAAAAAATAAATAAAATAATAAAGTGATGTCCTGCAACAGGGCTAGAAGCCAGCGCTATTGATTTTAGTCGCTCTGAGTATTCACTTAAGTCTCCAGCATCCCATTGCCTAGCAACATGGGCGCCCAGAGCCTCAGGTTACTATAGCGATGACTTCCCACTGCAAGTGCTCACTCAGAGAAATGCTCAAAAGCGGGTACCACTTCAAAACTGGGGCTCCCAGGGTACCCATTTTATTCCTAGCCAATTGAAAAGGGGGGAAAAGGAGAGGATACAGATAAGGAGAGCTTACTGTAAAGGGCTAGACAATCAATTTGCAATTTCTTTTATATACAGCATCTAAGAGAAAATCCTTTACATTAAGCTCTCCTTGTTTATGCCTTGAAACCACCCCTAACCCCCCTTCCTGGCAGAACCCCTGGACTCTAACAGTGAAGACAAGCTGGGAATGGGGCCCATCTAGGCTTCAGAGAAGACCGAGTGGCTCCACTGGACATGTCCTCCACTGGATCACAAATATAGGCTTCCCGCCAGTCACGTAAAATGAAATTTGGGTCCTCTAATGCTTTCTATTGGCCATGCGCTTCACACCTTCATTTGCATTGATAACATACTTTGCCACAACCTATTTCAAAGCAAAAATCAAGCTACTGAGCATCATTTGGCCACTGGGAAGTAAGCAAATCTGTCTGGACCACAGAAATAATGAAGTGCCCTTTCCGTAATTCCCTCTGACCACAGGGGCCCCTCAACTTCATTGCTGTCATTTCTGCTAATGCACAGTGTCAGTTTAGTTTCTTCGCCCTTCAGCAAAAGGAATCCTTCATTCCTTTTGACAAAAATACCAAGAGATGGAAAAAAGAAAAAAAAAATGACTCCCCTTGGCTCGGCAAAGGGAACAAAGGCACTCAATGAGTGGAGCTTCTGAAAGGTAAATATATAATCTCCGCCGACCTTCTTTTATAGGTCAGGAAGTTCTGCTCAGACTACAGCACAGCCCTTTCATGGGCAACCTGATCTGGCTACAATGCTGAAAAATGAACCCACACTTCCCTTTGCATTTGGGGTATAAAAAAAAAAAAATTACCGTTTTTTCCGACACCTCCTTCACATAGGAAAGAACAACAAGCTGATCACAGAGAGGTGCAAGTCCACTGATGTAGAATTCAGTTTCAAACTGAGACACTGCAAACAAAAGGGATAGGAGATTCAGTGTTAACAGGAGCAAAAAGCAGCCCCCCAAGGAAAGGACACATCGACTACGAATGCTGGGTGGATTTACCGTAGAAATCTAACATAAAGGGGGCGTGGATAAACACACTTTTTTTGACAATAATGAAAGGCCAGAAAAGGATCTCCAGGATCTCAAACTTGAAATTTTCTATCACCGTCAAAAGCAAGCCTGACAATAACAGCAGCTTGAATGGTCACACATGACCCTGTGACCAGCTAGTTTAAAAACGACATAGTTAAATCCCATGAAGACACTTTAAAACCCAGAAAACCCAATGTAAACTAATATTAACAGCAATAATATATTTTTTAAATGCCTGAGTTTAGGTTTTTCACAGTTAAGGTATTACAGTGATCCAAAGGTCACAAGGAACGCTGTTTATAATTATGAAACAATTGTTCCTTTTAAAAAATAATAATAAACATTTTATTTGAAGACTCAGAAGTAAAAAAAAAAGTGTGTTAATACAGATTACATTGTGATAAAAGACCACTATTTCCTAAGTGAAATAAAGGTCAAAGAAAATAAGAAATTTCTTTCTTTTTTTTTTTAAAGATTTTATTTATTTATTTGAGAGAGAGAGAGAGAAACAGCATGAGAGGGGAGAAGGTCAGAGGGAGAAGCAGGCTCCCCACTGGGCTGGGAACCCGATGTGGGACTCGATCCCAGGACTCCAGGATCATGACCTGAGCCGAAGGCAGTCGCTTAACCAACTGAGCCACCCAGGCACCCAGAAATTTCTTTCTTTTTAAAGGCATTTAAAATTTAAAACCAGTGCATCATTTAAGAAGTATATGGATTTAATTACAATGGACTTCACAGACCCAATAGAAAGCTCCGTGGTAGAAGTACTAATATTGCTAACAGCATGATTCTAATAATTAGCTGCTGTAAAAAATTTATAATAAATGACTTTTGCTTTAAGCAACTAAGTTTGGGGATGGTTACCCAGCAAAGCTAGCTGATACAGTAGTGTGGGGGTAGAGACCCTTTTAGGAGTCATGCACTGCACTTAACAGATTCATTTGGAAACAGACCCTCATTTGGACCCACCACATTTTCTAAGAGTTTCCTGACTTAGACCTTCTCCAGTTTCTGGCATTAGTTTCAGCTTCAGATTCAGTTGAGTTTTGTTACAGTCTAAGATTTTTATTTATTTATTTGTTTATTTATTTATTTATTTGAGAGAGGGAGTGCATGCAGAGCAGGAAGAGCAGAGGAGGAGGGAGAGGGAGGGGGAAAGAATCTCAAAGAGACTCCATGCTGAGCGTGGAACCCCACATGGGGCCTTGATCTCAAGATCTTGAGATCACAACCTGAGCTGAAACCAAAAGCCGGACGCTTAACCAACTGAGCCATTCAGGCGCCCCAGATTCAGTTAAGTTCTATGATGAAACTGCTCTTTTCTCCAAACCAGGGGAAGTCAGTGTAGCATATTAGAAAAAATATTTAATGTAGCAGCACCTGGGTGGCTCAGTCGGTTAAGTGTCTGCCTTTGGCTCAGGTCATGATCTCAGGGACCTACTATCAAGCCCTGCATCAGGCCACCTGCTCAGTGGGAAGTCTGCTTCTCCCTCTGCCTCTCCCTCAACTCATGCTCTCTCTCTCAAATAAATAAAATCTTAAAAAAAAAAAAGAAAATATTTAATGTAGAGTCAGGAAATCTGGGTTATAACTTCTAGTTATAAGTCAAACTTGGAAAAGACATTTAACTTCTGCAGGTATAACTTTTCCCATCTATAAAATAATGGAATCAGAGTAGAAATAAAATCCCTAACACAGATGAAATGAGGGGCTACTGAATTTTTCTTCTGCCTCTTCTCCACTTCCTTGCAGATCCTTTAGTGTTGCTTGTCTCTGCCTATCTTTAATGCCAACTCCTTACACAACTGTTCTCACAATTTAATTTTCACACCAAAATGAAATTGAGGTTCACCAAAAAAGTTACTAAATAGTAACATAAACATTAACTAAATAGTAACATAAACATTAAGAAGGTAATATTTCTTATGCTTTGTCCTTGGTTAGATCACACAAGTGGTCATGGTGCCCTGTTAAGAACCAAAGAGTGTAACCCCAAAGGCAGGTGCTCTGGTCCCAGCACTGCCACTAACACTGTTCCTGAGTCTTCGTGAGCTCCAACTGAATATTTTTATCCAGGCACTTAAAAACTACTTTTGGTAAAATGGTAATGAATGGTAATGTGATACATGTTCACATGAAATGCGTACGCAGAGAACCATCTCCACCATGGCCACATGTACAGATGAGCACATCCAGTGTAGCCAGGCATGGAAGGTTCTAGAGAAGCTCCCACAGAGGGAGCTGTACACAGGGGAGGGGGTAGGGAAGGAACAGGAGAGGGCTGAAATGTACAGATGCTACTGAACCGTATGGGGCCATGCAGGACCCAGTGATCAAAGAGGTGGCAGTTTCACATTCTAGAAGGCACACCGGCACACTAACCAGAGGTTCTGATTGCCATCACTCCTGAGGTGGTTAAACCCCGTTCGGTAGAAATGGACTTGAGTTCTCTTTACTAAATAACATTTCATCATTGAAATGCTATACATACAGTTCAATCAACAATCAACCAACCAACCAGAGATGCCACAGATTCATGGGAATTACAAGGAAGACTTGATGTGCTTGTCTACCACAGGCACCTGAGGGAGAACATCATGTGGCCAGTGGTGGGTGAACAAGGCACTCTCCCTATTCAGGATGCTAAATATACTGCCTAAGCTCCCACTGACAAGGAGTATCAGTGTCTCTCCTACAGGTAACCCAATAAACATCAAGCCTTGGTTTCTATGAATGAGCTGTAAGGAACAGAACAGAGAAGCTAGAAAATAATTCTATCCAAATCTTCCCTGCTCCACATCCTTATTTCCCAGTCCACAATAGCTTCCACAAATAAGACAATCTCCTGTTCTCTAATTAAGAATGATAGAAAATCTAATGTGTTCTTAAAGAAAACAAGGGAAAACGTGCAGAACCACATAGCTATTTCACTTCTCAATTCCAGACGCTGTAATAAATGCTTTTGTTAAGTACTAGATCTTACCAGACTTCACTGAAAATTAGTAATAATTTAGGCAGACAATGTGAAGTGGCTAAATTATAAACTAACTGGAAAAATGCTATTTATGAAGAAAAATGTTGCATATAAAAATAGTGTCAAGATTAGTGTCAAGAAAAGGAAATGTGGAATGGTAATGTTTATTCTCCTGAAGCACATGCATAAATGATGTAAAAGTTTACTGGCTGATTTTGTAAAATACCTTCAAATAATTACGGGGCTTTCTATTTCAAATTTTCAAAGGACTGGTGGACGTTTCGGTTAATTTATTTTCCCCGACATTCTCTTCTTTTCCACGTATCAATGATTTTAATCATCTTAATGAAGATTACTTGTTTTTCCCTAAAGGAGAACTAGTTTAAATACAGATAGTTTATAGGTCTATTACCACAGAAGCTCATCTTTAAACTGGTTATCTGGAAAAGATAAATCACAAAGAAAACAAAGACAAACTCGGTTGGAGAGCACTAAAACAAACCATAACGTAAAAGCTGAAGAGAAGGAAGGAAAAGGAGAATGCCATTTGCAGAGGGAGCCCAAGCCAGCAGCTATACATCAGGATCTACAGAGTGCGGTGATGGCTCCCAGCCCTGCAGGGGGCGCTGTGCTCACTATGAGTAGGACAGACATGGCAAGGGGTGCTGGTCAGGACTGAGGCACAGCCTCCTACCTCCACAGATGCAAGCGGTGCTGTGCTCTGGCTTATTCTGGGGGGTAAGCGCTCCTTGAAACACGAAAAGAAAATATTTAAGGAAAAAGACAAAAAGAGAGGTTCCAAGCATATAGAGAGAAAGAGAAAGTTTCAAAAGGACTATTCACAGGAAAAATCTATTCAGGGAGGTCCTTTGGACACAGAATGGGGACCCCGACGCAGAAGGGAGTTTGTGGAGTTCTAGATTCACGCTGTCCAACAGACTACTGATGCAAGCCAAAGAGGGAATTTGCATATGCAATTTCAAATTTTCTAGTAGCCATATTAAAGAGTAAAAAGAGGTAAAATTTTAGAAATATATTTTATTTAACACAACATATCTAAAATGTTTTCAACATGTGACAACGTAAAAAATTAAGGAGACGATTTACTTCTTATCTTCATACTAGGTCTTTAGAATCCTGTATGCCGCGCAGCTCAGTTCACACCTGCCACTCTTCAAGGACTCCAAGTGGCCAGTGGCCTCTGTACCGGGCAGCGGAGATCGAGATGCCCAACAGACTGCCTTGAAAGTCCAGTAATTGTACTCAAATATACTTTTTTTTTTTTTAAAGATTTTATTTGTTAGAGAGAGAGTGCGCGTGGCGAGAGAGTGAGCAAGGGTACAAGCAGGGGGAGCTGCAGGCAGAGGGAGAAGCAGGCTCCCTGCTGAGCAAGGAGCCTGATGCGGGACTCCATCCCAGAGCACCGGGATCATGACCTGAGCCGAAGGCAGACGCTTAACCGACTGAGCCACCCAGGCGTCCCTGTACTCAAATATACTTGATGGTGCTCATCGTGGGTCACTCTTTTCAGATACAGAGGGGTATGCTTTTAATTTATAGCTTTCGGTTCTGTTTCTTTGTAGTTTCAGGAAATTTTTCTTGAATTACTGTTTATCGTATCTGCTCCTTTCTTTTCGTTTTGTTCTTTTCTTCAGGATCTCTTTATTTGTAGGTTGAATTGTCTTTGCCAGCCTTCAGCATTTATTTCATTGCAAATTTTTTTTTCTTACTGCTCTGTGAGTTTTTAAATTGTCCTATTATTTATAAATATTTGAGTTGTCATCTGAGATTTTTTTTAATTCGGATTTTTGTTCTTTCATGTCTTGCTATTACTTAAAAAATGTCTCATAGCTTGTTCTGGGTGTTTCTTTCCAGTTTCTTGCTTTCACTGCCAACATTGTTATTCTGCTCCTTATTTACTTTCCCTTAAACCTCAGTATGGGATTTGACCTTGGTACCTTTCCAGTCCTCATCCGTGGGTGACGTCATGGTCCCTGATCTCTTAGAAAGAGGCAGGGACTGGGACAGCTCTTCAAACTTAGCGGAGTTCCCTCTTATGCTGTTTTTATTCAGTGTTAAAAACCTAGCCTCTTGCTTTCTGAGACTTCCCGGCACTGCTCCCACCCCACTTGTACCTGTCTCTTCTTTTCAATCTCTACAGTTCATATCCTATTCAGGTCTTATTCTCCTCCAGCCTTGGCACACAGCACTAGGTGCTCGACTGCTAAGGGTTCAGAGAGGCCCCGGGGCTGTGAGCCCCTCATCTAAATGCAGCCCTGCATCTACTGAGCAGCTGGTGGTCTTCTCCAGGGAATACCCACCCGCTGGTTGGGGGTTCTTCTGATCCCAAATTCACCAGCTGCCCCCTTGCTCCCCTCTACTTTCTCTTACACAGATATTGACACCACAGCCGGTCTTGTGGCTGTCGGTGCATTCCCCCACTCACTTGTATCTGGGGTTCTCAGGGCTACTCTGTCGCTCAGTTGTGTTGTACATGTTGTCAATGAGTCCTTGGTCATATGATCTGGTTGTTCCATTTTTAGGTGTTGACTCAGGCAGACTGAAAAATTATGCTACCACTACCACCATCTTCTGAGAATTCGCCAAGCATAAAATGTTAAGATACCTGTGAGACACACAAACTTTATTATCTGCCGGGGCAATGGGCTCAGGGTTAGAGTCACAAATACATAGGTATCGTTGGGCCTTCTGTTGCATACCCACTATCAGTTTCAGAATGACTGCCAAAAAAAACTAACAAGAACTCTCTTGTACCTTGGGTCTTAAATCTTTGAGGGTTATCAACTACTTAATAAAGAACTACTGAGCACCAATTTGGCATAAGACATTCTTTTAGAAGCATCAGAATGATAAAGACCCTGTCTGACTTAAAATACATTATGAGTCTAGAAGCAAATAACAATGATAACAAATATAATGATGATAATAATAATAATACCACATGCTATGCAAAAATGGAAATAAAGCCAAGACACAGTACAAAGCAGGATAATTTATTCCCAGGGGATAGGGATTAGGGTGAAAACAGCAATAATCATGACTATAAGCCCCTCAAGGGCGGGCATGGTGTTTATAACATAAGAGAAAACATTTCATTACATGTTCATTAAAAAAATTTTCATTTAAAAAACGTTATTTAAAATGTACATTAAATTGTAAAGGACAAAAATGAAGATTTTAGGTCTGAACACAAAGACCATTCTCCAAATAATTCACAAGTAGATTATCTCACTATCAGTATATTCAGACCTATAAGTGATGATATTTAAATCAATATTCTTGATTACTTGCACCTGTATCATATAGGTTTACATATACATTTTACTGAAAATGCAGTTATGAAATATATTAATCTCTTCAGGATAATTCAATCAAAGCTTATTTATACGTTTCCCTCAATTCTCGTTTCGCTGACTTGATGGATGACAGTATTTTCATCTTCTGATTGTTAAACCAGTTTTTCTCTCTCACCGAGTAACTGAAAATGATAGTAATATTACTAACAGCTCCCATTTAAGGAACATTCCCCATATGAGAGGCAATACGCGAATGCTGTACACATAGGATTTCTTTTCACCGTAACAACCCTGTACTTCCTTCAGGGTGGGGCGCTAAAGCTCAGTGAGGTTAAGTAACTTGACTAAAGTCACCTGAGTGGAAGGTAGTACAAGTAGGAATTTGAAGCTTTCCTTTTCCCAGACAGTGGTCACACAGAGCTGCTCTGGTTAGAAGTGCGCTACAGGTAGCAGGAATGCAAGCTATGGCCTTGACCACTCTCTGTGGTGGCAGCCGGGTACCCAGCCCTTTTCTAGAATCTGCTGGGTTACAAGTGCAAAACCAATGCTACCTGCACTGCGTCTTTGGTTTTGGCCCTTGTTTTCCCTTTGTGGGTTTCGAAATGCCCATTAGATGTGGCCCGGAGGCTCTGTTATCTTCACTGGAGCCACATAAAATAATCTGCTACAGATCTGGGCCTCTAAGATTCTTAAAAAAGCAAACAAACAAGAGTTTCTCAAGCAACATATAAATAGGAACAAGTATCTTTCACTGTCTTATATTCACTTACAAGAAAGCACCGAGGCCTCTTTGTGATAGCGCCTTACTCTCCAGAGAATCCAACCCCTTAGTCACCAGATGCTAGTATTTTGTAATGGACTGGATATACTATCCACAGGCTTTTCAGTAAGTTTGGACACTCTGTCAGCCTGACCACTGATCTAAGAAAATGCATCTGGAAACCACAACATGCCAACATCTTCAGAGCTGTGCTATGAAGCAGATGCACTAAAGTAAAAGGGACTTTACCATGTTTTACCATCAGCAAACTATGGAGAAGACCTAACACACAGGAATAAAAGAGAAGAGAAAGGCTAATGGACAAGATAACAAAGACATCCAAGTCAGGAGCCAATAGCACAATAAGACAAAAACCATTTAAAGCAAGTTTAGTTTGCAATTTAATTACATCTTTTCTAATCAATATTCAGCACACTACTGTGCTCAACGACAGAGCTAAGCAGATATGATCAGCTCATCTGCTCAACTTTAGCACTCAGGAAGCAGCACGGATGAGGAGCGATTTAGTGAGTAGATCACGACACACTGCTCACACAACAGAAAAGGTAATAATGGTTAAGGACCTGCTGGGTCTAAAGAGTCAAATCAAGTGGTTATATTTTAAGTTGTAAATAGGCTATTGTCAAAAAATAAAGGACAAATGTTAGCAAGTATGTGAAGAAACTGGAACCCTCATACATGGCTGGTGAGAACGCAGAATGGCAGAGGGCTATGAAAAACAGCGTGGAAAAATAGAACTATCATATGATCCGGCAATCCTACTTCCGGGTATTTATCCAAAATAATTGAAATCAGGGCCTTAAAATGACATTAGCATTCCCATGTCCACTACAGCACTGTTCACAATAGCCAAGACGTAGAAAACAAGCTAAATAGCCATTGACAGAGGAGTGGATAAAGGAAACATGGTATATAGACAGACACTGGAATATTTTTTTTTCATATTTAAACTAAACTGATTTATTTTTAGGTTTTTGTGTTTTTGTTTTTTTTAATTTTTTATTGTTATGTTAATCACCATACATTACATCATTAGCTTTTGATATAGTATTCCATGATTCATTGTTTGTGCATAACACCCAGTGCTCCACGCAGAAGGTGCCCTCTTTAATACCCATCACCAGGCTAACCCATCCCCCCACCCGCCTCCCTGCTAGAACCCTCAGTTTGTTTTTCAGAGTCCATCCTCTCTCATGGTTCGTCTCCCCCTCCAACTTACTCCCCTTCATTCTTCCCCTCCTGCTATCTTCTTCTTCTTTTTTTCTTCTTAACATATATTGCATTATTTGTTTCAGAAGTACAGATCTGTGATTCAATAGTCTTGCACAATTCACAGCGATAACCATAGCACATACCCTCCCCAATGTCTATCACCCAGCCACCCCATCCCTCCCACCCCCCACCACTCCAGCAACACTCACTTTGTTTCCTGAGATTAAGAATTCCTCATATCAGAGAGGTCATATGATACATGTCTTTCTCTAATTGACTTATTTCACTCAGCATAGCACCCTCCAGTTCCATCCGCATCGTGGCAAATGGCAAGATCTCCTTCCTTTTGATGGCTGCATAATATTGCATTGTGTATATATACCACATCTTCTTTATCTATTCATCTGTCGATGGACATCTTGACTCTTTCCACAGTTTGGCTATTGTGGACATTGCTGCTATACACATTGGGATGCACGTACCCCTTCGGATCCCTACATTTGTATCTCTGTGGTAAATACCCAGTAGTGCAATTGATAGTAGACATCCCTGCCGAGTTCCTGACCTTAGGGGAAAAGCTCTCAGCTTTTCCCCATTGAGAATGATATTCGCTGTAGGTTTTTCATAGAGGGCTTTTATGATATTGAGGTATGTACCCTCTAGCCCTATACTCTGAAGAGTTTTGATCAAGAAAGGATGCTGTACTTTGTCAAATGCTTTTTCTGCAACTATTGAGAGAATCATATGATTATTGTTCTTTCTTTTGTTAATGTATTGTATCACGTTGATTGATTTGCAGATGTTAACCCACCTTGTAGCCCAGGGATAAATCCCACTTGGTCATGGTGAATAATCCTTTTAATGGACTGTTGGATCCTACTGGCTAGTGTTTTGGTGAGAATTTTTGCATCCATGTTCATCAAGGATATTGGTCTGTAATTCTCCTTTTTGATGGAGTCTTTGTCTGGTTTTGGGATCAAGGTAATGCTGGCCTCATAAAATGAGTTTGGAAGTTTCCCTTCCATTTCTATTTTTTGGAACAGTTTCAGGAGAATAGGTATTAATTCTTCTTTAAATGTCTGATAGAATTCCCCTGGGAAGCCAACTGGCCCTGGGCTTTTGTTTCTTGGGAGATTGTTGATGACTGCTTCAATTTCCTTAGTGGTTATAGGTCTGTTCAGCTTTTCTATTTCTTCCTGGTTCAATTTTGGTGGTTGATACATTTCTAGGAATGCATTCATTTCTTCCAGGTTATCTAATTTGCTGACATAGAGTTGTTCATCATATGTTCTTATAATTTTTGTATTTCTTTGGTGTTGGTTGTGATCTCTCTCATTCATGATTTTGTTGATTTGGGTCATTTCTCTTTTCTTTTTGATCAGTCTGGCCAGGGGTTTATCAATCTTGTTAATTCTTTCAAGGAACCAGCTCCTAGTTTCGTTGATCTGTTCTACTGTTCTTTTGGTTTCTAGTTCATTGATTTCTGCTCTGATCTTTATTATTTCTCTTCTCCCGCTAGGTTTAGGCATTATTTGCTGTTTTTTATCCAGCTCCTTTAGGTATAGGGTTAGGTTGTGTATTTGAGACCTTTCTTGTTTCTTGAGAAAGGCTTGTATTGCCTATATACTTTCCTCTCAGGACTGCCTTTGCTGTATCCCAAAGATTTTGAACAGTTGTGTTTTCATTTTCATTGGTTTCCATGAATTTTTTTAAATCTTCTTTAATTTCCTGGTTGACCCATTCATTCTTTAGTAGGATGCTCTTTAGCCTCCATGTATTTGAGTTCTTTCCGACTTTCCTCTGGTGACTGAGTTCTAGTTTCAAAGCATTGTGATCTGCAAATATGCAGGGAATAATCCCAATCTTTTGGTACCGGTTGAGACCTGATTTGTGACCTAGGATGTGATCAATTCTGGAGAATGTTCCATGGGCACTAGAGAAGAATGTGTATTCCATTGCTTTGGGATGGAATGTTCTGAATATGTCTGTGAAGTCCATTTGGTCCAGTGTGTCATTTAAAGTCCTTATTTCCTTGTTGATCTTTTGCTTTGATGATCTGTCCATTACATTCAGGGGGGTGTTAAAATCCCCCACAATTATTGTATTGTTGTCAATGTGTTTCTTTGCTTTTGTTATTAATTGCCTTATAAAATTGGTGGCTCCCATGTTAGCGGCATAGATATTTACAACTGTTAGATCTTCTTGTTGGATAGACCCTTTAAGTAGGATATAGTGTCCTTCTTCATCTCTTATTACAGTCTTTGTTTTAAAATCTAGTTTGTCTGATATAAGGATTGCCACCCCAGCTTTCTTTTGGTGTCCATTAGCATGGTAAATGGTGTTCCACCCCCTCACTTTCAATCTGGGGGTGTCTTTGGGTCTAAAATGAGTCTCTTGCAGACAGCATATTGATGGG
This sequence comes from Callorhinus ursinus, assembly GCF_003265705.2. Taxonomy (NCBI): domain Eukaryota; kingdom Metazoa; phylum Chordata; class Mammalia; order Carnivora; family Otariidae; genus Callorhinus; species Callorhinus ursinus. The sequence goes on from NW_027397135.1 coordinate 570,646, forward strand.
TCTTGTTTTTTAATCCAATCTGATAGCCTGTGTCTTTTGATTGGGCACTGAGCCCATTTACATTCAGAGGAACTATTGAAAGATATGAATTTAGTGCCATTGTATTGCCTGTAAGGTGACTGTGACTGTATATTGTCTGTGTTCCTTTCTGATCTATGCTGCTTTTAGGCTCTCTCTTTGCTTAGAGGACCCCTTTCAATATTTCTTGGAGGGCTGGTTTCGTGTTTGCAAATTCCTTTAGTTTTTGTTTGTCCCGGAACCTTTTTATGTCTCCTTCTATTTTCAATGACAGTCTAGCTGGATATAGTATTCTTGGCTGCATATTTTTCTCGTTTAGTGCTCTGAAGATATCACGCCAGTCCTTTCTGGCCTGCCAGGTCTCTGTGGATAGGTCTGTTGCCAATCTAATGTTTCTACCATTGTAGGTTACATATCTCTTCTCCCGAGCTGCTTTCAGGATTTTCTCTTTGTCTCTGAGACTCGTAAGTTTTACTATTAGATGTCGGGGTGTTGATCTATTTTTATTGATTTTGAGAGGGGTTCTCTGTGCCTCCTGGATTTTGATGCCTGTTTCCTTCCCCACATTAGGGAAGGTCTCTGCTATAATTTGTTCCAATATAACTTCTGCCCCTCTCTCTCTCTTTCTTCTTCTTCTGGGATCCCAATTATTTTATGTTGTTTCATCTTATCGTATTGCTTATCTTTTAAATTCTGCCCTCGTGATCCTGTAGTTGTTTCTCTCTCTCTTTCTCAGCCTCTTTATTTTCCATCATTTGGTCTTCTATATCGCTGATTCTCTCTTCTGCCTCATTTATCCTAGCAGTTAGTGCCCCCATTTTTGATTGCATCTCATTAATAACTTTTTTGATTTCGACTTGGTTAGATTTTAGTTCTTTTATTTCTCCAGGAAGGGTTTCCCTAATAACTTCCACGCTTTTCTCAAGCCCAACTAGTATCTTTAACGTCATGATTCTGAACTCTAGGTCCGACATCGTACTAATATCCGTATTGAGTAGGTCCCTGGCAGATGGTACTACCGTTGTTCTTTTTGCTGAGGTGATCTTTTTCGTCTTGTCATTTTGTCCAGAGGAGAACAGATGAATGAGAGAACAAAATGCTAAAAGGTTAACACCGTCCCCAGCAAATATACTCTACACAAATCAGAAAAGACCTGAAACCAGGGGAAAAGAAAGGGAAAGAAAGAAAAAAGAAAGAAAAAAGAGGAGAAAAAAAAAAGATAAAAACAAACAAAAACAGAACAAAACAGAAAAACTGGAATAGGAGCAAATATGATCAGGCTAGTGCATAGATTAGTGCCACACACTGGATTTTGGGCGTATTTTGGTCTGTTAGAAGAAAGTGCCTCCTAAAATTTTAAAGGAAGAAAGACTTATATATGTACAAAATACAGGTTGATACAATGAAGGGATGGAAGATGACTGTAAAGATGAAAATTATAAAAGATTTTATAAAAGGAATTGATAAGATAAGAAGTTGTTTGAAAAAAGAAAGAAGATTTAAGAAAAAAAAAAGGGAGAGAATGTGATCAGGCAGGAGACTAGAACAAAGCCATACACTAGTGATTTAGGGTATATTTTGATCTGTTAGAAGAAACTGTATCTCAAAATTTAAAGAGAGAACAACTTATATATATATGCCAAAAATAAGGGTAACTACTATGAAGGGATAAAATATGACTCTAAAAAAGAAAAATAAAAAATGTTTTTTTAAAAAAAAGGGATTGATAAGATGTTGGTTGAAAAAGGGCAAAAGAAAAATTCAAAAAAAAACAGTTAAAAAAATTAACTTTGAAAAACTAATGAATCATGGTAAAAAAGCCATGAATTCTATGTGCAGTATTCCCCTAGCGCTGGAGTTCTCCCATTCTCCTTGATCGGTAAACTTGGTCTTGGCTTGCTGGCTGTTCGTGCTGATCTTCTGGGGGAGGGGCCTGCTGCCGGGGTTCCCAAATGTCTTTGCCGGAGGCGGAATTGCCCCGCCCTTGTCCGGGCTAAGCAATCTGCTCAGGTTTGCTCTCGGGAGCTTTTGTTCCCTGCAAGCTCTCGGTACAGCTTTGGAGGACCAGAGCGAAAATGGTGGCCTCCCAATCTCCGCCTGGAGGAGCCGAAAACTCGGGGCCCCGCTCCTCAGTGCGCCTCCAGAGAAAAGCAGTCACTGCTGTCTCCCCGGTCTCCGGCCGTGCTCCGTGCTCACCCGGCCTGTGACCGAGCGTTGCTATCTCTGGCTCCTGACCCCGTGTGGAGTCTCCAAACCCAGCAGATCCCTGCGGTGCGCTCCCGCGCTCCTCCTCCCAGGGGAGGAAGGGGAGTCTCCCCGGATCTGCCACTTGTTGGGTCCCTGCTGGAGGAGCAGTGGCCTGACTGGGCCACGGATCACAGTTTATGGCAACCCCGAGC
>NW_027397135.1:573462-597120 GCF_003265705.2 Callorhinus ursinus
GCCATCTTGCTCCGCCCCCCCAGACACTGGAATATTATTCAGCCTTACAAAAGGAGGAAAATCCTGCAACATGCAACAATATGGATGATCCCTGAGGACATTATGCTAGGTGAAACAAACCAGTCAGAGAAAGACAAATACTGCATGATTCTGTTTCTGTGACGTATTTAAAAGAGTCAAACTCATAGAATCCAAGAGTAGAACAGTGGCTGCCATAGGCGGAGGGAAGGGGAAAATGGTGAATTTCTAAGGTCTAAGGTTTAAGTAAGATGAGTGAGCTCCAGTGATCTGCTGTATGACAATGTACATACAGTCAACAATAATGTATTGTACACTTAAAAATTTAAGAAGGTAGACCTCAACTTGTGTTCTTACCAGAATAAAATAAAATTTAAAAACAATTTCAGAGACCAAAAACATCTCCAAAACTTCCTTGATGCAGCAACTAAACTGAAGTCAAGCACTAAAAAATAGAAAAACAAGAACGTTTCCTCTTTTTCAGACGGTTGAAAGAATCACCTCACAATCTGGATTTCGTTCCCTTTCCTTAGAAACCATTTTGATAGCCATCCAAGGCAACTATATTCTAGATGTTCCCTAACAATCTGGAGGAAGAACAAGGAAGGACTATCAGTCCTAGAATAAAACAAGGGGAACTAAAGTCTCTTACTTCTCCAAATGAGATGCTTTGCTGAACCAAAATAAAGAAAAAAATCCACTGCATTTCATCTGGCCCTTTGAAGAACAGGTGAGCAGACATGATCAATGGTATATTAAAAGGGCTGTTTGGATGCTAGAGAATGTCTCCCCGATGTTTTTTATCTGAACGCCCAGAGTAAGCCTCTATCCTTCTCATCAGTTCCTCTGGGGGTTAGAGAGAGGAACGCATCGGAAGAACATATGGTACAGGGGTTATGAGTGACAGCTTTGAAACTCGGCACATCCTGAGTTCAAATGCTGTTTTCTTTGCTTGTGAATGTAATAATCTTGAGCAGGTTACCTGACCCTGCTGAACCTCAGCTTCTTCACCTATAAAATGGGATGACAGCAGATGACAGATCCTACTCATCTGGATCACCGTGAAGACTAAATGAAATTCTACTTGGCATGTGCCTGCTGGTTGTTTTTACAAAAGGAACCAAATGTATCTGTTATATAACATTGGGTGTTTCAGATCTCTTAACAATACTTGTTACAGAGAAAATTTATTAATTCGACACCCAACAACAAACATTTGAGTCTCCGGCACAGAGTGGGGAAGAGTTCTTACTCTGAGGAAGAATGGCTAGAGGAACAGACATGTAATAAAGCAAGTACAATAAAATCTTAATTACAGAACCTAAGAGCTGAGCACATACATGGGTGCTCACTATTTTTGTGAAAATTCTTTACCTGTCTGTATGTTTTAGTTTTTTTCATAATAAAATGTCAAGGAAAAAATTTAATGCAGAACAGAAGAATTAAGAGATAACAGAGAATCAAACTGAATTATAACAGAACACCATTCAAAGATAGATCCTTAAGCAAAAACTTCATGAATGATGCCAGAGATGTCCTTATTCTTGCTGAGCCTCAGGCTAGGGGATGAGCCACGTCACTCAGGGCACGAGAACTGTCCCCTGCTGGAACCTGCACAACTGGGTCAGCATAGTCTAATAGGTGGATGGTGAGACACGCTTAGATCCAGAAAAGACATTTACCTCACAGCTCGCCTCCACCACCACACAGATGTCTCATTTCCAGGTCACTGTTTTTTTCCCAATCAAGAGGCTAAAAAATAGAACAATGTGCTAAATTCTAAGAGCCACAGCGTACAATCAACTGAAGATACGAACACTGCTTAATTAAAGAGAAAAAGATGTCCCCCCTCTTCCATTCCCTCTCTTTCTTCCTGGGTTCAGTCATTTTACATAGATTCCCATATGGTTTTTTTCTCTTGATTAGTCTTTTTATGAAACAAGCTTCCATATGAAATCAAGACCAGGAAGTCAATCGTGAATTCCTTGCATGTAAGTCCTCTATCCCTGGCAGGAGACACCCAGAAAACGACCCACAAACACTGGCTTCATTTCTCCACACTGTCTAAACGCCATTCCGTGAAGCCCGTGGAAGACTTTGGTGAAAAGTGCCAAAGAGGGAGGGAGTCCTGTCATAACACAAGAGACCCAAGTTCAAACAAGTATGGCAGGCTTAGACCACAACCTACTTTTAACAACTTAATTTGGAATAAGAAATGACATCCAAAAAGCCTTACGTACAGAGAATGTTTCATGGGTTGGTGACTGCCCAGTAAGCTTAATCCTTATTATCATTATTATTTTGCATTTATAAGAATAAACTAATGTCCTATTGCTAGCGAAAACTTTCGTGTTGTTCCTGAGATTCTGATTTATTATAAGTAAGAGTTATAAACATCTGGCTTCTAAGAAATGTACAGCCACTGAAAGTTCTTTAACCTCAATGCCATTTTCACCTCATTTACTAAAGAACAGTGGCTCACACTGTTCAGGGCTAAAGCAAATTGTAATCCAGACCTCCTAATATTTCTCTTTTCCTCTAGCCTCGTCAAGGACTCTTATCTAAACCACTTCGCCTCCCGCTGTGGAAATGGTTTATATTCTTAAAGGTTTGCTCTCAAGAGGGGAAAAAATGGTACTTAACCACTAACCATAGTAGTAAAACGTCAGTAATGTGATATTGCCCGCACCCACACAGTCTATTTCACGTAAATTGTAGGACAGATGAACTATACTTTAATAACGTGATCCCAGGGCTCCAGGGCCACCACTGGGCCGGCTATTAGCAGTCACAGAGCTGGGCTGGAAGTCTGCACAGTGATAATCACCACCATGATTCAGTGAGCGCCTACTGTATGCCAAGCACTGTGACAGAGGCGTTACTTAGGTCTCATTCTCACAACCGACTGCAAACGTAGATACTATCACCTCCATTTTACAAGTGAGGAAAGCCTGGCTCAGGAAGGTGAAGCAAGTTCATCAAGATCATACAGGAATTCGGCAAACTGCCTTGTGTCTCCAGAAGCTGGTGGCCGTTCTGCAGTTAAGATTCTGTCCATTTCTAATGCCACTGTAATAAGATCTGAGACCAGATCTTTATGTCCCTGAGTCCCCACTGTCATGGGGGCTGCCACGAGGGTGACGTGAACCAATGCAGGTAAAGCACACAGGGGACTGGCCCACGCCTCATGCGTGAGCAATCAACATCAGCTAAGGAGAGGACAGCTACGACACTTTTATGCCTCCCTGGCAAGTCTTCCATCCCCTTAAAAACTCTCAGAGTTCTTGATTTTTTTCCCACTCATCTGTATTTAAGATACTGGAATACTTCTCTCTCAGGACACTATGCATTGATGCACGGAGGTGTTCAGAGGATTTTGCTGGGAGGCAGGAAAAGATGGAGACATTGAAGTAATAATCATGACCTGGTAGTTTCCAGTCGTCTCTAGCGTCTTGTTCCTCAGTTCTTCTCAGGACCGTTATATTCTGCACAGGCCTGTTCTGTCCATACACTGAGCAATCCCAACTATGCACTTATTTCTCTAAGGCAAAAAATTATTAAAACCCTACCATCCACTTCTGTCTTCAAGTACAAAATATCCCAGATTGAAATGCTCAGGCCATATGAGCCACACCTTTCTGGTTTTAGAAATACAGTCATGTGCAAATGATTTAGCTTCATCTTGTTATAAGAATATGGATATCCATCATCCAAATAGGTAAATGAACTTTTCAGCTGACTTATAATGTGGCAAAACTTCTTTGTTGCACAACGTTGTCTCCTACTGCTTGGTTCTAAATAGTCCCAAAATAGCTTTTATTATATCTGTTTAATTGGCAAAAGTCATTCTGCTTTCATCCTTTCTGTCTGAATAACTTTTACACTAAGTTATAAAACTAAGATGTAAAAAGTAGTGGTAGATCATCTTCAACATAGTTCTCCTGAACAGGTGTTTCCCTGAGTCACAGATCCATTCAGTACTCGGTATTATTTAGTACCTACATCAGGCCACGTCCTGGAGATACAAACACTGAGCAAGACCAGACCCAGAGCGAGCTCTCAGGGAGCTTACGGTGTGGAGGAAGGGACCAACCTGCATGAACAACTGCACAGTCACTGTAAGTGAAACAGGTGTGAGAAAGGGGAGTGACACCCATGCTTCACAGGGGAGGGTCTGACCTCGCCGGCAAAGCCCAGTGGGCTCTTCCCCTACTTGAGCTGAGTGATGATTAAGGGTCAGTGACATGCAAAGAGGCAAGAAGGGCCTTCTAGAGAGACAAGAAGGAAGAGCATGGATGGGTGAAGGTGGCCAGTGTGGCTGCAGTGCAGAGACCAGAGAGGGCCTGCACAGACCCCTGCACTCACGTCAAGAGTCTCCTCTCCGTGCTACAAACCACAGGACGGGCTGAAGGGTGGTGACATGATCTGATTTGTATGCTGACTGCAGTGGGGAGACCAGATCACCATAATTCACAGTGGCAAGAGACACAAACCAGTCAGGAGGCTGCTGCAGTGATCCAGAGAAAAGATTATGGCAGTTCGGCCCAGACCAGTGATGACGAAAACTCGTATTCAGAGGGTACATGTGGACAGGGCCAGGCGCCAGAGTGTGTGATGAGCTGCGCACGCGTGAACGCTCTGAATTCCCAACCACAACCTGTGGGAAAGGTGTTCTTCCTCACATCTTACAGGTGAGAATGCAGAGGCGTGTAGCAGTTTGTCCAAAGTCCAGGTGGGAAACAACAGAAACTGAATCCACGGTTATTTAACTTCAAAGCCAGCTACAAAAATACTGTGTAAAAATTGGAAATACAGTGAGAAAAGCGGGTCTCTATAGCAGTTTCAAAACTTCAAAGCTTCTTGACCTACTTCACTCAGGTCCCAGGTGATGAGCCCTGAAGACGAACATGATTTTAGGTTGCCCTTTACTGAAATGGATTCTCTTTTGACATCTTACATTCCTAGAAGGCTTACCTATTTCAACATATCGACTTGGCAAGTCCCTCATTTCACTAGCATGTCGCTCCTTCACTGAGCAGATCTAGAAAATAAATTCACAGGTTATTTTACTCACGTGATGGAAAATTCTTCATAACATTTCATTCAATATAGGATACTTCTGTTAAATTAGCCATGTAGCACTGGGACAGAGTGCATACAACCTACTCAATGACTTAAAACGACAGAAATTAATTTCAATGACATATAGCAACCATTACTTATGTTCTCCAACATTATTCTTCAGTAAAGTCTTATTCAAGGACAAAGAAAGAAGGGAAACTATAATATCATTTTAACATGTTTCCAATGACCCATTCTCTGCAACTCTACTTAGGGACTACTTCTATCATCATCCAGATAGAGCCCTGGCAGAAGCACATAACCAAAAAGCCCATTGGCTCACCTGAGCAACATTCACATTAGGGCTTGTGTTTCTGACTACATATTAGTCATTTATTTCACTGTTGCTAAGTAATACTTTGCATAAGTGGCATCACGCTCTTCTCTCAAGTTTTTTTTTTCCCCCCTCTCAAGTATTTTAAAATTTAAAAAAAAAGTGCTTTAAAATCAGTGTATTATATACTTTAAATCAAGGCTGGCAAACTACAGCCTGTCCTTGACTGGTCTTTTTATGACCTGTAAGCTAAAAAGAGTTTTTTACATTTTGAAAGGCTAGAAAGGAAGAAGACAAAAAAAAGAAAAATATTCAGCAGAAACAGTATGTAGCCCACAAAGTCTAAAATGTTTACTACCCTCTACAGAAAAAGTTTGCCAATCTCTCTTTTAAATTATATGGATATGGTTTGGATATATATGTGTGTGTGCATTTATCTCTCTCACACACATACACACTCACACCAAACAACATAAGTGTGTTAACCATGGTTATTTTAGGGTGAGAGACTATGGATATTCTAAAGTGAATATATTCTATTTTTTAATAAGACAACAAAAATTTACATAAGTTCTGCCATCGAGGTAAGACAACCTTAAGTTAAACACTGATTCTATGCAACTTTCATCAAGGATCAGGTTTTTTCCTTTTAGGTAGCTATAAAAGAACACAAGAAATACTACTACCCTAAGTTTAGCTACAATATAGAAAATTCTAAACTATAGAAAAACCCAAAGAGAAAAAGCAACCATTATCCACTGTCCCAGTATAAAGTGAACACACTAACAATCTTTTTTGTTTGGAAGTGACTTTAACTAACCTAACAATCACCATAAGTAATTTAATGTATTATTTAAATATTCTTCCACAACACAATAATGTCTACAGTATCTCATTGCATGAGTGTACTGTTATTTTCTTACGATACCCTTTTAGACATTCAGTTTTTGCCTCTATCCAACCTGAAGGCATGATTCACATACTTGAATATAAGACATTTGGACTTTTGTTTCCAGAGGATAAATCTAGGAGCCAAACTGGGGCTGGATGGGGATGTGACCTGGTTTGCATGCCCAAACTGCTGTCCAGCAATGCAGGAACTATATGGCAGGCCCTGCTCTAACACAAGAATCGAACCCAATGCTGGGGGTGGGGGGGGGGGCGGGCAGGAGCATTTGCCCGGAAGTGACCAGCAATTTTCTCCCATTGTTGCTTTTTGTCTCCTGTCTACCTCAGACAATGTCCTGTCCACTTCCCCAGTCTTCCCCTATTTCCTTCTCCTTTTGTTAGACTGTTGATTCTTCTGTCCACACTTGCTAGGGAAACTACCTACCTGTCTATCGGGCATGCCCCACAGTGCCCGAGGGACAACCGTCTTTTCTATTTTTAACATGTTTTGTTTTTTTTTTTTTAAAGATTTTATTTATTTATTTGAGAGAGAGAGAGAATGAGAGATAGAGAGCACAAGAGGGAAGATGGTCAGAGGGAGAAGCAGACTCCCCGCCAAGCAGGGAGCCCGATGCGGGACTCGATCCTGGGACTCCAGGATCATGACCTGAGCCGAAGGCAGTCGCTTAACCAACTGAGCCACCCAGGTGCCCGGACAACCATCTTAATGTGCAGATAAAAGTACATGAGTAGTGTCTCAAATGGTCTGAAGGAGAGTAACAGAAAGTAATCCATGAATAACACTAAGTAGCACTTTGAGCAACTGCTGGGCACCAGTCCTGGGTTAATGGGTTTTAAGAAACAGACATAGCTCTAAGAATAGAAAGAGTATGGGGCAGTGGGGAAGACACTCAAAGAAGTCCTCTTACTCAAGTGTGAAGGGCAAGTACAGAAGTACAATGCAGGGGCATCGAGCGGCAGGAGAGGAAGGTTCCTCAGGAAAAGGAAACTCAGGCCGAGGCCAGACTGTCTCCATGGCCCTGCTACGAGCTCTCTGAAGACGAGGACACGTGGAAGTTCAGGTGGTTGGGCTCTCCTCTCCACTCCCACCCCTCCACCCCACGTTCTGTGGTCTGAGCTCTATCTCCCACACCTGCCTCAGACAGGTAGCAGCAGGTACAGGAAGAGTGAAACACTACCCTAAGCTCAGGTACCGCCTGAGAGCAGATCGATGATCTCAAGAGCCTTTACATTGACAGGTAGGTTCTCACCCGTGAACGCTAATTTGCTTCATCCAGACGCCTCCGCCACTCCTCCACTTACTGTCTAACGGGCATCTCAAGTGGACACATGCAAAAACATCTCCTGACTTGCCCTCTAAATGTGTTCCATCAGCAGTCCTGCCTATGTCAGTAAAAGGCAGCTTCGGTTCCCAGGTTAAAAGAGTCATCGTTGACTTCTTTTTCTTACATCCCACATCAAACCATCAATAAATACAACAGGGTCTACCCTCAAAATACATCCAGAATCCAGCTCCACAAGGCTGACCAGGATTTTTACAGAGCTTCCCGCAGTGGCCTCCTGCCCTGTCTCCCGTCTTCACTGCCCCTTTGCTGTTTGGCTCCACACAGCAGAGTGATCCTTTCAAAATCCAAGTCAGATCATTTAACTAAGTCCGCTGCTCAAAACCCCTCTGCTGGCTTCCCATATCACTCAAATTAAAAACCAAAGATGGCACCAAGGCCGGTGAGGCCCTACACGATCTGCCCCTACACAACGCACCCACCTCCCCTCCTCCCCCTCCCTCGGCATTTCTATCCCTCTCTTCCACACCTGCTCCATCTGCTCTGCCGATAAGCTTTATGTTCCACAAACACACGCCAATCACACCACTGCCTCAAGGATTTTGCCCTGGTTGCCACCCCTGCCGACACCCCTCCCGCACAGATGCGTGGCCTCCTCCCTCCAGATCCCTGCCAAAGGACACACTCGGTAGGAGAGATGTCTTCCCTTGATCGCTCTGTATTACATAGCAGCACCCACCCCCCAGCCCCTTTCCCCACGTCCCTGTTTAGCTACTCCCCTTGCGATTTACCAACATCAACATGGTATATTCACTTGCTTGTCCATCTTCCCCCACTAGAACATTGCCTGGCACATCGCAGGAACTTGGTAAGTGGCTGCTGGCCGAATGAATCAATGAATGAATGGCTCTAACTGCTTGCTTTGCCACACTGAGTGGCAGTCTCTCCCCAGTTAAGACTGCTCTCTGAGAGGAAAGATTATGTCCTATCTTCTCTTCCCTCAGCAGATCACAGGGGGATTCTCAACTGAGAAGAAGTACCCGATGTACTACCGAGCCTGAATAAGAGGAATCCCCAGTAAATAAAAAGAAACATTTGACATGAAAAATTACGTATGAGTTGGATCATAATTTGGGCACAGTGAAAGCATATTAGTTTCCCATGGCTGCCCTAACAGACTACCACAAACTTGGCGGTTTAACATAACAGAAATTTATCCTGTCCAAGTTCTGCAGGCTAGAAGTCTAAAACCAGCATCACTGGGCCCAAATCAAGGTGTTGGCAGGGCCGCACTCCCTGCTGAGGCTCTAGAGGGGAATCCATCCTCGACAGGCCTCCTCCAGCTTCCTGTGGCTGCCGTATTCCCTTGGCTGTGTTCGGTGCTCCAGTCTCTGCCTCCCGGCTCACGCTGCCTTCCCCTTTCCCAAGGCGGCGCTCCTTCTTTAAAACTGGGATTGGGGCGCCTGGGTGGCTCAGTCATCAAGTGTCTGCCTTTGGCTCAGGTCGTGATCCTGGGGTCCTGGGATGGAGCCCCACATCGGGCTCCCTGCTCCACGGGAAGCCTGCTTCTCCCTCTCCCACTCCCCCTGCTTGTGTTCCCTCTCGCTGTGTCTCTGTCAAATAAAATCCTAAAAAAAAAAAAAAAAAGAAAAGAAATACCTGGGACTGCATTTAGGGCCCACCCAGATAATGCAGGATAATCTTCCCATCTCAAGATCCTTAATTAATCATTATTTCGTGCCACATAAAGAAACATTTATGGGTTGTGGGATTAGGACATGCATCTTTGTGGGCCATTATTCAGCTTAAGAGAGAAGGCATTTCTGATAGCATTCAATAAACTTCTGCGTCCCTATGGCCTAATTTTCCTTGTTTTTCACTGAAAGAACAGAAAATAACAACTTTAAACAACCAACAAAAAGCCACTTACTTGGTCCACTTAAGGAAATTAAAAAAAAAACCAAGAACATAAGTTTACTGGATGAGTAACCACACATGGAATAAGGAGACTAGAGAACCACTTTTTTTTTTTATCCTAGACTACGGGGCACACCTTCCCTTCTGCTATCCTAAATATGAATCAGGCTATGTTCTTTTTTTTGAAAACAGTAAATCATAAAGGTTTTATTTCTATTGTGGCTGACGGACTATCAAAAGGAAGAAGGGAGTGTTGACAGAGACTGGGGATTCTTTTCAGCCCTCACACTTGGCTTTCTTGCAAGCTGGAAGAGAAGCATCTGCTTCTGATGGCCAAGGTTTCTTCACTGTGGAAATAATTCCAAAAGCAGTTTTTCTAGTTTCTCCATGTAGAAGCACTGCTCGGCAGTTGGTGGACACGGCGGCCTTTGCATCACTTTCAGAGAGCCCAAACAGCAGTCCTAAGTTTGCCACATCGTATGGGCCTCTTATTTTTAAAGGCCTTTCTGCAGCACTAGATAGAATCACATTTTTTCTTTTGCAGACCTGCATCAAATTGCGGACATTGGAAATTGTGTACCTTCTCATTGTGGAATCTTTGATAGCAGGGCTGTAGACGAGTTCAAAGCCCACGCCTTGGTCAATTGCCACATTAATAGGGGGTATTTTGAAGTAAAATGATAGTTTCTCTGTTACAGTTATGCAGACTAAATCCACATCTAAATGTGTATAAGCAACGTGAAAAAGTTTTTCTGTCTTTGGAAAAACTGCAATGATATCGTACAGCCAGACCCTTGAAGACATTGCTCAAAACACTGCAGTCAGATGGATCCAAAACGATAATCGTCAGCCTAGTTAAAACTTTGATCGGTCTTGATTTTCCCTGTACAATTGGCAAAGTTGTAAAGAGTTCAGAAATAGCTACTGGTTTTTCAATTTTTCCTGTTTCTTTTCCTTAAATTCAACAACATGATTGATGGCAACAACTGAATAGCCAAAAGTTACTTAACTTCAAGCTCCAGGTTCTTCCACTGTCAAATGGTGTTAACAGAACTTAGCTCACACAAGGTGAGCGGCGTTCTCTACCAGCACTCGAAGCACCTTCAGGTCAGAACCCGCTCGCAGGTCTAAATCCACAAATACAGCCATGCTGAAATCACATGACCGTCGCATGCCCAAATCAGGCTATGTTCACTTGATACATGAAAACAATTAAGAAAGAAAGGAGGACTTGAATCATACCAACCTAAGGGCCAGGAGGACCTTACCTCAAGTTAACAATGCTTGTTTTGGTCAGTAAGCAGCACTGCATTAACAATTTTTATGCTCGGGGCTCCTGGGTGGCTCAGATGGTTAAGCGTCTGCCTTCGGCTCAGGTCATGATCCCAGGGTCCTGGGATGGAGTCCCGCATCGGGCTCCCTGCTAGGCGGGGAGCCTGCTTCTCCCTCTGCCTCTGCCTCTCTCTCTCTCTCTCTCTCTCTCTCTCTCTCTCTCTGACTCTCATGAATAAATAAATAAAACATTTAAAAAAAAAACAATTTTTATGCTCATGTATCATATGACCTCACTGATATGAGGAATTCTTAATCTCAGGAAACAAAGTGAGGGTTGCTGGAGTGGTGGGGGGTGGGAGGGATTGGGTGGCTGTGTGATAGACATTGGGGAGGGTATGTGCTATGGTGAGCACTGTGAATTGTACAAGACTGATGAATCACGGATCTGTACTTCTGAAACAAATAATGCAATATATGTTAAGGAAAAAAAAAAGAAGAAGATAGCAGGAGAGGAAGAATGAAGTGGAGTAAGTCGGAGGGGGAGACGAACCATTAGAGATGATGGACTCTGAAAAACAAACTGAGGGTTCTAGAGGGGAGGGGGTGGGGGGATGGGTTAGCCTGGTGATGGGTATTAAAGAGGGCACATTCTGCGTGGAGCACTGGGTGTTATGCACAAACAATGAATCATGGAACACTACATCAAAAACTAATGATGTATGGTGATTAACATAACAATAAAAAATTTTAAAAAAAGAAAAAAAAACAATTTTTATGCTTTCCTTTTCCAGAGAAGAGTACATTTTAAATAACCATGTCTTTTTCAAGACTCTTCTAGAATTTTATGTCATAATAATGACAACTGAGGTTTATGAAGCACTTACAACATGTCAGATTCTATGCTAAGAACTTTGTAGGCATTACCTCATTTAATCCTCCCCAAAGTTCAGGATTCAGGAACAGTCAGTATTCCCACTTGTGGATGAGGAGTCAGGCTTAGGCTCACACAGGAAGTACGTGAAGAAGTTGGAACTGATCCCAGACCTGTCCAACTCTAAAGCCTGAGCTCTGCCATTAGACGGTTGCTGGGATACTTTCTCGTACTATTCTTAGCTAATTTTTTTGTTTATTTTGTTTAGATTAAGCTATGTATTTTTTTTTAAAGATTTTATTTATTTATCTGAGAGAGAGAGAGAATGAGAGATAGAAAGCATGAGAGGGAAGAGGGTCAGAGGGAGAAGGAGACTCCCTGCTGAGTAGGAAGCCCGATGTGGGACTCGATACTGGGACTCCAGGATCATGACCAGAGCCAAAGGCAGTCGCTTAACCAACTGAGCCACCCAGGCGCCCTAAGCTATGTATTTTTAAAGGGAAGCCAACTTTGGGTTCTGAAATACCTAATACAAGACAAGCACTGGTACGCAAAAAAAAAAGTGTGAATGAGCTTTGGGCCCTCTTCTGTAGAACGGCTGAATTTCATTTACTCAGGCACACGAGGGGCAGATAGCTGCATGGCAAAAAACAGCCCCTAATCTCATCAATAAGTCTGGGCCTCTGCTCCATCCAACAATGACCAAGCAAGCGGGATAATTTAGTTTTAACATTCTTTCCCCACCATCATCAACTCTAACGAAGAAGCTAAGGGGAATGGAAAGAACATTAAGGAATGGAAAACCTGACAAACCAACAAAACCAACCACATGCTCCATAAATAGCTAAGGCCAACGGGGCGAGGGAAATTTAAAGATCGCAGATGGCAGCACCACTCTGAACAAGGAAGAGTTCACAATTTGTTTTGTGTGGTGAGGAAAAGAAAGACCATATCTCCAAATTTCTGCATATGAAAGGATTTGAGCATAAAGGAATATCACATGACGCGAACATTCAGGGGGAATATATTTTGGTTCCGGGAAGCCACTCAAGAACTCATCTTCCTTTGGAGGATCTTTAACAACATGGACTTATTATCAAAACAAGCAAACCACCTTGACAGAAGTCCCCCAGCCAATAATCAGCGTCACGCTGTCCTTCCAGCAGAGGCTGCACGGATACATATCTGGGCGAAGACTTATGTCATCCCGGGGCACGTTGGTGATTCTCTGCTTGGAGGTGATGTCAAAAATCTTCACACCCTGGAAAATACAAAAGCATTAAGTGTCCTCTACGCTTAGGGAGGAGGAAAGGAAAAGGAAGGAAAGGAAAGGAAAGAAGAAGGGAGAAGGAAAGGAAAACTTATTAACAGCCCCTGCCACACACCACCAATAATTAGCACCACAAAATACTGACAGTGTTTATTGAGCACTGCTGGCAGCCATGCAGAAGAAAATGTTCCTACTCCACACAAACCGTGTGAGAACCCACAACAAAAGAAAACCTCTACCCTTCTTTCAGGACAAAAGAGATTTTCTTAGCAGATGGCATCAGGGGCTCAAATACAATACAAATGGGAAATGGAAAGATATCTGCCACTGCATTTCCAAAATGAAAGACAAGTAACATTTCTAATTGTATTGTTCCACTATAAAAATGGAGTTTTTTAGAAAAGCTTTGAATCTGACAAACCATTGTGTGTAAAGAAAACTACACCTGACATTTTAAAGCACTGAAATGGAAACATCAAGCAAGCAGCTAACTAAAAATATACCAAGAGGCCACAGGTTTGTTTACCCTTAACTGTGACCCAGGAGAAGTTTAAGAAAAGTCCTGAATAGCAAGGTGGGTTCTGGGAGAATTCTACCATTTAAAACTGAATAGAACGAATTTACTAAATTATATCTTGAAATTCCAAAAGATACGCCAGATGTCAAAAGCTAATTTTAAACTTTCTATTCAGCCGCTCTCATATTGAGTAAACTTTAAAGAGAGTGTAACACCAAAAATTACAATCTACTTCTTAAAAGGCAGGCCTCTTTTCACCTGTGATTATACAGGGAGTAAAATGAAATCAGCAATATCCTGTACTTTTTCCAAAGCAACATGCTTGCCCTTGGCTAACAGGCAACTGGTACTTTCAACACCACATTCCCAATGCAACCCTTCAATTATTAAGATGCCTTTTCATTTTCTTGGCTATTCTCCATGCCTCAGGTTTCTTACTCCAAAATAAAGTCCAGGATATGTTGGGAATTACTCTATTACGAAAGCCAAAAGCAATCTAATCTCTTTAACCTTCCAGGTATGAGAGCAGTCACCACTTGTAGGTCTTAGAAAAGACCACCGCAGCCAGGGGCATCTTCCCCTTTGTCACAGCTCTCTCAATGTGGTCACTCTTCTGGCTCTGCAGAAGGATCAGCAAGATGAAGACGTGCTTTTACCATATTATTGGCCCAAGCAATCAGATGGCCTCTCCACTTGACGCTCCTTATGTTCCCTTCCCCTTCGTGCAGAACAGAAGACTTCCATCTGCTCATCCAAGATCGTTCAAACAGCAGCAACTAGGGACAAATACAAAAGATGTTTAGAAACGGAGAAGCATATATTGGGTTTCTTACCCTTTTTTTTTTTGCTGGTCCCCTGCATGTTGAAGTTACTACAAAGTCAAGCCACAAGATGGCACCAAAATACCAAAATTCAGGGAGAAAAATACACATTTGTCAGTCAAAAGATTTGCGTCACAGAAAGTTCTTCAAATGATTGCCCAGAAATTAATTTATTTTGTAACTTGGGAAATCAAAACCTCGTAATTTTTTCCTTGAAAATAAAATATTAGTCACAGCTTAAATTGCAATAGTCAGAAGCAGCCTGTTTTTCATTTAACCCAAGAAAAATAATTTAACAATGATGTTTGAACAGTAATTCATGTCATAAAATAAGACAACCTTGCTTTAGGATTAAACTTCTTTAAAAAGTTTATAGTTAGCCAGGGTCTTTAAAGGGAAGAATCTATAATAAAAAAAAAAAATCTGCTGGGGAGGGTGGAGCCTGGCTGGCTCAGTCGGTAAAGCGTGTGACTCCTGATCTTGGGGTTGTTAAGTTCAAGCCCCACACTGGGTGTAGAGACTGATTAAAAATAAGATCTTTAAAAAGAAAAAAATCTGCCAGATAAATTTTATTACCAAATATAACTGGTTAAACACCTCTAAGACTGGTGAAGATATAGTTCTAGTAATTCATGCATTATTAAGGATACAGTATTTTTTCTTGATATATCCAATTTAAACCCCTTAAGAAAAGACATTTATATAACATAACATATATATAATTTATATAATATATAATTTACAATATGTAACTTCAGACATGTAATCCTGAAATATACGTTTATCTTCACAGAATTTTTAAAATTCCTATCTTTAGAGTAAATTTCAGTTTACCTTAGTGTATTTTGTGTCCCTTCCCACCCCTAAAGGGGAAAACAGGTTACCAGGAGAAAGAGAATAAATTCACATTTTATTCATATTTCTTACTCTCAATAGTTAGGCTCCTAAAGTCAAAAGGGGCACACACAGACACACACACACAACAAAACCCTAAAATTAAGTAAGTGTCCACCTTCACAAATACACCAAGAATGGTCACTTTAAAATGACATAAATGTCTGAAGTTCTCTATTATCCATGCAAAAGAAAGGTGGCTTCACTCGGTCCATAGTGGAGACTAGAGGGAGGGTGGCTTTTACTGACCATATGGGATCCTGTCTTCCCAGTAGCTAGATACAGGATATCCTCTTTGCTCTCCAAGATCTTCCCACCCATCTCGTCCTTTCCCAGTCCAGGTTCTAAGTAAGAAATCCCCACCACCATGCTGCCCTGGTCCCAGTTAAAGACCCTTAGAGGTCTGTCCTCTGTGATTCTGCCTCTGCCTCGGCCATGATGCAAAAAAACAGAGCCAAGGAGGTCGCTGAATGTGTTCAGGATTTTGTGACAGGGTAAGTTTGAAATCTGCGGAAGGAGGAGAAAGCCTGAGAGTATCACTCTTGCTATTTATTTCACCAAAGACAGGTAACTAAAAACAATTATACTAAACATGAGGAATTAGTAAGATCACAATGTCTATCTTCCACCTGTGGCTTGGATCAGAGGGAGGGGATCTTCAGAAGTGGGCTGGGCCCCAGGAGCACCCCATAACCACCTGCTAGGAGGAATGGCTGGCTGGGTGGTGAGGAGGAAAAGTGTGGGGTCACATGACAACACATTCTTCTCCCTCTGATCCCACCGAGGGGGTGACCGATGTTGCGTGAAAGGGGAGCAATCCGCACCTGGATTATTAAATTAAATATGCCCCCAATTTTAAATGGAGATGTCCATAAAATATGACAGAAGTAAGAGCTCAGTGAAGGCTACAATTTACCTCATTTAAAGAAAAAGCCCATCTGGGAAGTAGGTGGTAGGGTAGGTACCAGCATGCCCAGACACCTTATGCTCAGTGAAAAGGGGGTGGAGGTAAGGTGAGTCACGGGGAAAATGGCACTCAGGGACACAGAGGCCACGGTCAGCACTGGCAGCATAACCCGAGTAGCCACTCTCGCTTGTTCGGCCACACAGCTTGGAAGGAGAAAACAGGTATGCCGGCAATGGGGTGGGTGTCTACTAGTGGCGGGCTGTACCCCATAAACTTCAAAGTCAAGAGGTGGGCAGCACCTGCACGAATTTCAAGCTGCCTTGGTGAATATAGCAAGCAGGCTTTTAACACGTACATCACTTCCCTGCTGCATCAATAATTACACCCTTTGGAAGCCATTTCCCCAACAGACAACTGTGTTCCAATTCAGGCAGGAAGGAAAACATAAAACTTCCTTCTCCTACCATGTCCAGAATAAAAGATTTGGACAAATTCTCACAAAATCTATGACACATTCACATCAACTACAACTGTGAATACTGAATATAGACTTTTCCCAGTAAACAGGAACAAGAAAAAACACCAGTAATATGGAAGAATTCAGTATTTGAAAAGAACAGGACTTATCTAGGGAATAAGGCAAATCTCCCACTCCTGACTCCACATTAATGAGCCCTTCCATCAAACAGACAAGAACTTTAAAAATAATTCTTCTTCTTCTCAGGTGACAACAAAATTAAGCAAATTAACACCAAAGGATAAGAAACACACAGCAAAGCTGAAATAAAATAAATAAATAAATATTCTATACCCTCGAGTAAGAGAGGGAATCAAACTGTGACCAGAGCACTTTGAAAACGAGAATACAAATACTGCAAATCTAAACTTTAGGGGATGCAAAGTTGTAAACAAGGAAAAGTCCATAGCTCTCAAACTCAGTAATGAGCAAAAACAGATGTGCAGGCACTAGCTACATGACAAAAGAAAAAATACTTTATTGAGAGATGTAAGAGGAGACCTACATAAGTGTACATTATGTTCCTGGATAATAAGACTCAAAATTCTCACTGAAGTGCCTGTCTTAATAGTTAATATGTGATTTTAATGGAAGCACAAAGAAAACCCTAAAGGAATTATTTATAGAACTTCCAAAATGCTATCAATCCATTTGAAGATATGTGAGAATAGGAATTTTTTTAATTAAGCAATTTGTGGGTGGAAGGATGGGTGTTTTGTGAAATTAGTACTCAAAACAGTAAAGCAATGGTCCTAGAATTGACAGACGAAGTAAAAGAATAGAAAGAGCTGACAAAGCTGAATCAAAACGAGGAAAGAACGGGGGTGAGGTGGAGTGCGCATGCGCAGGGAAGCCGGCGCCCTCAACTCACCCCCTTTCTGGAGAATCTTTTAGCACTGGGGAGTCAAAGCTTTAAAAATGACCCTAGAAGTCTGCGCCTAGATATTTATGCTCAGAAGTGATCAGACAAGTGAGTAAATAAGTATGTAAAGTTATTTATACAGCCAGAAATAGAGTAACAGCTGGGAAATAATCGAGTAAAGCCTGGCAGAGCTAGATCACCAAATAGTATGCGTCCATTTATAAATGATTCTATACACATGTTTATTTAACGTAAAAAGATGTTCAGGGCCACTAAATTAAAAAGCTAATCACAAAACAGTATTAAATACGATGACCTTTAAATAAAATATGTGTATCCATATATAAAAATCTGAAGGATACCTTACAAAGTAATCATAATTAATTCTAGAAATAGGTGATAGATTTTATTATTTCTATTTTCATGATTATTCTGCTTGGAACATGTGAATTATTTTTATGTTAATACATAGAGGGCTGAAAAGTTCCGCCTCAGTAAGTTAAGAAAAGATAAGCTGCTTTTTTTACAGTCTACACTAATTTAACTACAGCAGAACTATCTGCCTGTATTTCACTGACATATCCTGATAATCAGGATAATTTAAGGAACAGTTGAAACAAAACAAAACAGTATCAACAATTCGATGAAACCTAGAGAAAGACGGAATGTTTCAGTCATACCGAATATGTGTTAGAATTAATTCACATAAAATGTACCTACTTTTTAAATAAAACATTAACTTTAGAAAACTGTTAGTTAAGTCTTGCTGCAATTCCAACCAATACCCAAACTCACTCCAGCTAAGCCTTTCTGTTGTGGTCGGGAGCTGTGGCTTAGGGCAGGAAGCTAAGGCCAGCTGGGCCTGGGCCTCCTTTGTCCCCTGCTCCAGCACCTAGGAAAAAACTTCCAGCAGAGGGCAGGAAGAAAAGGAGGGAGACAAGAATTCTGAATTCAGCTGGTCTCAGGGTTGAGTATGACTTTCCAGATTTCTATTACAAAACACCCTGTGACCCTGTGTACCCGGCTCTGACATGGGATCAAAGAAGCTTCTTAATATTTTTATAGTACAGACAGCACACGTCATTCTGTGCAACTGAGGAGTGCTCAAAAAAAAAAAAAAAAAAAGGCGGGGGGAGGTTGACACACTACCTCCTGAAAAGGAAAACAAATTTTAACTAATTTACATTACAGTTATAGACATGATTTCATGTTATTTTCTGATGTTTCTCAAATAGCAGTAGTTTCAATCATTTTCCCTTTATATTTTGTGGATGAAAAAGAAGAAATGATGTGTAAACAAATAGCCTGAAATACATTACGGAAGATCTTCATTTAGAATTCTTTCGTAAATCCTCCTAACTTCTTGGTTCTGTATACATTTTGGGGTCATGCTGGTTCTATCACGGGATAACGAACACCACACTATATCTTGCTCACTGGGATTCATTTATTTACTCTTCATCTCCCCAACAGACCGTAAATGCATCGGGGAAATAAACCACATCGACTTTGCTAGAAGCACAGGGCACGATGAATATGAGATACTGAGTAGGCTTCCCCGGCCCTACCAGTCTCCTTCTTTGTCTATGTGCACAGTGTGTTTGCTGGCAGGAGGAGCTACGTCACACCCCAAACCCTCCAGTTACTCAGCCCGTCTTCAGTTAGTGATGTCCCTAAACTATTTTGGACACACTGGCAGCTGCCTGATCTCAAAAATCTAAGGGAAGGAACCCTATGGACTGACTGGTCCACAGTTACTACATCCTCAATGTAACAATGGTATCCCTTGAGAAAGGGCTCATTTATACTGGCTCCGTGTCTTACGCCTGAAACAGTGGTGCAGTTTCCTTTGCTCAGCGGCAGAGGAGATAATCTGTGCACAACCGATCACAAATTTGGGAAGTGCTTTTTTTTTTTTTTTTAAGATTTTATTTATTTGACAGAGAGAAACACGGCGAGAGAGGGAACACAAGCAGGGGGAGCGGGAGAGGGAGAAGCAGGCTCCCCGTGGAGCAGGGAGTCCAATGCGGGGCTCCATCCCAGGACCCTGAGATCAAGACCTGAGCCGGAGGCAGACGCTTAACGACTGAGCCCCCCAGGCGCCCCTGGGAAATGCTTTTAAGGTTAGTCTTCCTCTATTCAGTTTAGCTGACTGCAGTTCCTTCATTTCAGGGATGCCACCTGGCCTCTCATTTGGCCCGAATGGTGATGATTTGAACTGTGTTTGTGCGCTGCTGAGGCGCCCCCCGCCCCCAACACCACCATGCCCTCTTATCCTGGTGGTCTAGCCCTGGCCTGCTTCTCTCCTCTACGTTACCTCCCCTGGTCCTTGAAGCACTTATTTCTGCCTTCCCTCTCCACTCTACTTTCTTCCTTACTCATGAGTCCTAGTTCCCAATCCATACGTAGCAGAAAAAAACCTTAAATGTCAGCTAGTAATTATGGAAACGTTACCATTACTGTCCTTTGAAACTCTTTGAATACAACTAGGCAGCACCTCAGGATTTGATTTGCAGCATTCTGCGGGACCCACGGTTTCACCCAGGAGGGGAAAGGACCAGACAATCCACTCTCCATTTGCTTCCTAATCTGTGGGAATTTCAAGCAGAAACACACTGGCAGGAATGCCAAGGAAAGTTCCGCCTCAGTGATTTAAGAAAAGATAAGCTGCTTTTCTTACAGTCTACACTAATTTAACTACAGCAGAACTATCTGCCTGTATTTCAATGACATTTAATAAAATCCATTTCTTTCTTCTAGTCATAAAACTGCCTAGAGACCTACTGAGCATGAATGTTCTACAAAGCATTTTAGAGGGTAAGTCATTGAGCGAACTACCTTTAAAAGCAGCTGGTTAATTTATTTGGTTCATCTTCCACATCCCATAATATTGAATTGTCATTATCACAATACTGAGAGCAATTTAAGCTCAATGGGAGCTAAGTACATAGAGAGGAAAAACTGTTTCCAAGAGGTCTATTTTTTGTTGGAGAAAGTATTCTAGGGCTTTATTTCCCATAAATCCACATTCTGGCAGTCAGCACTCCTGGTACTTATATTTCAATAGGAGCCCTCACATCCTCAGCAATATACTTTATTCTCCTATGTTTTGTGCTGATAAATCTATCTAGTACTTTGCTACACTACAGAGTGATAGGGATGCACACCCCAGAATCTCCCACACACAGGGCGGGATTCCTTTCGGGCTATAATAAAGCCACCGATTCTGGCAACATAACACCCATCATTACCCATCGCCCACTCTTCCCTGATGGAGGAAAGGGAGGATGACTGGCCCCTTTTTAATCATCTTGTGATCTTTCAAGTATATAAATCACTTGAGTCCTTTAGGCTTCCTACACACCGGCGGCACCACTCGCTCTGAGGCAGACAATGGTGTAGGGAAGAGTGGCCGGTGGGGGAAGCCTACGGGCAAGTCCTTGATAGCAAGTGTGTTACTGCGGGAAGGGCTGAGGGGCTTGGAAAAAACAGACTCCATAAAGACAAAATGCCAGATCCCAGAAGATGCTGGAGCTCGAGATAATGAAACTGAGAAATAAAGAAAGAAAAGGAAAACCCAGCGCATTAGGACATGCCCAATAGATAAAGGGCATAATGATGGGCAGGACCTGTCACAGAAGGATTTAAACACCCAAAATTGGAAAAGATTAGAAATGAAATTTAAGAAGTCAAGAAAGCAAGTGAGAAAAAATGAGCGAGCACAGAGAGCTGGGACAGTGTTTGGCTGCTGACAACAGACAGAGTCCTGGATCTGGATGGAGGCAGGAGTGACCAAGAAGAGTGGGACAGCGGGCGCCTCTGTCTTGCTTCCTGCTTTGGCTCAGTACCAAAGTTTAACAAACACTGCTTTCCCAAACACCATCCAGAAAGAACATAAAGCATGTAGGAAGAGAAAGAGAATTTCCTGAATACAGCATTGCTTAAATTCAGGGGTGATTTGCTGGACCAGTTATAATCCTTCAATCTCCTTTCCCCAGAGGTAATTTAACATGTTTAAACGAGGTTAAATACGGGCCAAAAACTGCTACCACAGGAAGTCTCTGTACACAGACGGATTTCCAGAGCTTGCTTGACAGACCACTTGCTTCCAAGCAAGGTCTGAGTAAACACAATGCCAATGCAACACAGGTTTTGGACAAGCCCTTGAAGTTAACCAATCCCGTGAAAATGCTTTGAAATTTAAGAAACACCCTACCGACATCAGGTAACAGTGAATTCAGTGACCAAGAACTCCTAGCTACAGGTTCAATGAGAACAAAAAGAAGCTAAACACTAGAGGTGCCACGTAGGAGCAGTTTCCTTTATATTAAAAAACGAGTGATGACAGAGAGATAGAGATCTGTGTATCCACCTGCCCACCTACACAGGTTTAGCAATTAACTGTGGCCACATGTGAGGCAGGCTCCTATTTAAACCAGCAATCTGCAATTTCTGCATATGAAAACATACAACTGCAACTATGGTTTTAAAAGTGACAAGGTTATTTTGAAATAATTTTACCACTAAAAAAAAAAATCTTCCATTATGGGTCCCACAGACTTAACGGTGCTGGTGGTTCATGCCAAACACCTTGGGTCTGTATTTCAGTTTACAGCTGTTTAAGGATACATCTCCTGGGGCTGGGTCTAAGGTTGAACCCCTTTAGCAGCAGAGTAAATACAAAAGTCATCCACTGGGTGATTAAACTTGAATTAATGGTCTGTGCAATGAACAACGATCTCTGATTTTAACTATGCATCATCTCAATCACAGACAACTGGAGGGAGATCTTCGCCTGGTGGGGATTATGAAAAAGAAATATAAAAACTGCCAAGTCTTGAGTAACAGAAAAAGTCACCTGAACACACAGGTTTATGTATCTGAACAAGCACTTCACTCAATTGAAAGTAAAGCAGAAGGGGAAAAAATAAAGATCAGGACACCATCTGCAGAAGAAACCAAGTCAAATGAACCTGCCTTTCACAGGGCACAACTGGTCTGTCCTTGACAGCCTCCATGCAAGTGGCAGAGCTGATGGTTTGAGGGCAGACTCACATCTGTGTAGGAGCTTCTATGTGCCCTCTTTTTACAGACTTCAGTGTCTACTCTTATAGTCTCATTATGACTCCTATATAATGCCTCCCTGGGAACAAGAATAATTATTCCAGATTTAGCCAAAATTGGAGAAAAGGCTGCAGGCTATTCAGTAAGCAGCAATAATTTGTGCTCAAACTGACAATAAATATCAAATGGACAGTCTTCATTGTCCTGGCTTCTATGGTAATATTAAAAGCTGCCCCAAGCAAAGAATACAGTCAGACAAATCACAAAGGAAGATATATAAGTAGCCAATAAATAAAAATATTTGAAATTGCTAGTAACTCAAAGAAGTTACAAAATAGAACAATGGACTTTCTTTGTATATCAAAATTGGCAAAGAAAATGTGGAGAAACAGGTAGTCTCATACACTGCTGGTGTAAACTGGTATGTTTCCTCGAATGCAACTTTCATGGTGGTATGCATCTAAATCCTAAAAAATAACCATCTCTGACTGGGTAATCCTAATCCTGGGAATCAGCGCCAGGAAAAAACTAAAAAGCATAGCTCAAGGTCATGCCCAAAGATTTCTAGCTTCAGAATTAACAAGATTGATAAACCCCTGGCCAGACTGATCAAAAAGAAGAGAGAAATGACCCAAATCAACAAAATCATGAAAGAAAGAGGAGAGATCACAACCAACACCAAAGAAATACAAACAATTATAAGAACATATTATGAGCAACTCTATGCCAGCAAATTAGATAACCTGGAAGAAATGGGTGCATTCCTAGAGATGTATCAACTACCAAAATTGAACCAGGAAGAAATAGAAAACCTGAACAGACCTATAACCACTAAGGAAATTGAAACAATCATCAAAAATCTCCCAAGAAACAAAAGCCCAGGGCCAGATGGCTTACCAGGGGAATTCTATCAGACATTTAAAGAAGAATTAATACCTATTCTCCTGAAACTGTTCCAAAAAATAGAAATGGAAGGGAAACTTCCAAACTCATTTTATGAGGCCAGCATTACCTTGATCCCAAAACCAGACAAAGACCCCATCAAAAAAGAGAATTACAGACCAATATCCTTGATGAACATGGATGCAAAAATTCTCACCAAAATACTAGCCAATAGGATCCAACAGTACATTAAAAG
>NW_027397135.1:602120-615928 GCF_003265705.2 Callorhinus ursinus
GGGGGATGGGTTAGCCTGGTGATGGGTATTGAGGAGGGCACGTTCTGCATGGAGCACTGGGTGTTATGAACAAACAATGAATCATGGAACACTGCATCAAAAACTAATGATGTAATATATGGTGATTTACATAACAATAAAAAATTTAAAAAAAAAGATTTCTAGCTTCATTACAGCATGATTTTTGATAACCAAAATCTGGATACGACCTAATGGTCCAATAATAGGAGAATGGTTAAGAAAAATTAAACAGATCAGTAGGATGAAATATTATATAACCATTAAAGAATGTCTGAGTTAAGATTAGACTTCAACAATGTAGGGAATTTCATGTGATTTACAATGTTAAATTAAACAGAGATCCAAAATAGTTATTACTTTATACATTCTTTTATTATTATTATAAAAGTAATGCATTTTTTTAAGGATTTATTCATTTACTTGATAGAGTGCATGTGCGTGTGAACACAAGCAAACTCCCTGCTGAGCAGGGAGCCCGATGCAGGGCTCGATCCCAGGACCCTGGGATCATGACCTGAGCCAAAGGAAGAGAGGTTCAACCAACTGAGCCACCCAGGTGCCCCAGTAATGCATATTTTCTTAAAAACAACAAAAAAAAAAGGCAGAAAATGCCAATGAAGGCCAAAAAGAGCACTCATAATCCTGCCCAGACATTATTAATGTTAATATTACTAATATCGCTAATAATTTCATAGATAGCCTTCAACAAATATTGCTATATACGTAATTATATTTCTACAAAAAAAAGAGAAAGAAATCAGAGTACACATACGTTTTTGTAAAGTACCTCACCAGAAGCAATCTAGCAAATGTTGGACATTTTATTTGTTGCAACTGAGAAAGAGAAAAGCAGATATCCAGGAGTTGGCTGGGCACTCCCAGCTAGGCCTTGGTGCTCTCTGGGTGAACATAAACAATTTTACAGAACACCAACATCAGACAAGGCCTTGTGACTATGAAAGATCAGGACAAAAACAAGACTACTTCATAATCATGTCTGAACACAGACAAAATATGAACATTTTGCAAGCCACATAAATGATCAAATATCTCCCTATCCTGGCTAAAATGAGAGACTGCTGTTTCTTTACCAATTATATTTTTAGCCTTAATTCTTTCTTCCTCTTAGATAAGATTTATTAACATACCCAATGCTAGAATTACTCTTGCTTCCTGAAAACTGAAAGGAAACAAACAATAGGGGAGAAAGAACAAAGGCAAAAGGAGGGCAGAATTATCCCACGGTGATACATACATATATATATATACGTACACGTTCTTCCCTCTCAAAAGGCTTGTAATACTCATTTTCTGCAAAATCACCATTCTGATTCAAGGTCTAACGGACTAACTGCTTTCCAATGACAGCATACCACCCACCTACTTTTGGAAATACACTGTACGCCATTCCTAAAATCCAGGTACTATGTGTTCACAGCTCCTAACATGGACCCTGACACAAAGTTGTGTTCAAGAAGCAGATTCGGGCCAAACAATCCTGTGAAATGACTGTGACTGGGTTTGTACTGGTGACGCCAACCTACAATACTTGCAGTTAAGACCCCTTTGCTTTAATAGCCGTATCTTAAAAAAAGAAAAAAACCTCCCCAAGTTAATGATGGTATTTACACAGCTTTTATACAGACAGACAACACCTCTCAGTGGTCATGACAGTCAAGGTATTAAACCCCACAAGAAAACATGATGAGCAATCTGAAGTAGGCCATTATTCTTATACAGTCATTACTCAAAATATTTAAGAAAAATCACAGCACTCTCAACACGCAAAGGAAGGTATTTTCAGTAAGAAGCAAAGGATGGTTTGATTGCTCTAGGAAGACAGATGGTAAGCTTTATGTCAGAATTCAGCGGGAAGCTGCAAACAATATGGAAATATTAGGTATGGAAAAGTGAGCTGAACTCATGAAAGAAAAAAGGCGTCTACTGTCAACAGGCTTTTGATGAATATGAAACAAGAGAGACCACTGAAGAAAACGAAGCTGCCACGACTCCATCTCAAAGACTTTGGGAATCCTACATCTTGACATCAAAAAAGCAATAATGTTTGAGACAAATGAACTTGATTTTGAAAGCAGTGAAGAATGCCTATTTTTGACACTGAAATGACTCCTACGTTAAGAACTGGGTTTCTGTTTTTAGCTTCAGCCAGTTCAGTATGTACAGAAAAACCTGCCAAAATATACTTTTATGATATAGCTATTTCATGACTTGGTTTTTACATATCTAAAAAATGTTTGCGAAGGTTATACTTGTGTTGTACTTCCTATTAATGGGTGGTTTTTAATCAGTTTTGGTATGTGTAAAGCATGAAATGAATTTCTAGTAATGGAACAACAATTTATAACATAGTACTTGAAAAAATGGAAGGTATTTATTGGTTCAACATGCAACCATTAGGACATAAATTTGGTAGTTGCTTGTGGAGTAATGTGTGACAAACGTCCGCATGTATAAAGCTGCCATCTGATCACTTGCAGAAATATCATCCTTGAGATCCACTGGACAACAGACTGAACAGGATAACTGATAGTCAAATTCCTTTTGGCCCCAAGAACCCCGGCTCCAATCTCAGCAGAAGATAGCAAACACAGAAGGAAGCACCTCTCCATGTCATGCTTACTGGTTCACTGGGCTGTCAGGATTCTAAAAATATCTGCATTAGTATAAAAAGCCACTCTCAGTGAATCCCCTTCCAGAAAGGATTCAGAAGGCAATCTGGAGGGAAAAAAAAAAAAAAGAATGCAATCTGAATTTGCAGATCACTGTTGGAAATTTACAGAAGCTAGCTGATGCTACCACCTCTGTCCTTCAGGTAAAACCTGCCATGAGCCTTCAGCCCCGAAAGCAAAGTGCTTCTCCTCATTTCATGCACACAGACCATTTCCTTGTTTGCTGACTGACATTTTCTAGCTTACAAAGCAACCTGTCCCTGCGGCCAGGTCCCCTCATTCTATCCCACCACAATGCCAAACAAGTGACTATCTCGTTTCTAAAAATGAATTTGGCTGCAAACAGCATCGTGACAATTTAATAATTTGTCAGAGTGGTAGAACCAACTATTATGAAGTGTATTTCAGAGTTCAAAGGTAAAGGTCGTAGGAAGCTAAAGTTTATCTGCTGACAGAGAAAGCTGAGCAATTAAAAAAAAAAAATCCAGGTAAGATCTGCTTGGCAGACTTATTTCTAAAACAGAAACCTCACTGCTATGCTCATGTATTAGAATTTTTGCTACACAAGAGGTTACACTTAAAAAAAAAAAAATCCATAGGGTCACATGTTTGAAAGCTCTCTCCAATGGCACTTTTAAGAAATGTGCTTTTTCTTTCCTTTTTTTTCCCCCAACATGGAAACAAAACAGAATTTAGAATAAGCTTTTTATGCTCAAGTGTCAAGCAGGAGAGTCCATAAATCCAGCTATGGCGTTCAACTACTGAGAAGTTACCTTGAAAACCTAAAATAAAAGTTTATGCCAAACAGAACTACAGCCTCCTCATCCTAGTCCCTGGTGGATAAGGAGCTATCTCTAAAGACCTAAAAAGCCAGAACCTTAAAAAGGAAATAACAACAAATGTGTCAAACTACAGTCTCGAGTTTTTTCTGCTATGTTGCTGTTTTGCAGGGCTATTCTGAACTGTATGTTCTAGTTACTTGAAAAAATGTTTTCACAGGAATCAACATTTTTAATAAAATTAGAACTAAAATATTAAATTAGGCATCTCAATTTTTCTTATGAATAT
The DNA here is from genome assembly GCF_003265705.2 of Callorhinus ursinus. Taxonomy (NCBI): domain Eukaryota; kingdom Metazoa; phylum Chordata; class Mammalia; order Carnivora; family Otariidae; genus Callorhinus; species Callorhinus ursinus. The sequence continues at coordinate 605,900 of NW_027397135.1, forward strand.
CCCATTGTAGGACTTCCGTTTTCCTCATTTCAATTCTCTAGTCTCTGTGCTACTTTCACCATTGTTACAGAAGTTGGCATATAATTCAAAGACTCATTTAGCTGTCAGTCTAGGGAAGATCAGTGTTCTTAAGGGTTAAAAATGCCTTTACTCCGGATTCCACCTTCATCTAGCTAGAATAATTTTTCTTTTAAAGGTGGAAGGTCATAACCTCTCAGTGACGCGATATGTCTTTACTCTCTTTTCTCCCTGTAGGATCCGCCATCTGCTCTGAACAAAGAGGTCTTGATATCTACAATATATGATTATCACAATGTTATCACCATTTGCTAAATGCTGGACTCTTCAAACTTGCTCTGCTTAATTTATAGTGCTAGTTGAAAACTGCAATTAGAAAGATCAGAGTTGCAACTGGGCCAATGTCATCTTGTTTTTCTCATTTTTCAAAGGTATAAAGTGCCATAACTTTGTTATAAAAAAAGGCAGATCCTCCTAAAAACTTGCCAACATTTTCAAAATGAAAATGATCATTTCACAGTACTGCCCCCTTTTTAGTGTCACCTTCTCAAAGCCTTTTTCTTAGTTTTTAAAATCAAAGATACAGGGGCGCCTGGGTGGCTCAGTCATTAAGCATTTGCCTTCGGCTCACGTCATGATCCGAGGGTCCTGGGAACAAGCCCCACATTGGGCTCCCTGCTCAGCGGGAAGCCGGCTTCGCCCTCTCCCACTCCCCCTGCTTGTGTTCCCTCTCTTGCTGTCAGATAAATAAATAAAATCTTAAAAAAAAAAAAATCAAAGAGGCATTCCCTATTGAAATCAGAAATATTTCCTGAAATATTTTCAGCTAAATAAATGTATTTTACAACAAACAAAACACACTAATGCCAAAACCATACAGCATAAATGATCTTTAAAAGTACATACCAGGGGTGCCTGGGTGGCTCAGTCGTTAAGTATCTGCCTTTGGCTCAGGTCATGATCCCAGGGGTCCTGGGATTGAGCCCCGCATCAGGCTCGAGAAGGCTGCTTCTCCCTCTCCCACTCCCCCCACTTGTGTTCCCTCTCTCACTGTGTCTCTCTCTGTCAGGTAAATAAATATAATCTTTAAAAAAATAAAAAAATAAAAGTACATACCATACACGCACAGAAGGAAGACATCGCTCCAGGGATTTCTGCAAACCACAACAAACTGGTACACATTTTGGAAATCTAGTTATTTAACTGCCTTTGTACAAAGAGGTCATTTTAGGGGCGCCTGGGTGGCTCAGTCGTTAAACGTCTGCCTTCAGCTCAGGTCATGATCCCAGGGTCCTGGGATCGAGTCCCGCATCGGGCTCTCCACTCCATGGGAAGCCTGCTTCTCCCTCTCCCACTCTCCCTGCTTGTGTTCCTGCTCTGGCTATCTCTCTCTCTATCAAATAAATAAATAAAATCTTAAAAAAAAAACAAAGAGGTCATTTTAGTTTACTGAATAAACACTACTTTTTTTACTGCTTAACATATACATATTTATGTAAGAAACTTAATGGATCCAGAAAAATCAGTTGATAGTTTGTATGTTACAAGTCCCTGAATGGAAGACACATTTACATAGCAATGTTTCTTAAGCCTCTAAAAAATGTAAGAGAAATTATGATGGCTTTTTAAAGAGAAAGAACTCAAGATCAAAATGTTTCAAGAGTAGCTAATTTGTTTGTCATCCCATAAATAATTACAACAAAATTAGTGACTCTAAAACCTAAAAAGGGTATTGGCACAAGGATAAGTATACACAGATCAAGAAAATTTAAAGTCCAGAAATAAATGCTAACATTTACAATTAACTGATTTTTGACAAAGAGGCCAAGACAATGGCAAAAGAATCATCTTTTCAACAAACGAGGCTAAGACAACTGGATATCCACATGTAAAAGAATGAGCCTGGACTCCTTCCTCACACCATACACAAAATTGACTCAAAGAAATTCTAGACCTAAATTTAACAGTTAGAACTAAGAAACTCTTAGAAAAAACACAGGCATAAATCTTCATGACTGTGGATCAGGCAATGATTTCTTAGATAAGACACCAAAAGCAAAGTGTCAAAAAAAGGGGGGGTGGGTAACAGGACTTTATCAAAATCTAACACTTTGATAGCTCACAGGATACCATCAATAAAGTGAGAAGAGAGGTCATAGACTGGGAGAAAATATTTGCAAATCATATTGATAAGGGACATTATGTATATACAATATCTAAACAATTTTTCATTAGTATATAATAAAAAGGCAAATAGCCCAATCAAAAAATGAGCGAAGAATCCAAAGAGACATTTCTCCAAAGAAGATATACCAATGGCCAATGATCACATGAAAAGATGTTCAATATCATGAATCATTAGGAAAATGGAAATCAAAACAATAATGACATACCACTTCACACCCAGATGGTTATAATCAAAAGACAGATAAAAATGAATGCTGGTGGGGCGCCTGGGTAGCTCAGTTGGTTAAACATCTGCCTTCGGATCAGGTCATGAACCCAGGGTCCTGGGATTGAGCCCCACATCAGGCTCCCTGCTCAGTGGGGAGTCTGCTTCTCCCTCTGCCCCTCCCCCCTCCTGCTTGCTCTCTCTCTTTCTCCCCCAAATAAATAAAATCTTTTAAAAAAATGAATGTTGGTGAGAATATGGAGAAACTGAAACCTTCATATATTGCTAATGAGAATGTAAAATGGTGCAGCTACTTTGGAAAAGACTGACAACTGAATTGTACACTTTAAACTGGTAACTTTATGATATGCAAATTATATATCAATAAAGCTATTAAAAATCTTAGAAAAATTGAACATAATAAAAAAATCTTTAAACAACTGATTTTAGGGCGCCTGGGTGGCTCAGTCGTTAAGCGTCTGCCTTCGGCTCAGGTCATGATCCCAGGGTCTTGGGATCGAGCCCCGCATTGGGTTCCCTGCTCTGAAGGAAGCCTGCTTCTCCCTCTTCTACTCCCCCTGCTTGTGTTCCCTCTATTGCTGTGTCTCTCTCTGTCAAATAAATAAAATCTTAAAAAAAAAGGAATTTTCTAAAAAAAAAATTTAAAAATAAAAAATTGATTTTATATCACTTACAATGACATGTGTCATTATATGATTCTTCTTATCAAAATATCACACATATATACTTTTATCAATCCCAATATACTGGGCCCTTTATAGAATCCATTTAGTGTGTTTTTTCTTTTAAATTATTTTAATCCAGAAATTCTAGCTCAGTATCACTTTTTAAGAGTTTTTCACCAGATGACCTGAACAGTTTTTATTTTACTTTCATCTTCTATACTCATAATTAAACATCTTTTTGTGCTTGAGAAGAAATATCTACAGATGCATTTCTGGAGAACTGAACAGGAAAAAAGGAGAAATCAGAATGCTCTCTCATAGAAAAATGAACATAGAACAAACTGTCAAGTAGTCAATGATAACCAAAGAGATGAACCAAACCCCTGATGCTCTTGCCTATTCAGCATTTGGTAAATTCTACTTATTACACTGCCTCTCACAGTATTCATCTTTGTATAAATTCCAGTGCTTCCCACATTAGCTCACCCACACTTGAACACTGGACTACTTGGTTGTCTGCACAATGCTCACGTATCTACTCAATGAGCTCTGGCCCAAATAGACACATTCACACTATCCTTCCTACAGATGTCTATAAATGATATCAAATGCTAAGTAGAAGGATGAAGAATATGTAACTGACACAGTTCACCCAGGCATCCTGCAGGTGCACAAAACATCCATGTAGTAATACTACTGTGGCAAACTTGATGAGACTCCAGGTATCCCCACAGTATAACAGCAATTACTAAACTTCAAGAATAACCAGGTTACTAAGAACACAAATTAACACAGAAAAATTCCACCTTCAGAGTCATATTATCTCTATGCTCTTCATACCAATACCTTCAAGAAAGAGGGGACAACTGTAAAATTTCTAACTCCTAAAATTGGATACTGGAACACAGAACTGCATCCTACACTAGGAAAATACTTAAAACCAAAGTGATTTATCAATTTTAAGTGTATGAGGGATTATTATCAAGAAGGCAACTGAGGGTGCCTGGGTGGTTCAGTTGGTTAAGCATCTGCCTTTGGCTCAGGTCATGATCCCAGGGTCCTGGAATTGAGCCCTGCTTCAGGCTCCCTGCTCAGCGAGGAGTCTGCTTCTCCCTCTCCCTCTGCTGCTCCCCATGCCCGTGCTCTCTAATAAATAAAATCTTAAAAAAAAAGAAGGCAACTGAAGCAGATTCTCCAGCCCCAGTCAAGCCTTCAGATGACCACAGCCCCAGCCAAAATGCAGACTGGAGCCTAGGGAGAGACTCTGAGGCAGCACTACAAAGTAAACCACTCCATAATTTCTGAACTGAGATAGTAAAGTTTGTTGTTTTAAGCCACTTAAAAATACAAACACACAAAAAACCACTCAGTATTCTTTATCTCCACTCAGTTTTAAATAAAAATGCAGGGATTTAAATTATAGTGGAGTGAATTTATGCTGTGTCTCACCTAAAATTTCTTAACTAGAAAACATTAAATAAATAAATAAATAAATAATAAATAGGAACTGTAAAACTACTCCTTCCTGAGGACAACAAAGACAAGATTTTTTTTTTTTTTCGAAGAGTGAATCAGCTGCAGATCTAAGCTACAGAATGTTAGATTAAATCTGTAATTCCCACTGACTCATCCCACAGACATTTTTATGTGAGGCTGATGAGGCTACAGCCTATGGATCACCATGAGCTGGGTAGTGGGAGGGAAGAAGCTGGCTGGCTCCCAATCAGAAATCAGGGCTGGTGCAATGTTGGCTTCATGCTGTGGAATGGAACTGGGATCTGCAATGAGCTACCATTACAATGAGCTAAAACCAGTGCTTGAGAAATACTAGGTAATGACCAGTATGCTTTCCTGCCCAATCCGTCTATGAGGCAGCAAACCAAAGGAAAACAATAGATAACTACCATAAAACATTCAAAAACCATTTGGTAGCTGAGTCTCAAGATAGCCATTCAATAGGTATAACTGCTACAGAAATAACCACAGACCACCTCGTTTTCAATGAGCTCTAAGCTGGATATGAAGTAATATTCAGCATTCCAGTACACTGACAGCATTTTTGTTATAAAAATGGTTTAAAAATATCACTGGTTAATAAAAATAGGAAAAAAATTAACTTGCCTTATTCCATAAGCAGAAAGAGTCTTTAATTTTAGAATTTGCTATATCGATACACAAACAGGTAATGCACAAAAGAATTACTTTCCTCTCTTATTTTTTAAATAGCACTAAGATAATAAAATAGGCCAGAAACAGGTCAGTAAAAAACAGCCATAATTGTTCTAAAACTTTATCAAAGCCTGCAAGAGACTTCTACAACAAGAGGTAAAAACCTGAGTTTAACTTCTCTTTTGTTACTTTTAAATGCTACTTTTTTGTTTGTGGAAGGGACATTTCAAAGCGCTAGATGATAGTTCCAAGTGACAGCTGTTTTTCTTGCTCTGTATCTACTCCAAAGGAATATCAGTGAGAAGCACTGAGGTCCCATCTTTCCCAAGAGATGATGGTCTTACAATTTCACCACATTGGTCTTTCTCAAAATTTCTCCTAGTGAATAGTCAAACATTAAAAATATCATGGATAAATTAAAAACCAAACAGAATCTCTGCCCCACACCCCAAGACATTATGTAATGGTAGACACAAAGCGTTTACCTTCTTCCCTCCAGTCACAAACTGCTTGCAGCTGGATCTCACGAAATGCGGGTGCACGGCAATGATCTGCGAGGGAACAAGGACCCATCACTGGTTTCGGAGTCACAGTTAAAGCACAGAATGAAAATCCTTTATACATGACAGGCAGCATGATCTAAAAATTATCCTGCTAGCCAGGTAAGAAGTCATCTATTCAGGTAATAGTCTGCAACGGAGGACATCTGAGTTTTGCTCTTCTGTGAAAAGATTTCTCCTGTGAAGCCAGGTCAAAGCTAAAAGATGAGAGTGAATTTGTTCTAGTTTCTGGCTGAGTGAGGATTCTCTGAGTGGGCATCCACTCTTTAGGGTCAACTGAGGCAACAGGATGTCACAAATGTTTGTAACTGAATATGATTTACAGAAGAAACCCAGAGAAAGAACCCAACGATCTCCTTGTCCGGGATGCCTTCCAGTGATTTGAGGGCACCAAGTGGAACAGGTGGGGCAATGGTTTTATCTTACCCAACTGCAGTTATCAACCTTGTGTTTTTAGGGCCAATCTCTGTCTGGAGCTCCAAGGTCATGTTTCTGAAACCTCCATACCGTTTTCACCAGATATACTAGTTATCTGAACTCAAGACCAAACTGGCAACGTCCTGACTCAAAACATCCCTTCCAGCAACTGATGGCATCGCCACACACCACTGCCGGGCCAAGAACCAGCTCCTCCCTCCTTCCTCACGCCATCCAACCCATCATGATGGCCTGCAGCCAAGTCAACCTCCGAACGGCTTTCTACGTCCCCATCTTCGACTCCCCCTTGAATACTCCTGATGCTCCCATTCCTGAGGTCCTGCGGTGCCCGACCTCGAGCACAGCATTAGCCTCCTGAATTGCCTTCGGCCTGCAATCCCTCTCCTGCTTAAATCACCCTCCACACTGGCAGAGTTGCCTTTCGAAAACACACATCAGATCCTATCACTCCTTTACCTGTTGATCAATAAGTGTTTGAATAAACAAGTGAGAACAATGAATGACCTCTCCCTTCAGTAACTCTAATCGTCACTTTCATGACCGTGTTAGCTAAGATCACTCCTCCTGCGCACGCACGGATATCAGCCCTCCAATCTATACTGTAGATCATTGCCATACTTGTTTTCCTTAAGCTTAGCTCAGTTTATGTCACTTCTCTGCTCTTAAACATTCAATAATTTCTCCTTCTCTACCACATGGGGTCCAAATTCCTTAGCCTGAAAATAAAGCCAGCCCCAATCTGCCTGTATGGCTCTTCTGCCAAGTCAGTGTTTTATACACCATCTAAACTAGACTGTTTTTGCCACTTCCTGAACACAATTTGAACTTTCTGGCTTCTCCGTTTATATTATATTGTTCTTCCGCATGGAAAGCCAGTTTCTCTGTCTGCCCTGTCCCTTTATAAAAGCCACCCAAATATCACTCCCCCTGTGAAGCCATCACTAACACGGACACCTAGAAGTAACTTCTCTCAGCTTTGGACTCCTTAATATTGTTTGTACCTCTTTGAGTCCTGCATCGCAGACTGTGTGTATGTATCATCTCACTCACTGCAAGAAAAGATTCCTGGGGACAGACTGATATCACAGTCATATAACACACATCCTGTGCTCTTTTATACCATCAAATGGTATCTAGTACTTCCTAAGTGTTGAAGAGACGCTTACTGACAAAATTAATGCAACATTGGTAGTGCTCAAAGTACTGTAATCCTTATTGCCTTCATTGAGAAAACCCTTAGAAAAATTAAAACTTACTGAATACTTACTTTAATGGGGCAGTCAAAAGTCTCATGAAATTCTTCTCCAGAATACAGTCCAAATACCTGCACCTGAAAAGTAAAATGGATCCTGTCAGTTCACCCTGATAGCAACAAAGAAGGCTGCTGACTCAGTGAGAATACATACTATTGATTTAAAAAAGCAGAATATTTAATAATCTAAGGCCCCTGTGATCTCTATTAACTATCCAATGAAAACAATTCTATCAGGGTGAGAGTACTCCACTCCAATTAAGCTTTTATAAGCATCTCATGGAAAGAGTTCCCTTTACTCACCACAAATTTGTTTTATTAAATGGATGCCATCTTTTAAAAATGAAATAGATACAAATAGATTATTAATATTCTTTTATGAACTTCCCATAGGCTGGCCCTAAAGGAATTTTTTCCTTCCCTTGAAGGAAAAAGGTGCTTCTTTTTTGAGTCATATATATATAAATCAACCATGCAGATCAATGTGGCAAGAGATTAGGTGAACTGCACTTCATTTATAATCTTATGTTGAATCTATTGAGAGTGTATAAATGTAAGATTTAAGTTTCTACTTCCCATTGCCTCCCTTAAAGTTGTTCCAGACTACTTTATCCATACTTAAAAACTGAATAATATACATTATGGCCGAGGGTACGAATCACAAATTTACAGCTTGATAAATTTTGTGACCTAAACATATCCCTGCAGACCCCATCCAGATCAAGAACTAGAACCCAAGAAGCGCCTCTGTGTTTCTTCGTATTCAGTAACACCGTGACAAATTAACCACTCCTCTGAAGTCTATCACCATAGATGAACTGTGCTGGCGTTTGAATTTTATATAAATAGGATCGTGAACTATTTCACTGGCTTCTTCCTTACAAGATTTATCCAAACTGTTATGTATAGCAGTAGCTGGTTCTTTGCCATTGCTGCATAGTATTTTAATGTATGAATATACCACAATTCATATACCCGCCTTTTCTTGATCATTTGGGTTGTTTCCAAATTGGGGCTATTATAAATAATGCTGCCATAAACGCTCTTTACAAATCTTTTGGTGCACTTCGATACACATTTGTGAAGAGTACAGAAGTAGGAGTGGAACTGTTTTCATAAGCTATGCATCTGTTCACATTTAATAAGCAGCCAAACCATTTCACAAAGTGGTTTTGATCAATTTACACTCTTACCAGCGGAGCTGAAGACTCCAGCAGCTCTCAAACACTTGGAGCTAACTACTGGGGCACTCAGAACTATCTCCCAACGCTTGCAATGTGTGCATTCTTTTTCTAGTACCTAGAAGAGGGGCATTATTTCTTCTTTAATTTTGTAAGCATTCACTAGTGAAGCCATCTAGGTGGGGTCTATGTGAGAAAGTTTTTAATTACAACTTCAAATTCAAATTCTTCAGTAGTTATAAACTATTCAGACTTTTGATGTCTTCTTGTTTTCATCTTGGTAAGTTGTGAGTGGTTCAGTTTTGCGAGTCTGAAGAGGAAATTTACTCCTGATACAATTTTTGGAGACAAATTCATTCACGAAGAGGTGAAATCATGAGGACGCCCATTTTGTGACTGTTTTCCCATCCTGTGCCAAATATGTTTTCTGGGTTCCAACAACAGCCACATGGTACAATGTAACAAAGAGGGTACGTGATTTACCCGGAGGTGGTCCGTTAGAAGACATTCCTGATTGGATAAATGCATGCATGCCCCACTACCACCTTGCTTCTCATTGTTTGGAGAGAATGATCATTACTGCACAATTAAGATCCCGGGATACTAATGGCCAGACCCCACTCTAGACAAACTAAACAGTTCCGCTGGGATGGAACCGTATTTTAATTAATTTACAATTTATTTAAATTGTTTATTTAAAACTTAATTATAAATTTTAAAATAATTAGGGGGCGGAGCAAGATGCCGGAGGAGTAGGAGGCCTGGATTTCGTCTGGTCTCAGGAATTCAGCTCAATAGGGATCACACCATTCTGAACACCTACGAACTCAACAGGAGATTGGAGATAAGAAGAGTAACAACAGTCTGAAGACAAAAGTGACCACTTTCTGGAAGGTAGGACGTGCGGAGAAGTGAATCCGAGGCAACATTCGGGAGGATCGACGGCGGGGGAGGGGGCCTCCGTCGGCCGCTTCTGCCAAGTGATAGAGCCGCGGAGCACAAAATCGGACCTTTTAGAAGTCGGCTCCGCTGAGGGACGTTGCTCCAGTGGCTAAGCGGAGGGTGGAACCCTCGTGGGACAGTGTGATCGCAGGACCCTCGGGGTCACAGAAAGACCGGGGGTGCCTGAGTGCGGCAGAGCTCCCAGGAATTGGAGCGGAGAAGCTGGCTGCAGAGACGGAGCCGAGGCGCGGGATCTCAGCTCGGGGTTGCCATAAACTGTGACCCGCGGCCCAGTCGGGCTACTGCTCCTCCAGCAGGGACCCAACAAGCGGCAGAGGCCGGGAGACTCCCCTTCCTTCCCGGGGGGGGGGGGGGGGGGGGGGGGGGGGGG
>NW_027397135.1:616028-618860 GCF_003265705.2 Callorhinus ursinus
GGAGACTCCACACAGGGTCGGGTGCCAGAGATTGAAACGCTCGGTCACAGGCCGGGTGAGAACGGAGTGCGGCCGGAGACCAGGGAGACGGGAGTGACTGCTTTTCTCTGGGGGCGCACTGAGGAGCGGGGTCCCGAGTTCTCGGCTCCTCCGGGCAGAGATTGGGAGACCACCATTTTCACCCTGGTCCTCCAAAGCGGTACCAGAGCTTGCAGGGAACAAAAGCTCCTGAGAGCAAACCGGAGCAGCTTGCTTAGCCCGGACTCACAAGGGCGGGGCAATTCCGCCTCCGGCAAAGACATTTGGGAACCACGGCAAGCAGGCCCCTCCTCCAGAAGATCACCACGAACAGCCAGCAAGCCAAGACCAAGTTTACCGATCAAGGAGAACGGGAGAACTCCAGCGCTAGGGGAATACTGCACATAGAATTCATGGCTTTTGTACCATAATTCATTAGTTTTTCAAAGTTAATTTTTTTAACTTTTTTTTTGAATATTTCTTTTTCCCTTTTTCAAACATCTTATCAATCCCTTTTAAAAAAAAACATTTTTTATTTTTCATTTTTAGAGTCATATTTTTACCCCTTCACTAGTTACCCTTATTTTTGGCATAATATATAAGTTGTTCTCTCTTTAAAATTTTGAGATACAATTTCTTCTAAGAGATCAAAATATACCCTAAATCACTAGTGTATGGCTTTGTTCTAGTCTCCTGCCTGATCACGTTCTCTCCCTTTTTTTTTTCTTTTTCTTTTTAAATCTTCTTTCTTTTTAAAAACAACTTCTTATCTTATCAATTCCTTTTATAAAATCTTTTAAAATTTTCATCTTTACAGTCATCTGCCATCCCTTCATTGTATCAACCCTTATTTTGTACATATATGTCTTTCTTCCATTAAAATTTTAGCAGGTACTTTCTTCTAACACACCAAAATATGCCCAAAAGCTAGTGTGTGGCACTGATCTATGCACTAGCCTGATCATATTTGATCATATTGTTTTTTCTTCTTTTCTCCTGTTTTTGTTTGTTTTTATCTTTTTCTTTTTCCTTTTTTTTTTCTCTTCTTTCTTTCCCTTTCTTGTCCCCTGGTTTCAGGTCTTTTCTGATTTGTATAGAGTATATTTGCTGGGGACGTTGTTAACCTGTTAGCATTCTGTTCTCTCATTCATCTGTTCTCCTCTGGACAAAATGACAACACAAAAAAAATCACCTCAGCAAAAAGAACAAGAGGTAGTACCGTCTGCCAGGGACCTACTCAATACTGACATTAGTACGATGTCAGACCTAGAGTTCAGAATCATGACTTTAAAGATACTAGCTAGGCTTGAAAAAAGTGTGGAAGTTATTAGAAAAACCCTTTCTGGAGAAATAAAAGAACTAAAATCTAACCAAGTCGAAATCAAAAGGCTATTGATGAGGTGCAATCAAAAATGAGGGCACTAACTCCTAGGATAAATGAGGCAGAAGAAAGAATCAGTGATATAGAAGAACAAATGATGGAAAATAAAGAGGTTGAGAAAAAGAAACAACTACAGGATCACGAGGGCAGAATTCGAGAGATAAGCGATACGATAAGACGAAACAACATTAGAATAACTGGGATCCCAGAAGAAGAAGAAAGAGAGAGAGGGGCAGAAGGTATCCTGGAGCAAATAATAGCAGTGAACTTCCCTAATGTGGGGAAGGAAACAGGCATCAAAATCCAGGAGGCGCAGAGAACCCCTCTCAAAATCAATAATAATAGGTCAACACCCCGACATCTAATAGAAAAACGTACGAGTCTCAGAGACAAAGAGAAAATCCTGAAAGCAGCTCGGGAGAAGAGATATGTAACCTACAATGGTAGAAACATTAGATTGGCAACAGACCTATCCACAGAGACCTGGCAGACCAGAAAGGACTGGCATGATATCTTCAGAGCACTAAACGAGAAAAATATGCAGCCAAGAATACTATATCCAGCTAGGCTGTCATTGAAAATAGAAGGAGAGATAAAAAGTTTCCAGGACAAACAAAAACTAAAGGAATTTGCAAACACAAAACCAACCCTACAAGAAATATTGAAAGGGTCCTCTAAGCAAAGAGAGAGCCTAAAAGCAGCATAGATCAGAAAGGAACACAGACAATATACAGTCACAGTCACCTTACAGGCAATACAATGGCACTAAATTCATACCTTTCAATAGTTACCCTGAATGTAAATGGGCTAAATGCCCCAATCAAAACACACAGGCTATCAGATTGGATTAAAAAACAAGACCCATCAATATGCTGTCTGCAAGAAACTCATTTTAGACCCATAGACACCCCCAAATTGAAAGTGAGGGGGTGGAACACCATTTACCATGCTAATGGACACCAAAAGAAAGCTGGGGTGGCAATCCTTACATCAGACAAATTAGATTTTAAAACAAAGACTGTAATAAGAGATGAGGAAGGACACTATATCCTACTTAAAGGGTCTGTCCAACAAGAGGATCTAACAATTGTAAATATCTATGCCCTAACATGGGAACAGCCAATTATATAAGGCAATTAATAACAAAAGCAAAGAAACACAGTGACAACAATACAATAATAGTAGGGGACTTTAACACCCCCCTGACTGAAATGGACAGATCATCTAAGCAAAAGATCAACAAGGAAATAGAGACTTTAAATGACACACTGGACCAAATGGACTTCACAGACATATTCAGAACATTCCATCCCAAAGCAACGGAATACACATTCTTCTCTAGTGCCCATGGAACAGTCTCCAGATTAGATCACATCCTAGGTCACAAATCAGGTCCCAACCAGTACCAAAGGATTGGGATTATTCCCTGCATA
>NW_027397135.1:623860-658909 GCF_003265705.2 Callorhinus ursinus
TTTTTCAAAGAAATGGAACAAATAATCCTAAAATTTGTATGGAACCAGAAGAGACCCAGAATAGCCAGAGGAATGTTGAAAAAGAAAAGCAAAGCTGGCGGCATCACAATTCCGGACTTCCAGCTCTATTACAAAGCTGTCATCATCAAGACAGTATGGTCCTGGCACAAAAACAGACACATAGATCAATGGAACAGAATCGAGAGCCCAGAAATGGACCCTCAACTCTATGGTCAACTCATCTTTGACAAAGCAGGAAAGAATGTCCAGAAGTAAAAAGATAGTCTCTTCAACAAATGGTGGTTGGGAAAATTGGACAGCCACATGCAGAAGAATGAAACTGGACCATTTCCTTACACCACACACAAAAATAGACTCCAAATGGTTGAAAGACCTAAACGTGAGACAGGAGTCCATCAAAATCCTAAAGGAGAACACAGGCAGAAACCTCTTCCACCTCAGCCACAGCAACTTCTTCCTAGAAACATCGCCAAAGGCAAGGGAAGCAAGGGCAAAAATGAACTATTGGGATTTCATCAAGATAAAAAGCTTTTGCACAGCAAAAGAAACAGTCCACAAAAGCAAAAGACAACCGACAGAATGGGAGAAGATATTTGCAAATGACATATCAGATAAAGGGGCTAGTATCCAAAATCTATAAAGAACTTATCAAACTCAACACCCAAAGAACAAATAATCCAATCAAGAAATGGGCAGAAGACAGGAACAGACATTTTTCCAAAGAAGACATCCAAACGGCCAACAGACACATGAAAAGGTGCTCACCATCGCTTGGCATCAGGGAAATCCAAATCAAAACCTCAATGAGATACCACCTCACACCAGTTAGAATGGCTAAAATTAACAAGTCAGGAAACGACAGATGTTGGCGGGGATGCGGAGAAAGGGGAACCCTCCTACACTGTTGGTGGGAATGCAAGCTGGTGCAACCACTCTGGAAAACAGTATGGAGGTTCCTCAAAATTTGAAAATAGAACTACCATACAATCCAGCAATTGCACCACTGGGTACTTACCACAAAGATACAAATGTAGGGATCTGAAGGGGTACGTGCACCCCAATGTTTATAGCAGCAATGTCCACAATAGCCAAACTGTGGAAAGAGCCAAGATGTCCATCGACAGGTGAATGGATAAAGAAGATGTGGTATAGATACACAATGGAATAGTATGCAGCCATCAAAAGGAATGAGATCTTGCCATTTGCAACGACGTGGATGGAACTGGAGGGTGTTATGCTGAGTGAAATAAGTCAATTAGAGAAAGACATGTACCATATGACCTCACTGATATGAGGAATTCTTAATCTCAGGAAACAAAGTGAGTGTTGCTGGAGTGGTGGGGGGTGGGAGGGATGGGGTGGCTGGGTGATAGACATTGGGGAGGGTATGTGCTATGGTGAGCACTGTGAATTGTACAAGACTGATGAATCATGGATCTGTACTTCTGAAACAAATAATGCAATATATGTTAAGGAAAAAAAAAAGAAGAAGATAGCAGGAGGGGAAGAGTGAAGGGGAGTAAGTCGGAGGGGGAGACGAACCATGAGAGACGATGGACTCTGAAAAACAAACTGAGGGCTCTAGAGGGGCGGGGGGGTGGGGGGATGGGATAGCCTGGTGATGGGTATTAAAGAGGGCATATTCTGCGTGGAAAAAAAATAAAACATAAAATAAAACAAAATAAAATATTTAATTAAATGTAACTAGCACTGAAAATCCTGCCCTGCTTCATGCAGTCCTTAGAGCAACGCTGCTAGGTATGATAGCAAACACCATTATGCCTGCTTATCAGATGATACTGCCGAAAAATAAAGGACTTGGCCAAGGTCGTAAGAAGCAAGAAGAGTGTTCCAAACCTATTCTCTTACACACTAACATTACATGAGCCAGCTTAAAATATGGAAATAAGATATCTTTCTATGGAAAGTGTAGGAAAAGTGGAACCGGGAAAAAAACATTCAAAAGCCTCAAATATTTACCAAACTAAAGGGAAGGTGAATGTCAGACTCTGAATTAGGCAGCTCTGTGACCGAAGCTGAAACTAAATGAAGAGGACTATTCATTCCCGTGGATAAGTATCCTTCTGGCTATAGGAGGGTAAAGGTGGTTTTAAGAACAAAAGTTAGGTGATTTATTTTTATGGTGAGAAAAGTATATGAAATGTAAATAAATGATGTATGAACCCGCTGAAAAAGACTGAGCATTCAGTAAACAGGAGATAAATATTAGGACTGTGATTCTAATGGTTAAATTAAATAATGAATTACCAGGGATAAGTGCCCCTTTAAAAATTATGAACCCACATTTAAAAAAATTATGAACCCAAGTGGAGATGTAATAGTAGAATAAGGGGGAATCAACAGAAAAGCGAACAGACTACAACTCTGGGGTCAGTCCCTACTGCTACATTTAACTGAATAACCTCTTCCTCAAATATTCCTATTTTCTCCTTCAACATGGAAAACACTGTAATTTCCACAGGACAAATCTCATAAACTTGATCAGTATAAGCAAGGTGATTTATAAAATCACCCTTCGCTGTTTTGGTTCATTTCACTAATGTGACAGGCCAAACGAGTTGATCACAAGTTATACTACCACAGCTAATAAAATCCAAAACAGTTTTTATCTATTTCTTCTCCCTCCCTCTTTATTTATTTTGCCACTTTTGTCAGTGAATATCATACTCGTCTGTGAAAGGAATCTGCTGAATGTCTGCCTAGAGAGTTCTGGCTTTCAGGAAGATCTCATCCCAGATAAGAATCTGTAATTGAAGGCTAAAATAGAGGGTCCTTTTGAAAATGGTATCCTCTAACAACTTCCCCCAACTAGTCACAAAAACACCTAATGAAGAAAAAGAGAAAATTCAGAGCAGTTGGCCTTACGACCAATCTACTGTAGTCCTGGCAATTTCTCATTAACTCCAGACCCATAGGGCCACGTGAGGGCCATAGAAGGCATGTGATATGTATTTTACTGCTTGAAGTAAAGAAAACCTACCCTCATGGAACAGCAAGGAAGGTGTATATTCTTCTCCACTTGAGCATGGAGTTCTATGTATTTGCCAACCAGAAAACTGGGCAACGTAGGCCATCTGATGGAGAGGAACCATGAGTGAGGTGGCCAGAGGGTCAGATAACCTGCCAGGCCATACTTCCCTCAAAACAGCCTCTCTCTCAAACCCCAGCTTCCAAACAGCAACAAGTCGAGTAGGACCAGGGATGAACATGGAAGCTGCCATTCCATCTAGGGTGTGAGCTGAAGAAACCCTCATAGAGGAGACTGGTTTTCATTTTCTCCACCCACGAGGAGCATGAGACCCGGGAGAGGTGGCTGCAGAGGCTCCCATGTCACTGGGGGAGCTGCTTTAACTGATGACCTCTGGTCAGAGGAAATCAAGCTCATTTACGGGGCCCCTGTGTGGAGCAAAGAACGTGATTCCACAACACAAAAAATGCTAACAGGCAAGGCCAAGAGCAATCAGACACAATCTGTTTGTAATCTGGATTCAGAAAAGAGCTCTTCTCCTTGTTCTGGGATGGATAAACAAGCAACAAAAAACGCACACAAAGTCTATAAAAAGGATATTGCAGAACACAATTCTGATGACTCAGAGGGAGAAAAAGGAAAGGAAGAAAAGGAAGAAAACTGGAAAACTGTTCAGTGACTTCACTAAGAACAAAAGACCTCTGTGAGTCTGGAGCAGAAAGACAGCCTAATGATTGCTAGAAATTACTGCACTGTTTCTTCTGTTCCTCATACTCTTCCAAACAATTTACAAATATTAACTAATTTATTTCTAATAATCAACGAGGCAGGTACTATCATTATCCCCAGTTTATAGAGGAGGAAATAGACTGAGGCACAGAGAGATAGGAATAACATACCTGACATCACACAGCTAAAATGTGGCAGCACGAATCCATTCCTAACCTTTAGACTACACTGCCTGGCACTCTAACACACAAGAGGGGCACCTGGGTGCTTCAGTCGGTTAAGCGTCTGCCCTAGGCTCAGGTCACAAGCCCCATATCGGGGTCCCTGCTCGGTGGGAAGCCTGCTTCTCCCTCTCCCTCTGCCTGCCGCTCCCCCTGCTTGTGCTCTCTCTCTGTGTCAAATAAATACATAAAATCTTTAAAAAAAAAAAAGGAAAGAAATACAAGTTGTAAATTTTTTTTAAAATTAAATATATATCTGGCTGATATGAAAATAGAGCTCGGAGCAATAGAAAGACTTCAGGAAAATTAAAAATCCAAGATAGAATAAAACTCTATTCCATGAGGCAAAACTGACATTGGAATAAAAGCAAATCCGCAAAGGGAACGAACAAGAAACTCCCTGACTACAGAGAAAGGAGGAGAAAAACAAAGAGAAAGAAAAGCACATACATGTGTGTGTGCCTGTGCGTGTGTGTCACCCACGCGGTATGACCAGTTTTCCTTACAATATACATATTTTCCAAAAGCAGAAGAGTGAACGGTGCTTAGCCATTCACCCTTTTCCTTTGAAAAGTTTAAGTACAATAATGCAGGAGGGGGGGAAAGGCCAGTCTGCAATGGGCTAAGAAGTGAATGGTTAGCAGCAAAAACAGTTAACATAAACCTAGAGGGCTCACCGTACACCCAGCACCTGGCAACATTCCAGGCAGGACCCCCAGCGTGCCCACTGCCCAGCAGAGGAAGCTAACAGGAGGCCAAGCCGTGAGGCCAGCCTAACACAGGGGAACCGAAATCCCGCCCAGGCAGGCGGAATATGGAGCCAGCGCTTAGCCTCTGCACCGTAACTGCCTCCAGCCTAAGTATTATTGGGTTTCTTTGAAGAAATGAAAATAAATGGAACAGAAGCAATAATCAAAATCAGAACTGAAGTAAACTTTCCTGAAATGAAAACAATACTTCAGTATATGGATCAAAAGGACTTACTGTGTTCCAGACAAAATTAATGAAAATAGACCCAAACAAGACATAACTTAGCAAACTGAACTACAAGGGCCGTATATTGTTGTTTTATTGTTGTTATTATTATTAGTCTAAGCTCCAAGACAGGACAAAAAAAAAAATTAAAAAGGTTTTGTGAAAGAACAAAAGTATGCTAGCCTCAGACATGTCCACAAAAATAAAGGTCAGACAAAAGGGAGCAACATCTCCAAAATTTTAAGAGAAAATATCTCCACCCTGACCTCTACACTAAACTGATTCTAGTTTATGTATGAAGGCGACATATTTTATCTAGGGGTCTTAATAAACTAAAGAAAGAAAAATCACAACAGCCATTTAAAGATGCATTAGATCTAGATATCTGGAGTTTATCTTTGTAATAATCTTTATGTTTTTATCATTACTGACCACTTTGCCAGATCATTCTATACTAGCTACTCAATTTTCCCAATACTGCTAGCTTACATAAATTATGTGCACCAAAATATTTATTTTCACTTCTTTCACTGCTAATAGAACATATGTGAAAACTATTTTTAAACATGTATCATGGGTCTACACCAAAATATGGCAGTTACAAATCTGCCTAAATTAGAAAACAGGTATTTGCCAAGAAGTGTACCAGGTGATATCTGAGGGTCATTATTCACTAGACAGAGTTAAAATATCCCAGTTTGCCAGTTCAAATAATAATTATTCAACATTTAAAGCTTCGAAAATTCCTTGATGAAGTATTTGGGTAAAAATTCTTTTCCAATTTGAAAAATGAATATTCTCTTTCAACAATTTAGTTCAACTAAATTGGTTGTCAGTCCAGAAGGAATTCCTTATCTTTAAGAACACAAAATAAAGACGACCTTCCTTTACAAGTTCATAAATACAAAAAGGTTTCAATTGTTTGGATAATTCTCAATTTCCATACGTACCAAGTCCTCCCTCACCTCCCTGACAGTGTGGCCCACCTCAGAATTTTAGAAAGTAATGTAAAATTTGACAGTGTTCTTTGGAAAGCACAGTGTTCCAATTACCATTTCAAAAGACCTTTTGGGCAACATTAAGCTTAGATATATAAAATGCATTCTTGTGTGTCAAGAGGACTTATTTTTCTTTTGCTAACAGATTAAATGGGTATAAATCTTTTACATGGAGTACACTGTTTTTCATTTACTCATCTTAATGACCCACTGAATTTAGATCATGTAAAACTACAAAATTAGATTAGGAAATGTGCTCTATTCAGTCAGGAATAGGTAAGATCATGTAATGATTCTTAATGCACTCTCTTCTCAAACTGTTATTTTAGAAAAGTAACTTACATACACTGTGCATTAGAATTTTATCATTGCAAACCAACATTAGAAAAGACTTCCATCGACTGAGAAACAAAAAAGACATTCTTATTAAGTGGAAAATCAATCACCACAACCACTAAATGTCACAGCTCAACATCAGCAAGAAGCACTGATAATTGTTAGTTATACACTGCACAAATGATGTATGTCCTCGGTTGAGGAAGTGGGTGCCAGGTTTTTAGAAAACTGTACATATATCGATTTTACATTTATTTAACATGGCCATTGTAAGATACTTTATTCTTCTGATAAACTATGATTGCTTATCAAAAGATTCTATAATTCAAGAGAAACATTCATAACTTGTGTGAAAATGAAAACCACTGGCCCACAGAAATCATGCCCACAAAATCCAATTTTGTGGATTTATGGTGGAAAGGCATTAAACTACTGTCTTGCAGGAACTGCAGACTAGTCACTGAAGTATAAGTGGCACAGCAGTAATGATTAAGGTGACAGGTCCACCTGCCACAGCTGTTAATCAGCTTAATACTAGTTACATTATTGACATTCTTGTAATTACTTTTCCTAAGGCACATTTGTGCGACATATATTTTACTTTAATTATGAGCAATCGGAAGCAAGTCCAATACCCAAAAAGAATAATCAAGGTTCTCCTAAAGCAGGTATACAGCAAGCAGAGTGCACTTCCAAGCCCCTGGTTGGAGACCACCCCAGACCTCAGAACCAGACAGTGTTTTCCACGTGCCCATGTCATCGCCATACCTTGCCATCCTCTGAACACACGCCCATGTGCTCTCCACTCTCATCCAGGCTAATCTGATTTATCTTCACAGGACTCTATTCAAACAAACAAACAAACAAACATGTAAAACTTCAGGAAAATATATACATCAACAACCAAATGCCTTGGCTCTTTGTAATATTTAAGTGAAACAAACTATTAGTTTAGATGTGTGAGTCTAAGACATATTTGGTTTTTGCAAATGAAAATGGTAAAGTACAGCTTTGCTCTCACACATGTAATAAACCCGGAAGCCTAAGATTTCCCAAAACTATGTACTGCACATGCTTCAAGTCCCAGCTAAAATGTTATTTTTGTTACAGGTTATATGCCTATTTATTCTATTTACTCCCCATTCCAAAATTCCTTCCCAACCAAATCCATTAAAAGAACATAACAAACGCCAAAATAAAAAATC
The DNA here is from genome assembly GCF_003265705.2 of Callorhinus ursinus. Taxonomy (NCBI): domain Eukaryota; kingdom Metazoa; phylum Chordata; class Mammalia; order Carnivora; family Otariidae; genus Callorhinus; species Callorhinus ursinus. The sequence goes on from NW_027397135.1 coordinate 631,335, forward strand.
ATGAGGTAAAGAAAAATTTTCACTGTTTTAGTTTGGTACATTCTTCTCTCATAAATCACTAAATCAACTTTGTATTTACACTTTATGCTTAGTACTTTCTGGGGGGAAATCCATAGGGTCTAGCTGATATTCACTAATTTGTTATGCCTCTTCTTTTGAGTAATCTCAAATTTTAAAAATCTGTCAAGACCGAAATCAGGCATTCTACTTTAAATGTATTTTCCCAAGCGTAAATACACAACGGGACTTTTATTATTTTTCACAGCTTTCTAGTGTTCTATGTAGCCAAATGTTTCCTTACTGAAACATTCATATAAGTGGATTTTCCAATAGAAGTCAAAACTGGTAAATGTTGACATTAAAAAATGGCAAGCTTTTTTTTCCCCCTTCTTAAATAATGGCAGTTTCCTGCTATTTTACACAAAACATGATAGAACAAACTAAGCATGGAAAGAAAAGCCTTCATCAGTTATGACATGAGTCTGAGAATTCGTTTTTTAAAGTATCTAACCTTAAGATAGTTTGGCTTGTTGATAAGAATAAATGGAAAAATACAAAATGGAATGTTCCTTTCTCAGTGGAAAGTACCTCAGAGCTAGTAAGCTAAGGTTAGGGCAGACCAAGACTCCCAGACCTGAGAAGGCCACCCACTGACTGATGGCTATTGAGAGAAATTCCTCAGTCTCAGGATGAGACAGCTGGCCCCACAGTCCTTCCTCATGTTGATCACCGCGCAAGCAACATTCCTGAAATGCAGTCTATGAAAAGCAACCTATCTCCTTAAAAGTTCCTCGAATGTTGAGGTGCCTGGATGGCTCAATTGGTTTAAGTGTCTGCCTTCAGCTCAGATCATGATCCCGGGGTCCTGGGATCCAGCCCCGTGTCTGGCTCCCGGCTCAGCGGGGAGACTACTTCTCCCTCTCCCTCTGCCCTCACTCGTGCTCTCTCTCAAATAAATAAGTAAAATAAAATAAAAAAAAAAAAGAGTTTCTAGAACGTTAAACGAGAAAAGGACCTTGTAGATAGATATTTGATCCCTTTTACCGGGGAATAAACCCAAGGCCATGGATGAGAATCACAACAGAGAAAGAGGCAGATATTCGACCTAGAGACCAGGGGACAGGCGTCCTGCACAGGGAGTGTGATGGACGGCAAGGAATATGCAAAACAAAATACAAGCTGAACTGGGAGAGGAGTGAGGCCAGCGTATCTGGACTCCTGACTGAGAGGCCTGACTGCTCAGCTTCTATAGTCTTCTTTGGATAAATGCTTTCCTCCCTGAGTATCCTCCGGGACCAGTTTCCTGACACTAATCATTTTGTTCATCAACCAACATTTTAATACCCATTTACTCTTGGCAAATATAAACCCCGCATACCCTTAACTGTAATTTAACTGGCATTTGGTTATAATCTATCTCAAATTACATTTTAATGGGGGCACGTAGCCTATCAATGCTGAGCTTTCCTGTCCTAACACCGTAGTATCTGCGTGTGACTGTTTATATAAAACCAAAACTAAACAAAATCAAAGTATGCCAAGTGCTCAACCGCCACATGTGACCAGCAGCTATTGTATTAGACAGCACACGAGTCAGAACATTTTCCTCACTGCAGAAAGTTCTACTGGACGGTGCTGTTCCAGGCCTACAAAACTGAGCCCCGCCGCTGAATGCAGTCCTTCTTTATAAGGCCGTTCTTTACAACAATGTACAATTAAGAAGTAGATTTCCTTTCCATATACATGTCACAATTTATGTGATTTTTTTCTTGGACTCTGGGACTGTGTGTCAGTCCTCTCCAGGTCATACTGCATCATTTTCAAAGACCCAGCAGCTACAGTAGCAGACACGTGGTCGTCACCACCTCATGATAAGGAAAAGGAGGCCTCAAGAGTTTCTGAGAGCTGTCTGGAACCACAGTCCTTCTCAGTGGCTAGGTAAACTTTTCATGAGAACGTGTTCTTCCCCGAGTAGAATCTGTACCACCACATTAGCAGTGTTATAGGGAAAAGCAGATCTACAAAGTTTGAGAATCCTCTTTCCCTCACATTTCTGTGAGCAACAGAATTTTTTTTTTACTTTTTTTCTGCCAAAAATCAATATTCATTGATTTATTTCCCCGACTACTAATAAACATAAGCATTTTCCTTAAGTCTGTTGGCCAACTAATTTGCTCAAGCAGTTGAGCTTATTCACAGACAGCGCTTACTCATTTTTCTATGGACATGTTTGTCGTTTTCTTGTTAATTTCCTTTTTATTTTTAGGGTATGAGGTCTTGGTACAATACCTCACCCAGACATTGTATGTGGTTTTTTTTTTTTTTTTTTTAATTGGAAGATGGCTATTGCTTTATTTCTAATGTATGTATAAGTCTTTAATACTTTTGGGACTCATTTTTTTCCCAAATGGATATGCAGTTGGGGTAGCCCCATTTATTAAATAATCCATCTTTCTTCTGAAGAGAACTGTTTGTCATATAGTAAATATTCACATGCCCTCAGATAACCTTCTGGGTTTTCAATTGTGGTTTCTTTGTCCGTTGCTATATCGATTCATCATTGACTTAATTACAATACACATAGTATGTTCTGTTACCTGGTAAAAGGCAAGACTGAGCCACAGTTCTCCAATTCCCTTGGCTTTTTTAGGGATTTTTAGGCTTCCATGTGAAGTTGAAGATGAAACGACCCTCATGTTGCTAAACACAGTGGTCAATGTTCAAGCCTAACTTACTTTAACTAATAGGAGGATGTAACACTGCTGATAACTTTCTCCTTCTCGTTGCTTCCAGGATACCATACTTGTCTGGTTTTCTTTTAAATTTCCAGCTTCCTTCTCTGTGTCTTTGGCCGGATTCTCCCAATCTCTGATTTCTATATTTCATGATTCAGTCTTTTGTGGCTCTTCTCTTCCTTTGGTTTTCTTCCAAGCCATGAACTGACTCCTAAATTTTATCTCTAGACTGGGCCTCTCCCTCTTTCAGACCAATATACAGAACTGCCTATTTTACAGATGTACTTAGATGCCTACCAGGCATCTCAACTAAAGCGTATCCCAACCCAAGATCGTAATGCTCCCTTATGAAAGGGCCCTTCTTAATGTTTCCTTCATCCCAGTTAAGGACAACTACATTCTTCCAGCTGCTCAGGGCAAAAAACCTTGGAGCCATTCTTGACCTGTTTTTCTTTCACCTCTACTGTGTTTCTGTCAGCAATTCTTATCATCGCATAAACCAAATTTATCCAGACTTTGGCCACTTTCACCAGCTCTAGAGCTGCCATCCAAGCCACCATCATTCTTGTTTGGATCATCCTAATAGTCTCCTAACTAGTGGACCTGCTTCTGCTGTCACTCTCCCAGAAGTCTGTTCTCAAAAAACCAGCAAAGAGCTATTGTTAACAGGTTGATCAGATAATGTTATCCCTTTAAAATCCTCCAATGGCTTCCCATCTCAGGATAAAACCCGAAGTTTTTACTATGAGCTGAGAGTCCTCAACAATTTGGTTCCAGCCCTCCTGCCAAGTTCTCCCCTCATCTATGTTCTGCCTTGTTCTCTCTCTTCCAGCCACAATGACCTTCCTGCTCTCTTCCTGCCTTAGAGCCTTTGCACCTGTTTGCCTGGAATGTGTCTCCGCCAAATCCTCACTGGTAGCCACCTTCTCAGGGATGCTTTCTGGCCACCAATCTAAAATTTCAACATTCACCCAAACATCACAACTCCTTCACCGCTTTATTTTCCCCTGTAGCATTTATCACTACCTACCTTACTATGTGTTTTACTTATTTATCTTATTCACTGTCAAACTCACTCACTACAATAAATTCATGAGAGAGTTCAAAGAATAAAAAATTCCAATCACACACAAATTCTTACAGAGAACAGAACAGAAAGGATAGTTTCCCAAATCATTTTAGCAAGCCAGCATAACCTTATAATAACAAAGCTTAACAAGGATATTATGAGAAAGACAAAGTACAAGTGAATCTCAGTCATGAACATAAATGGAAAGATCCTAAAGAAAACATTAATAAAGGGGTGCCTGGGTGGCTCAGTCGTTAAGCGTCTGTCTTCAGCTCAGGTCATGATCCCAGGGTCCTGGGATCGAGCCCCTCATTGGGCTCCCTGCTCAGCAGGAAGCCTGCTTCTCCCACTCCCACTCCCCCTGCTTGTGTTCCCTCTCTCGCTGTCTCTCTGTCAAATAAATAAATAAAATCTTAAAAAAAAAAGAAAATATTAATAAAGTCAGCATATACTAAGGCTAGTATAACATAGGGAAATGAACTAAAGATCATCTCAACAGGTGCAGAAAGTGATGAAACTCAACACCTATTTCTGGTAAAAACTGTTGGCATGGTGGGATGAAAAGTCCTCATTTTCACTTAATGGTGAAATGTTGAAAGCTTTCCCTTTGATATCTCTACAATAATGACTTTTCTAATCCATAAACCTGGAGCCTTTCTCCATTTATTAGACCTTCTTTAACGTCTCCAAATAAAATGTGATACTTTTCCCCTTGGAGGTCTTGCACTTTATTTTATTCTGGGAGTGGCAATGCCTGCAAGCACCCCTCTCTCCTTCCTAGTATGTACAATTTACATAGGATTCCATTACACAACATACAAAAAGAGGAAAAACTCTATGACAGTGCACAGGGGATACATAAAGAGAGCAGAAAATGAAAAAGAAAAGCTAAGCATTTTCAATTATAAAGATCAGTGCAGTGGGGTTCCTCTAAGGGAACTTTGAGCGGAGGGGAATTTCACACTGTCTATTCTCAACAGAATGCTAGTTACATGATGGTTTGCATTATAACTATTGTTCACTGCATACTTTATGTGCTTTGTCAAGTTGTATTTCACAATAAAAATAAACATTAAAAACTTAAAGTAAAATTAAGAAGAACTTGCCCATGAAAATGTCTAGGGTCAATACCTTCAGTGGCTTATTTCTTAGATCACGTTTTTTTACCCCATGACTGTCAAGCAACTCAAATGTTCTTATTCTGTTCTGGTCATCTTGGTTTTCCCAGAAAATACTGCATTTCATATTCTTGAGATGAAAATTTTTTTACTTTTTCTTCTTTTAATATTTTAATAATACTAATGATATTACTCCTCCTCCCCCACCTCCTCCTCCTCCTACTGAGTTAACATTTCCTATAGGCTTACTGGGCATCACGCTGTAAGAGTGTCACACATGTACCATTTATTCCTCACGGCAATTCTAGGAAGAAGGTACTATTGTTTTTCCTATTTTACATTTGCAAATATGAAAATGTCATTTTTAATGTTTTCTACCTTATTAATTTCTTATTATATCTTAATTTACCCTTTTTGTCTTAGAACAATTTTGTTGACCTTACTATAACTTCCTCACATTAATATAGTGTGCCTTAGTTCTTGCTGCTCATCTATTAACCATAAAATAATCAAATGTCTGGCATTTACCTTTAAGTATACAAACTGGCCATAAATTAGAGGCCAAAAAGTAATGTGTAACTGCAATAATTATTTCCTCTTTGAGAAAAGTAACATTTTATTTTGTTTTATTTCTAAGGATGGTGACAGTATTACTTGGTTATTTATCTAGTTATTAATAAAATTCTAATGTAACTACAACTGTGGTCAGAAATGTGGTTTGTATAACATATTTTTTTTAAACTGATTGCTCTTTGAAAGCTAAGATATTCATTTCCAGCTAACACATATTCTCTGGTTCAAAATACGCATATTTCTAATGTTATTTATTATCAACTAGTTTCTATATACCCTTATTTACTTTCTTCTTCTTGATCTATCAAAGACTGATAGAAACATGTTTCAAAACTTCCCATTACAATTGTAGTTTTGCCCATTTCTCCCTGAATTTCAAGTAAGTTTTGGTCTAGATATTAGATGCCCTATAATCTGGCACATCAAAGGTATGAAAAAGTTTCCTTTTACTCCTAAATGTAATCAGTATAGTATGTGGTCTGCTGGCTAATACTCTTTTGCCTTAAACTCTTTTTCTCACATTTTTATTGCCAAAATGCTTAATATTTATTTCAAATATCAAAGCTGAGGCTATTTTTCTTTTAGTAACAAAGTATTTCACACTTTTCAGAATTATGTTTCCCCATTCCATTATTACTCTTTTGCTATATTACTCAAATTCTTTTGTCTATCCAGGGAGAATTTAAATGCTATTCATTCTGTTTGTATTCTATTAGTGATCATTTTTAAATTTTTAGAAATTATATTTGAATTATCTCTCACTCCAAATCAATGCAATTGTATACACTGACTCATTTAGAAGATAAAGTATTTAGCACGTTTATTTACTACCTTCTTCCTTTCCCTATTTTAATGTGAAAGTACAAATATTTTATATTTCATAAGTCACACCAAATAAAATTGGAGAGAAAATCTAGTTAATACATCAGTAAAAGTTACAACCTTAAACTGTAAGTTCTAAGCATGAATCAATCTAGAGGAAGAAACTGTTTAGCTACTGGGATGTCCATAATTTTAAAACTGATTCATGAGAGGTCAGTTAAAGATTAGGGATATTTACCTCTTGTCATGTACACTGCAAAGAACTTTACAACTTACTGTACACTTTAAATTCTTCTTTAGTTTTTGAAAATATGTGGACTTTTTACTCATGTAAATCAAACCAAGTAAAACAGTCAACTCCCAAAAGAAATAGTACAAATTATAGGTAAACAAGAAAAAGAGTCAACCATAGTAATAACAAATAACATAGAAATACAACAAGATATTTTGCCTATGAAATTGGCAAAGATTGTTTAAATATCTAGTTTTGGCAAAGAAGCCCAAAAACAGACACTCCTCATACCCTACTGGTGGGAATTCAAATTTGGAGAAACTTTCCTAAGGATCATTTGACAATGTGTATCAAAAATCTTTAAAATATATATTGTCTGGGGCGCCTAGATGGTGCAGTCGGTTAAGCGTTGGACTCTAGGTTTTGGCTCAGGTAGTGATCTCAGGGTTGTGAGACTGACCCTGCCTTGGGCTCCACATTCAGTGTGGAGTCTGCTTAAGATTCTCTCTCCCTCTCCCTCTGCCCCCTCCTAACCCAATCCCCCACCCCCAGTGCTCTCACTCTCTTTCTCTGAGATTAAAAAAAAAAAAATCTTTTAAAAAATACATGTATTGCCTATTTTACACAAGAAGAAGTAAGAGGGGTGCCCGGAGTGGCTCAGTCAGTTAAGCGTCTGCCTTCGGTTCAGGTCATGATCTCAAGGTCCTGGGATCAGGTCCTGCACTGAGCTCCCTGATCAGCAGGGAGTCTGCTTCTCCCTCTGCCTCTCCCCTCCATTCCCCCAACTTGTGCTCTCGCTCTCTCTCTGTAATAAATAAATAAAATCTTTAACCAAAAAAACAAAAAAAAAGAAAAATTATTTTGCAAAGACGCTTTCCACAGTGGTTTCTTTTGTAAGACACTAAGAAATGGAAATTATCTAAATTTCTAAAAGCAAGGAATATAAATGATGAAAATTAAAAGAAAAAAACTAACTTTAAAAAATGTATTATACAATAAAGAATCTGATTTTGGGGTGCCTGATTGATTGGGTGTCCAACTCTTGATTTCGGCTCAGGTCATGGTCTCAGGGTCATGGGATCGAGCCCCGAGTCAGGCTCCATGCTCTTTGGGAAGTCTGCTTGAGATTCTTTCCCTCTCCTTCTGCCCCTCCCGCTGCTCCCATGTGAGTGTGCTCCTCCTCCCTCTCTCTCTCAAATAAAGAAATCTTAAAAAAATAAAATAAAATAAAGAATCTGACTTTATCCAAGAGAAGTCAGGTCTTTACCCTTGGTTTCTGGGAGATAATCTAACCTGATAGGAATGTCTGTTAAAGGTGAAAGACCTCACAGTCTTTCAGTGGGCCATGCCAGAAAGACTAACCCCGTGATTGCAGGTGGGGGCTTTGGGTCACAGGGTATCAAACCCCAACCCAGAAGCGGAATTCAACCATGTGGACAACCATCAACCAATCATGCCTACATAACAGATCCCCACTAAAAATCCTGAACAGCAGGGGCACCTGGGTGGCCCAGTAGGTTGGGCATCTGCTTTTGGCTCAGGTCATGGTCCCGGAGTCTTGGGATTGGGCAGGGAGCCTGCTTCTCCCTCTCCTTCTGCCCCTCTACCAACTCATGTTCTTTGTCGCTCACTCTCTCTCAAATAAATAAATAAAATCTTAAAAAAAAAAAAAATCCTGAACAGCAATGGGAGCTTCCCTGGTTGTCACACATCTATGCCGGGAGTAACATGTCCTAAGGATGATGGAATCTTGCATCCCAGGGTCTGTCCTATGCATCTCTTCCTTTAGCTGATTTTTTGACTGTATCCTTTCCTTGTAATAAACTGTAATTGTGAGTATAATAACTTTCAGTGAGTTCTGTGAGGCCTCTAATTATCAATCATGAGAGTGCATCTGGGAACTTCCCAGATCTTGTAGTTGGTGTTGGAAGTCTTCAGCAAACTCATTCGTCTGGAAGACTGTGCCCTTAACTTTCACAATTCATCTAGCTCTGAGTAAACACCATCCAGTGCTTATAAATACAACTGTATTTACAGCTATTTGTACATAACATATGTGACTGGAAGTAGATACTCTAAAATATTACCACGGTTTTATCTGGGTGCTGAGATACTATCATTGTTTAGACCATCCTTTTCTATGTTTTGCTAATTTTCTATAGCATATATTTCTTTTGTTTGTAATCCAAAGATAAATATTTTTAAATGACTATGTAGTCAGTTCTTTAATTTAAAACCAAAAAGATAGCAAAATTTATCATAATTGTTAAAGCCATCACTCTGGGGATCTGCAGCACCCATTTTTACCTAAAGTGACAACTGAGTATCATCAGTACGCACATTGGTTTCTATAACTAGTTCCGTAATATTTGAGAAAGAACAAATAAATAACAGGATTTCAGCATTACGGCTGTCAATGGCACAAGAAGCAGGTCTGGCATCTGTAATCATTCCTCACAGAAAAAGGAACAAATGCCTTATGCATTTCTGCCATTTCTGCATACTTGAAATAAATGGGAAAAGGAGAAAGGGTACAGGAGGGAAACTGGAGTGCAGGAGTTCATCTTTCTTCAATATAGAGTTTTCTAATTGCCTGTTTTACACAGAGACTTTAGGGGGTGTGTCTGCAAAGCTGGGATACTGGAGTAGATGTAAACAAGAAAAGGGACCCGAGAAAAAAAAGACCCGAGAAAAATGGCCTCAGCTGCATTTTCCATTAGCTACAATTTTATTCCTAATGGAGACAGGTTTGGAATTCTGGACAATATAAGTGAGTTTGTTCAAAAATCAATCATGTCAAGCTGACACTATAGAACATACAAAAATGTTTCCTTAATGGAACAAAAAAAGAGGCCTGAGTAAGCAGGAGTGGGTGAGGACTGGCCCATACCTTCTCCACTACAGGTGGTCTCAAGTTCTTAAATTTAAAGAAAAGGCAAAATTACCAGGACGTACACTTCATGTGATAATCAATTACCTAATCTAAAATGCCTGAAATAAATACACTTAGTATGGATTATGTCAGCTCTTCAATTAGGAATAAATTCACGGTCATTTCGAAAGCTGCTTTTAATCGTGTTCTTTGTGGCAACTTCTTTTCCCCCGACACTCCTCATCATCCCACCTTAAGCTATCAGTCCCCCAACAGTGAACCTAAGAAATCAATTTGCTAATGTATAATTTGTAAGGCTCCTCTGACTAACAAATGGATAATTGATTCCTTCACAAATGCTGCATCCCCATGGACACGGAGTGGACTGAATAAGAAACAGAAGATGGATTTCATTTTCGTTCTCTGAGATCCACTAGTTAGCAATCCCAACATCCACATGGTTGCCCGGGCAGCTTCATGCTCTTTAGTCACACTTAGCAAGCAAGCTGCACTTACATTACATGTGTGAAAAGCAAACGCCTGTTCTTTCATACTTGGGAAAAGCTCTTTTTACTGCTTTACTCTCCCCTGATGATACACCCCGAGGTGAGCAAGACCTCCAGCTGGATGTAAGAAATCTCTGAAAAATACACCTACTTGAGGGTTTCCTACACATCTACAAAACAAACATTTATTTTCTCGCTGACTTAGTCTATGGCCAGAACAACCTAACCTTTAGCTATAAACTCTCAAATTTTCTCTGTTGAGAGCTATAAACTCTCAAATTTGCTCTAAGATTTCATCTCAGGTTTTTAATACTCAGTATTGGGCTTGAACAGCTGAAGAAGAGCTGACGGGCCACATCTAGCAATCACTTCCCCACGATACTCACTACAATGCTTTCCATTGTTAAAATGAGTATGCAAGGAAACTGTATTCTTGTGAGGTTTTAAAGATGATCCTACCTCTCTAAGATTTAATAACTACATTAATTTGAGGTTCTTGATGTGATAATCCAGCTTTTAACAGAAGCTGCTGTTTCTGCAGATGGAAGAAAAATGCTGTCAGTAGCAATTCATTCCAACCTGAGAAATAACCAGAAAATTTAAAAGGTTACAAAGTCCTTATTTTCCACTCTGAATAAAAGGAAGGAGTAGTGGTGAAAGGAGGCACAATCACATATAAGTTATGTTTCCAATTTTGTATGATAATGTGGCTGAAATATTCTTTATTCTACAAACAACTACTGACCAATTACAAATTTATACTTTCAAAAATACATTCCCTTTTGAATGGAAAAAAAAAATCCTAAAATTTATATGAAACCACAAGACTCCAAATAGCTAAAGTAATCATAAGAAAGAAAAAGCAGAGGCATCACACTTCCTGATTTCAAGCTATCTTACAACACTATATCGATCAGAACAGTACAGGACTGACATCAATACGGACACCAAGAGCAATGGAACAGAATCAACGGCCCAGAAATAACCCTGTACATATATGGTCACCTAGTGTTTCAAGAATACTCAATGGTGAAAGGAAAGTTCCCTTAATAAATGGTGGGAAAACTGGATATTCCTATGTAAGTAATGAAACTGGACCCCTATCTTATACCACTTACAAAAATTAACTCAACTGGATTAAGAACTTCAAGGTAAAGTATGAAACCATAAAACTCCTAGAAGAAAACAGGGAGAAAGCTCCCTGACAGTCCCGGCAATGATGTTTTGGACGTGACACGAAAAGCACCAAGTAACAAAACCAAAACTCGCAAGTGGCACTACATCAAACTAAAAGGCTTCTGCACAGTAGAGAAACGATCAACGAAATGAAAAGGCAGCCTACAGGACAGAGGGCACTACGTGCAAACCGTGTATCTGATCCGGGGTTAATATGCAAAATATACAAGGAATTCATACGACTCAACAGCAAGAAAACAATCTGATTTAAAAATGGGCAGAGGACTTGAACTGACATTTCTCCAAAGAAGACACACAAATGGCCGACAAGTACAGGAAAGGTGCTCCACGTCACTAATGACCATGGAAATGCAAATCAAAACCACAATGAGCTATCATGTCATACCTGTTAGGAAAGCTATTTTAAGAGCTAACAAATGCTGGTGAGGACATGCAGAAAAGGGAACCCTGGTGCACTGTTGGTGGGAATGTAAGTTGGTACAGCTACTATGGACAAGTGTGGGGATCACACTTGAACTAGATCACTAGAACTACCACATGATAGAGCAATCTCACTTCTAGGTATAAATCCAAAGGAAATGATTCATGATCTCAAAGAGATCTGTACCCCCACATTCACTGCAGCATTATTCATAACAGCCAAGAGAGGGGAACAACCTTAGTGTCCACTAACAGATGAATGGATAAAGAAAACGTGATGTGTGTATATATATGGAATATTATTCAGGCATAAAAAAAAATCCTGCCATTTACAACACCACAGATGGACCTTGAGGGCCAGATGCTAAGTGAAGTCAGTCAGATCGAAAAGGACAAACACTGTATGATTCTCACTTATATGTGGAATCTGAAAACATCCAATTCCTAGAAACTGAGCAAAATGGTGGTTGCAGGGATGAGGAGGGTGAGGAAATAGGGCGATGTTGGTCAAAGGTACAAAGTTATAAGATGAGGAAGTTCAGGGGATCTAAGGTACAGTATGGTGACTGCAGTAAACAATATTATATCCTATACGTGAAAGTTGCTATAAGAGAGAAGAGGTTTAACATTCTCACCATAACAACATCCAATGGTAATTATATGAAGCAGAAGTTAGCCTGACTGCGGTAAACGTTTTGAAATACATGTGTGTGTCTGATCATAACATTGTACAACACCTTAAACTTACATAACATTATACATCAATTATATTGCAATAAAGCTTGAAAAACTAAAACTGCATATTCTAAAAATAAAGTACTAACCTATTATACAAGCAAGGTTGATTTCTAAGCGAAAAGTATTTTAAATAACTTATATGTTGGTTAAAATATTAAGCATAGTTATTTTAACATGAAACAATTACATGTCTGCTATTTGAGGTACCGTCCATTATATTCCTAATGCAAGAATTCCAAAAATACTCTCCCAACATCACAGTCTACTGAACTACAGAACATTCCCCTCTGTGATTCAAGTAGCTTTATGCTTCATCAAAGCTTTCTTCTGATGCTGCAAAACTGTGAGTAAATATAAAATGATTACCTTAAGACAGAGTACACTGTCTACATCTCCCTATAGCCTTAATAAATATTCTATAACTTCCACAAAAATGCTGTTTGATAGGAAAAAAATGTATTAAGTATCTATAATTTGCCACTTAAATGTAACTTGTATTTTAATGATAAAAACTGAAATTACCCTATTAGAAAATCAATGTCCCTAGAAAATGATTTAAACTCCAACTGGTGTCTTGAAAATCATCTAGAAGAAATAAAAACTACCTGGGAATGAGAAGAATGGAAAGAAGTTCTCAGGAAGAGTCACCTTGTTGGGAAAGAAAAGAATTCTGTCCATTCATTGTGTCATGATGGTTTTAACACTTGAGCTTAAATTTTCTGCATTTATAAGAATGCTTATCAATCAGTCTTTTGCAAGCCATTGAAACATTCCTAAATACTTTGACCTTTTAAGAGTATCCTCTAGGAGCGCCTGGGTGGCTCAATCAAGCATCTGACTCTTGATTCTGGCTCAGGTCATGATTTCAGGGTCATGGGATAGAGCCCCACCTCAGGCTCCATGCTCAGAGTGGAGTCTGCTTCTCCTCCCCATTCCTACTCCCATTCCCTCTCTCTCGCTCGCTCAAATAAATAAAATCTAAAAAAAAAAAAAAAAGCAGAAGAGTATCCTCTAATCAAGAGTTTTCACCACCTCCCCCATGAGAGCACAGCAGGGGTGACTTTGATGCTGTACAGGGACAGTAGCATTTGCCACCTCATCTGACTCCTCAGAGCCCAGATTGCTGCCCCTGCCAGCGCCCAGGCCCCACAGCCTCCGGGCACAGCTGGCTGGTGAGAAGCTCAGACCTCTGGCCTGCTGCCGCACCCAGCCGGATCAGTACAACCTCACAGAGGCAGGGGCACAGAACGGCCTTCCAGCCTGCAGAAGACTTATTACATGAATGTTCGTCTTCTAAATCCTAACAACCTTTAAAAGCACGGGGAGGATTTGGAAGGGATTGCCTCCTAAGAAGCCGGCACACTGCTGACTCCTAGAGCTGTTTTCCTTTTGTTAAACTTCATCTTCTGCCTGTACCTGCCACATCCCTACAGACAATGGCAGGAGGCAGGCTTGCACATGATAGGCACTCAACACAAGCCTCCACAACCTGGGCACCGATTAAAACACCGCTTCAGTCAAAGGCCAAGTCAGGCTTTTGGTCTACTCTTATTTATGTATTTATTTAGTCCTCTTTCATTCACATGCCAGGGACAGTGCTGGATGCCAGGTGAATACAGTAAATGGGGGTCTTGCCCTTATGAGGCTTGCAGCCCACCGAAGCGCTGTTCACATTCAAGACCATGACCTTCTGGGGCTGCTACAAACCTGCAGCCGTCCTCTGCAGGGAGATGGATGAATGGCAAATTGCAGTCTGAGCTCATTCTCCCCGGAGCCTGCAATGCCCATTTGCTGAACAATTCAGAGTGGACATTTTGGAGAAGTCTCCCTCTGATGCCTTGTATAGTTGTCTACACTACTAAATTTGGCAGTTGAATGAGGAAAACTTGAATAGGAAATCAGTGTGAGCAACAGCATTAAGGAGCCAGCAAAGTGTCTCTTTCTAGAACCACCCCAGAACTGCTGAGCACTGGCCCACGACCCGACACTGTGCTGGGTTCGTGAGGCCACTGTAAGAAAACAGTCTGTTTTGCTGGAAAACACTAGTAAAGGAATAAACATGTGTTACATACATAAACGACCTGCAAAGAAATTCAACTGACAGTTTTCAAAATGGTGAAATATAATGTGTGAAGTATGATAGAAAATGATCTGTTCTTAAACTGAGTTAACATTTTCCTTACTTACACATGTATCTGACAAAGACACGAAGGAGTGACAGAAAAAGGAAAGCAGAGTCTCCAAAGAAATGCAAAGTCATCAGGGTCTTTCAAGGAAATAGTGTGGAAAAGAAATTTACCAATACATGCATTTAACAAAAGAGCAACTAATATTACCAAAAACCCTCCATGATACAAAGCAGATTAAAGAAAAAGTGGACAAACAGCACCTGCCTTCAAGGTGTTTGTGTACACAGAGTCTGGGATTCCAGCACTTTGTGACATTCTATTTTATCATTTAACACATGATATTACAGATCATTATCTATATGACTAGCTCTGCAACCTATTTGACCTGAGAACAGGGGCTGTGTTTTGTCATTCTTTATATCCCTTGCACCTACTTACAAAATGTTGACTGAAGGAATAAGAAGCAAGCTGTGAATGAATATGAAAAAGGCACTCTTCCGTGTGGGGCCATCAAGAAAGCTGTCACAAAGAAGGTGGGACATGGAGCATTTCCATAGGCAAAGACAGGAAAGCACATTGCCACAAGAGCCAAAGGACAAAGTCTGGATACAGCTCAGGCCACAGTGAGGGGGAATCCTGTCACAGAGACAGCGGAAGCCTGGGGGCTGCAGAGAAGAGCTCTGTTTTATTCCACAGGCATCAAGGGGGAACTAGAGTGTTTTCAGGGAGGGGAGTAACAAAATCCCAGCATTCCTCTGGGAAGACTGCATGGGCAGCTGTGTGAAGCATAGATGGGGGGAGGAGGGGATGAGGCAGGGAGATCGGCTGGGTTTCACGGCAATAACTCAGGTGAGATTCAATAAAGACTTGACCAAGAGTGGTGGCAATATAAAGAGTGAGGAAAAGAAAGAATGAGCTCAGAAAAGAATCTAGGGGATATACAAGGTAATGGAGGCACATGATGGAGGATAAACGTCACAGAGATGGAAGTAAATCCCCAGGAGGAGAAGAGAACAGGGCCTTCTAAAGACATGACATCCAGCAAGGGCCTGGAAAAGTCTAGTCTTTGCAGTAAGGCAAAGATGGGCTTTTTCTTGACTATAGTATTTATATTCAAAAAGAGACTATACCTTGTCTGGCCCACTCGACCCTGCTGATAAAGAAACAAGGATTTCTGAAAGTTACACGGTCTAATTCAAGGGCAGGACCTTGCTGAGGGCAGTTGAGTGTGGTCAGGCCAGGGAGCCAGGACTCAGCAGAGAAGGAGCAGAGCAGTCCCTTCTGTCCCTGTGGTAATTCACAACACAGATGTTTCCATGTATCGCACAACCCAACTCATCTAAATTATTTCAAATAATACTTTAGCACAGAAGTCAACACCAGTGTTTTAATACCCAAATAAATTTGGCTGAAGGGGGATACCATGAATACGGTATCCTCTGCAAGTGGCCCTGAAGTTCCTAGCCTACAGAGGTCTAATGCTACAATTCCAGGAAACAAAATTCGTTTTTCCCCAGAGAACACTGCCCTAGAGCATATTTTTCTAGAGGAGTTAATACAACAGAAATGGGACTGTCATCCCTGCAACCATATAACAAGAAAAGAAACAAGCAACTATTCTTTAAAATTAAGTCTCAGAGGACTACCCCTTAGATTGCCCAAGCCCTGAGCATCTGCTATGCCACACCTTGAAGGACAAACCTCATCACCAAAAGCAGGTCCAGAAAGCCCAACAGAGTGCAAATCCATGATGACGGCAGAGCTAATATGAACATCTGACGGAGCCCATGGATAACTGCGTAATTCTCAATATGCACATTAATGATACCATCAATGATTAAGGAAAAATCTGTTAGGAGTAAAGATGTTCTTACTTTTTTTTTCATTTCAAACTGAATAATAGCAATAACGCTAATGCATTCTATTTACCTAAAAACATTTGAGAAAGTAAAGGTTTTATGCTTCTATGGGTTGAGGAAAAAAAAAATCACTTCTCTAAAAAAGGTCAGCATATATGGCTTAAATAACGGAGACCAGGGGCACCTGGGTGGCTCAGATGGTTAAGCGTCTGCCTTCGGCTCAGGCCACGATCCCAGGGTGCTGGGATCGAGCCTCACATTGGGCTCCTGGCTCAGCGGGGAGCCTGCTTCTCCCTCTTCCTCTGTCTCTCCCCCTGCTCATGCTCTCTCTCTCTATCTCTGTGTCTCAAATGAATAAAATCTTAAAAAAAAAAATAAGAGACCAAGTTATTAATCAAATAGAAAATGCCTATTTTTCAGACATAAGATGAAGAAAGACCATTTAAAATTTCACCAATGCAGCTGTACTTTCACCACAGATTGTTATAATGCTCTCCAGTGTAAAAACATTGCTTTATCAATTCTCCACTAAGGCATTTCCCAAGTAGACTGTCATCTCTCCACAGTCCTCAAAAGAAGCACCTTGTAAATGAACTTGCCATGTCTTTACACTAAAAAGAAATTCCTGAAGTCAACTCACCAGACCTGCACTGGGAACATTTCACAAAGCATCATTACATAAGTAAGCGTGTTCCTACAACACCACAGAAATAAACTTCTTTGTGACATGCTATAAAAGGGACCCACACCCTAAATAAACAAAGGATGGAATGGAGCAGGCAGCAAAATCAGCCTGTAAAAATGAGTATGTTGAGGAAGTTTCTCTTTCTTCTTCCCTTCTTTTTCCTGTTTTTCCTTTCCTTTGTCCCTCCCTCTTCTAACTTTGCACGTCCTATACACAATGAACACTGTTTAAAGTGAAGTCTATCAATGAATTAAAAAAAAAGAACAGCTCTCTTTCAGGAAGTGTCGTAAATGCCGGCAATCAGGTGCTTGGCTTGATCTGGTTCCTCATGACAGGTAATACTGAGCCTTGCACTAAATATTTTACACGTGTATCTCAAATAATCCTCAAATTAATCATATTGCTCAGGGCTGGGATATGCTTTACATTTCACAGAGAAAGAAAGTGAGAGGTTCAGTAATCTGCCTGAACTACTGAACACGGGGAGACTGAGCCCAAGCCTGGCTGGCAGCCACAGCGCCCCACAAGGCCTAACTCCTGCCTCAGGACGACATCCTGCCAACTCCAGAAGCTGGCTGACCTCCCTTCTGCTGGGCCCTGTCCGCCTTAATCTCCAACCATCCCGTCAACGCTTCTCTTCCCACATCTATTCCGGACTAGTTGCATTTCCAATACTGTAATTTAGTTAAGGCCCAAAGGGGAAAGAAAATGGGAAACCAGCAGGTTCAGGGGGTTGCAAATTTTTGTGTATTTTTTTTTTCCTGGCAAGGCAAGAATTGCAGACTCCATCTTAATGCCAAGGAATAAATCCTTGTCTTCACAGAACAGTGAGGACTTTTTTTCTTGAGAAAGAACGAAAAGTTAAATGTAAAAAGGAAAACTTCAGGGGCACCTGGGTGGCTCAGTTCGTTAAGCGTCTGCCTTCAGCTCAGGTCATGATCCCAGGGTCCTGGGATTGAGCCCCGCATCGGGCTCCTTGTTCAGTGGGGGCCTGCTTCTCCATCTCTCTCTGCCTGCCACACCCCCCTGCTTGTGCTCTCTCTGTCAAATAAATGAATAAAATCAAAAAAAAAAAAAAAAAAAGGAAAACTTTATACAGAGGATATCTTTATGACTTAGTAAGGGCAAAATATTTTTCCCTCAGAAGACATAAAAAATACAAACTATAAGTGATTAGATTTATACTTACTGCATTCAAATAAAAAGTTTCTGAACTGAAAATACCACAAATGTGGAATTAGAAGATAAATTGTAGACTAGAAGGCATGTGTCACGCTTCCAACAAGGAGATGTGTCCAGACGCTTTTGTCTGCCACCTGAAGAGAGCGCCCAATTCCCTGGCCTGCCACCAGTGTCTCGTGTCTGGTAGTCATCAGACTTTTAAATGTTTTGCCAAACTGACGAGTATGAAATGGTATCTTATGGTTGAGATAATTTCACATTTTCCTGACTATTCCATCAGTACTAGAGAAATATGGCATCTTGTCACGTGGTTCTCAGAGACATTTGTGGTTCTCCATCTGAGAACTTCCTGTTCATCTCTTTGTCCACTTTCTTTCTGGGTTGTTTGTGTTTTCCTCATTGATCTATAAGAGCCCATTGTAGAAGTAATATTTTAACAAAAATATGTGGTTAACATTTGCTACAAACAACCTATGATTAGAGCTTTTACAGAACTTAAAGAATCAAAACAAGTGAATGAACAAAAACAATACAGTTCAGATTTAAAGTATTTTGTGTGAAAATGGATGTTGTCCTAAAAGCAAATCATCAGTGTTTCATTCAATAGAAAGATTTATTGGCAAGTGTTAAATTTGACTTGCTGGTGACTTCTGATTTTGAGCCTTCACACAATCCACCCTGATCAAGGTTGTTATTTTTCCTTGTAAACAGTGAACTTTTAATTACAAATCAATTTAGAACTTTACACATATACCAACGAAGTATATGAACAATTCTCAAAAGAGTAAACAGCCTCATGAGTAACCAGAAAAATACAAAGTAAATCAATAAATTCCCGTTTTCTAGAAATCTAAGTGGCGGAGAATTTCTGAATGATAACAGCTAATGCTGGTGACAAGATACAGTGATGTATTCTCATACAGGGCCGGCAGGAGTACAATTCGGTATAATCTAAGTATACCGAAATGCAAAACCTTAAAAGTGTTCACAGCATCTGAACGAGTGATTTCACCAAGAAGATGTGTTCAAAGGAAAGACTCAGTCACCAGACTCCTCAGACCACCCAAGGATGTTCACCCTAGTATCACTCCTAGATTGAGCATCGTGCATAAGGCACTAGGAAGTTAGCTCGTGGACAGCTCCAGGCAGTAACAGACCAGGTTTTCACTTCAAGAAACTGATTCTGTTAGAGTGGGGCTCCCTCCTTCTCCCATCCAATACCTACTAATAACTCAAGCCTAGCCAGAGTATCCTATTAACCACCTGCAGCAACTGCTTCGGGTAGAATTATACACCCAACCAGGCCCATCAAAGCCCTTCCTGGCAGGTTTTTGCCAGAGTTACTAAAAAAGGAGTCCTATCTCGCTTATGAGGATGATAGTGCCCTGACATCAGTCTTGGGCTATGGGCTGACCATGATGCCCACTAGATGAAGAGAGCCTATCCCAGGGATGGGTACTGTATGGGTCATCTCAGATGGGTACATCTGAGCCTGGCATCCCCACTTCAACTTGATTTACAACAGGGGCCAGTATTTCCCACTGTTGATTAAGCCTGGCCGAGATGGGTTTCCATCACCAAGCAATGGAAGTACCCTAATGTATTCATTTTTTTCCATTAAAGTATAATGGAATTAGATTTTTTGGACTACCTCACTATCTCACAGGCATTAAATTCTGAGATGAAACTCTTCTAAAAAATTAACAAAATTCTGGTAGACTTTCTGCTAACTAGGTATATGTATACCCCAACAAGACTCTTAGCACAGAAACTGCTCACTCCATTATTTCAAACAAGCTCATTTTTATCGCACCTGAAAGGGAGCGCCCATACTATACAGAAACAGAAAACAAATCCTTACCTATCCAGTGACTGCACTCTTAGTCACTTATCATTTCTATAAAAGGTGGTGCTCCTCCCAAAAAGGAATATGCAATACAGAACAGATATTACTTATGTAAAACAGACCAAAACAGAAAAAAGATATTGATAATACTGGCAAAATTCTTCCACCTCTCATGGAGCTAAACTTTTGGTATTTTCCCCAACCATATTTCATTGGTTGGAAATAAGGAAGTTATACAAAAATTTATAGAAGACAGTATTTTTCTTTTGACTCATAATTTAAAGAAAAGCCAAAGAAGCCAGTAATTAGATAACCTAGATCCCATTCTGTAGGGTGCCATTTATAAATGTCAAGCACCTTAAAGAATACCCAACACTTTGGGCTTACATAAATGGAAATAACAAATCTTCTGATGTGTAAATATCACCTCTTGGAACACATTATTTCATTCTTTTCCTGTAGCTTGTCTTTCCACAGTTATTATTTTTTAGCAGCTTTACTCAGATGCAATTGACATACAATAAACTGCACATATTTAAAGTGTAAATTTGGTAAGTCCTGACGTATATATGCACTCATGAAACCCTCCCCAAAATCAATATAATAAATATACCTATCAGCCCTGAAAGTTTCCTTATGCCACTTTATAAGCCCTCTGCCTCTCTCAAAGCAATCACAGATCTGCTTTTTGTCACTATAGATTTGTTTGCATTTTTCAGCATTTTATATAAATGCAAGCATACAATAGGTAGGCTTTTCAGTCTGACTTCTTTCACTTAACATGACAGATCTGAGATTCATCAGTGTTGTAGCATGTATCAATAGTTCATTCTTTTTTACTGATAAGTAGAATGCCATTGTATAGATATACCACATTTTGTTTATCCGTTCCCCTGTAGATGGACATACAGATGGTTTCTACTTGGAAGCTATGAAAAAATAAAATTGATGTACATATTCACGTACAAGTCACTGTACAAGCATATGCTTTCATTTCCTCAGGGTCAAAGGGCTAGATCACAGGGTAGGTCTATGTTTAATGTTTTTGAAAACTGCTAAACTGTTTTCCCAAAATGGTTCTACCATTTTCCACTTCCACCAGTAGGGTATGCGAGTTCCAGTTTTTCCACATGCTTACTGACACCTGGTATGGTCAGTCTTTGTCATTTTAGCCGTTCTAAAAGGTTGTTAGTGCTATATATTCTTCCACTTTACTTCGTTTTAGTATGATTTTTTCCCCTTGCTATCAATTAAACTAACAAAACCTAAAGTGTTAAGACCTAACAGCTGCCCCCAGAAGTGATATATTTCCTCTTACTAGAGGTATAAAAGAACTGATAAAGCAAATGACAAGAATGCTTTTGAAGAATTTCATGTCTTGGGTGGGGAGATGACTAAATACCCGTTAGGTTCCCAATTATCATAATATATGATTCCATCAAATGAAGAATATTTGGGAATTTTAGCCAAATAAATAATTTCTAGAGAAGGCTAGTAAAACATAGCTGTTCAAACAGAAGATCAGAGCTTGTTTAAGTTAAAAGTAATATACCACTAATTCAAGGTATAAATTGTTATCAAACTATACACAGACACTCATATGTTGTCCATATATAAAAGATCCTGCCTTCTGGTCTATGACATCTGATTTACCATCACTCCAATGGTTTCATTTAGTTCCCTAAACACTCTCAACCGCAAAGCCAGTAACCATGAAGACACTTCCATGAAAACACTCCCGTTCTTTCCCCTTTGGTCCTTCTGCCAAACCTGCCAAAGAAGTCTCTCTCACTGCATCTCACCATTTTCCCCTTTCTATTCCCCTACTCTCAAGCCACTAGTGGAAAAAACAAAATGCATATGTAGATGAAAAGGCTGTGATAAATGTTCCTTGCCCTTCAGGATTCCCTGTTTCGTATGAAGAATGCATTACCCCTGGTCCAGACCCACCCCTACAATCGAAAAACACTCATTCACCTGTCAAGATTCACCTCAAATTTTCACTTTCTCCCAATTGCAAAGTTAATCAATCACACCTCCCGAGTCTACACATTGTTTCTAATCCTTTCAATGTGCTCACTTTGCAACAGGCGCCTGACTCCCAAAGAAAGAAGCACCAGAAGGGAGGATCCACTCGACTACAGAATGGAGTCCACAGGTTTTCCGCCAGGCCCCAGTCTCAGAGTCATGCTCTCTCTCTCCCCAGTTCAGAGTCATGTACCAAAAAGTTAAAATCACTAAAATTCTGACTGAAATATGTGGAGTACCAGGATGATTTCATTCAATGAAGAAATACTTTCACAATTATAGCTATTAAAGTGGTATTTGCCCAAATGCAGTTACCACTAAGAAGTCCTATATTACAACGTGTTGTAAGCATTACACTTTAACTGTTTTAAGTGAGAGAAGCATTTTTAAAGTTGAATATGTTTTCTTAGCCTCCTCTGTGCATAGATGCTACCAAAGTTATCAAGCTAGCTATAAATAATCCATAAACTGGAGATGATGTAATACAAAAATGCAGAAAATTGGAAATAAGATTTTCCTTGGCATCAGTTAGAATGATTTCCACTTAAGTAATTCTCAACTCATTTGACACATTTCTTATCACTCAAAATAAGGAGTCCAAATATAGAAGACCGATTCTTTCAACACCTAAGAATCTGAGGCCTGTCAATCAGTCTTTGACAGGTATTACAGACATCGACACATTTGAGCCAACAATGTACCACTTTGATAATATCAAAAGACACATGCCATGCTTCCCAAGTAATGATGCCACATTGGTAGAGCATACTATAGATGGGGTTCACTTTAGGTTGATAAGTAAGTGCCATGAGACCAAGAGGAGAGTAGAATTTCTTTGTTCAATGATAGCTTACGTTTTTTTAGATGTGCTCCAAAGGCTCTGTTAATGAACAGTCACCCCAATATTATCTTAGTCACATTATGAATGAGCCCAAAATAGTTGGGCTCCTCAGGGTAATAACAAAGCATGGTATCTGTATTAACTCTCAAAGAAATGGTCACGTCTGTCTGATTTCCTGTAATGTACACACAATAATCTGGCTGTGGCAAAGGAAGATGTAAAACCCTGTTTATCTGGAAAACCATCCATACAGAAGGAACTTTACAGATTTGGAACTATTAGAATTCAGCCAACTTGTATCAATGCCTCACTATCTACCACTTTTTATGCTAAGCACCAAGGACGCAGAGCTAAATTAGACACAGAAACTACCCTCAGGGGAGCAAGATGGCAGAGGAGTAGGAGACCTGGATTTCGTCTGGTCTCAGGAATTCAGCTGAATAGGGATAAAACCATTCTGAACACCTACGAACTCAACAGGAGATTGAAGAAGAGAGTAGCAACAACTCTCTAAACAGAGAAGCGACCACTTTCTCGAAGGTAGGACGTGCGGAGAAGTGAATCCAAGGCGACAGTCGGGAGGATAGACAGCAGGGGAGGGGGCCTCCGCCGCTTCTGGCAAGTGATAGAGCCGCGGAGCACAAAATCGGAACGTTTAGAAGTCGGCTCCGCGGAGGGACATCGCTCCAGTGGCTAAGCTGGGGGTGGAACCCTCGTGGGACAGTGTGGTCTCAGGACCCTCGGGGTCACAGAAAGACCAGGGGTGCCTGAGTGCGGCAGAGCTCCCAGGTATGAGAGCGGGGAAGCCGGCTGAAGAGACGGAGCCGAGGCGCGGGCTCTCAGCTCGGGGTTGCCATAAACTGTGACCCGTGGCCCAGTCGGGCTACTGCTCCTACAGCAGGGACCCAACAAGCAGCAGAGGTGGAGAGACTCCCCTTCCTTCCCGGGGAGGAGCGGCGCGGGAGCGCAACGCTGGGATCTGCTGGGTTTGGAGACTCCACACAGGGTCGGGTGCCAGAGATAGAAACGCTCGGTCACAGGCCGGGTGAGCACGGAGTGCGGCCGGAGACCAGGGAGACGGGAGTGACTGCTTTTCTCTGGGGGCGCACTGAAGAGCGAGGCCCCGAGTTCTCGGCTCCACCGGGCGGAGATTGGAAGGCCACCATTTTCACCCTGGTCCTCCAAAGCGGTACCAGAGCTTGCAGGGAACAAAAGCTCCTGAGAGCAAACCGGAGCAGCTTGCTTAGCCCGGACTCACAAGGGCGGGGCAATTCCGACTCCGGCAAAGACATTTGGGAACCACGGCAAGCAGGCCCCTCCCCCAGAATATCACCACGAACAGCCAGCAAGCCAAGACCAAGTTTACCGATCAAGGAGAACGGGAGAACTCCAGCGCTAGGGGAATTACTGCACATAGAATTCATGGATTTTGTACCATAATTCATTAGTTGCTCAAAGTTAATTTTTTTAACTGGTTTTTTTTTTGAATTTTTCTTTTTCCCTTTTTCAAACATCTTATCAATCCCTTTTTTAAAAAAAAAACATTTTTTATTTTTCATTTTTAGAGTCATATTTTTATCCCTTCATACTAGTTACCCTTATTTTTGGCATAATATATAAGTTGTTCTCTCTTTAAAATTTTGAGATACAATTTCTTCTAAGAGATCAAAATATACCCTAAATCACTAGTGTACGGCTTTGTTCTAGTCTCCTGCCTGATCACATTCTCTCCCTTTATTTCTTTTTCTTTTTAAATCTTCTTCTTTCTTTTTAAAAACAACTTCTTATCTTATCAATTCCTTTTATAAAATCTTTTATACTTATCATCTTTACAGCCATCTGCCATCCCTTCATTGTATCAACCCTTATTTTGTACATATATAAGCCTTTCTTCCTTTAAAATTTTAGCAGGCACTTTCTTCTAACAGACCAAAATATGCCCAAAAGCTAGAGTGTGGCACTGATCTATGCACTAGCCTGATCATATTTGATCATATTGTTTTTTCTTGTTTTGTTCTGTTTTTATCTTTTTCTTTTTCCTTTATTTTTTTTCTCTTCTTTCTTTCCCTTTCTTGTCCCCTGGTTTCAGATCTTTTCTGATTTGTATAGAGTATATTTGCTGGGGACATTGTTAACCTGTTAGCATTCTGTTCTCTCATTCATCTGTTCTCCTCTGGACAAAATGACAACAACAAAAAAATCACCTCAGCAAAAAGAACAAGAGGCAGTACCGTCTCCCAGGGACCTACTCAATACGGACATTAGTACGATGTCAGACCTAGAGTTCAGAATCATGACTTTAAAGATACTAGCTAGGCTTGAAAAAAGTGTGAAATTTATTAGAGAAACCCTTTCTGGAGAAATAAAAGAACTAAAATCTAACCAAGTCGAAAACAAAAGGCTACTGATGAGGTGCAATCAAAAATGAGGGCACTAACTGCTAGGATAAATGAGGCAGAAGAAAGAATCAGCGATATAGGAGACCAAATGATGGAAAATAAAGAGGCTGAGAAAAAGAGAGAGAAACAACTCCAGGATCACAAGGGCAGAATTCGAGATAAGCAATATGATAAGATGAAACAACATTAGAATAATTGGGATCCCAGAAGAAGAAGAAAGAGAGAGAGGGGCAGAAGGTATATTGGAGCAAATTATAGTAGAGAACGTCCCTAATGTGATGAAGGAAACAGGCATCAAAATCCAGGAGGCAAAGAGAACCCCTCTCAAAATAAATAAAAATAGGTCAACACCCCAACATCTAATAGTAAAACCTACAAGTCTCAGAGACAAAGAGAAAATCCTGAAAGCAGCTCAGGAGAAGAGATATGTAACCTACAATGGTAGAAATATTAGATTGGCAACAGACCTATGCACAGAAACCTGGCAGGCCAGAAAGGACTGGCATGGTATCTTCAGAGCACTAAACGAGAAAAATATGCAGCCAAGAATACTATATCCAGCTAGGCTATCACTGAAAATAGAAGGAGAGATAAAAAGCTTCCAGGACAAACAAAAACTAAAGGAATTTGCAAACACGAAACCAGCCCTACAAGAAATACTTAAAGGGGTCCCCTAAGCAAAGACAGAGCCAAAGGAATACAGACAATATACAGTAACAGTCACCTTATAGGCAATACAATGGCACTAAATTCATACCTTTCAAAAGTTACCCTGAATGTAAATGGGCTAAATGCCCCAATCAAAAGACACAGGCTATCAGATTGGATTAAAAAACAAGACCCATCAATATGCTGTCTGCAAGAGACTCATTTTAGACGCAACGACAACCCCAGATTGAAAGTGAGGGGTGGAAAACCATTTACCATGCTAATGGACACCAAAAGAAAGCTGGGGTGGCAATCCTTATATCAGACAAATTAGATTTTAAAACAAAGACTGTAATAAGAGATGAGGAAGGACACTATATCCTACTTAAAGGGTCTGTCCAACAAGAAGATCTAACAATTGTAAATATCTGTGAACCCAACATGAGAGCAGCCAATTATATAAGGAAATTAATAACAAAAGTGAAGAAACACATTGACAACAATACAATAATAGTGGGGGACTTTAACACCCCCCTGACTGAAATGGACAGATCATCTAAGCAAAAGATCAACAAGGAAATAAAGACTTTAAATGTCACACTGGACCAAATGGACTTCACAGACATATTCAGAACATTCCATCCCAAAGCAACGGAATACACATTCTTCTCTAGTGCCCATGGAACATTCTCCAGACTTGATCACATCCTAGGTCACAAATCAGGTCTCAACCGGTACCAAAAGATTGAGATCATTCCCTGCATATTTTCAGACCACAACGCTTTGAAACTAGAACTCAACCACAAGAGGAAAGTCAGAAAGAAACTCAGATACATGGGAGCTAAAGAGCATCCTACTAAAGAATGAATGGGTCAACCAGGAAATTAAAGAAGAATTTAAAAAATTCATGGAAACCAATGAAAATGAAAATACAACTGTTCAAAATCTTTGGGATACAGCAAAGGCAGTCCTGAGAGGAAAGTATATAGCAATATAAGCCCTTCTCAAGAAACAAGAAAGGTCTCAAATACACAACCTAACCCTACACCTAAAGGAGCTGGAGAAAGAACAGCAAATAAAGCCTAAACCCAGCGGGAGAAGAGAAATAATAAAGATCAGAGCAGAAATCAATGAACTAGAAACCAAAAGAACACTAGAACAGATCAACGAAACTAGGAGCTGGTTCTCTGAAAGAATTAACAAGATTGATAAACCCCTGGCCAGACTTATCCAAAAGAAAAGAGAAATGACCTGAATCAAAAAAATCATGAATGAAAGAGGAGAGATTACAACCAACAGCAAAGAAATACAAACAATTATAAGAACATATGATGAGCAACTCTATGCCAGCAAATTAGATAACCTGGAAGAAATGGGTGCATTCCTAGAGATGTATCAACTACCAAAATTGAACCAGGAAGAAATAGAAAACCTGAACAGACCTATAACCACTAAGGAAATCGAAGTAGTCATCAACAATCTCCCAACAAACAAAAGCCCAGGGCCAGATGGCTTCCCAGGAGAATTCTATCAGACATTTAAAGAAGACTTAATACCTATTCTCCTGAAACTGTTCCAAAAAATAGAAATGGAAGGAAAACTTCCAAACTCATTTTATGAGGCCAGCATTACCTCGATCCCAAAACCAGACAAAGACCCCATCAAAAAGGAGAATT
>NW_027397135.1:659309-672662 GCF_003265705.2 Callorhinus ursinus
GAACGCGGCAGGGATGTCCACTCTCACCACTGCTATTCAACATAGTATTACAAGTCCTAGCCACAGCAAAGAGACAACAAAAAGAAATCAAAGGCATCCAAATCGGCAAAGAGGAACTCAAACTCTCGCTCTTTGCAGATGATATGATACTGTATGTGGAAAACCCAAAACACTCCACCCCAAAGCTGCTAGAACTCATTCAGGAATTCAGTAAAGTAGCAGGATATAAAATCAATGCAAAGAAATCAGTGGCATTCCTATACATCAACAACAAGAGAGAAGAGAGACAAATCAAGGAATCGATCCCATGTACAATTGCACCCAAAACCATAAGATACCTAGGAATAAATTTAACCAAAAAAGGAAAGGATTTGTACTCAGAAAACTATAAAATACTCATGAAAGAAACTGAAGAAGACACAAAGAAATGGAAAAACGTTCTATGCTCATAGATTGGAAGAACAAACTTTGTGAAGATATCAATGCTACCTAGAGCAATCTACACATTCAATGCAATCCCCATCAAAATACCATCCACTTATTTCAAAGAAATGGAACAAATAATCCTAAAATTTGTATGGAACCAAAAGAGACCCCGAATAGCCAGAGGAATGTTGAAAAAGAAAAGCAAAGCTGGTGGCATCACAATTCTGGACTTCCAGCTCTATTACAAAGCTGTCATCACCAAGACAGTATGGTACTGGCACAAAAACAGACACATAGATCAATGGAACAGAATAGAGAGCCCAGAAATGGACCCTCAACTCTATGGTCAACTTATCTTTGACAAAGCAGGAAAGAATGTCCAATAACAAAAAGACAGTCTCTTCAACAAATGGTGTTGGGAACATTGGACAGCCACATGCAGAAGAATGAAACTGGACCATTTCCTTACACCACACACAAAAATAGACTCCAAAGGGTTGAAAGACCTAAACGTGAGACAGGAGTCCATCAAAATCCTAAAGGAGAACACAGGCAGGAACCTCTTCGACCTCAGCCGCAGCAATTTCTTCCTAGAAACATTCCCAAAGGCATGGGAAGCGAGGGCAAAAATGAACTATTGGGATTTCATCAAGATAAAAAGCTTTTTTGCACAGCAAAAGAAACAGTCCACAAAACCAAAAGACAACTGACAGAATGGGAGAAAATATTTGCAAATGACATATCAGATAAAGGGCTAGTATCCAAAATCTATAAAGAACTTATCAAACTCAACACCCAAAGAACAAATAATCCAATCAAGAAATGGGCAGAAGACAGGAAAAGACATTTTTCCAAAGAAGACATCCAAATGGCCAACAGACACATGAAAAAGTGCTCAACATTGCTCGGCATCAGGGAAATCCAAATCAAAACCTCAATGAGATACCACCTCACACCCGTCAGAATGGCTAAAATTAACAAGTCAGGAAACGACAGATGTTGGTGGGGATGCGGAGAAAGGGGAACCCTCCTACACTGTTGGTGGGAATGCAAGCTAGTGCAACCCCTCTGGAAAACAGTATGGAGGTTCCTCAAAAAGTTGAAAACAGAGTTACCAGCAATTGCACTACTGGGTATTTAGCGCAAAGATACAAATGTAGGGATCCAAAGGGGTATGTGCACCCCCATGTTTATAGCAGCAATGTCCACAATAGCCAAACTGTGGAAAGAGTCAAGATGTCCATCGACAGATGAATTGATAAAGATGTGGTATAGATACACAATGGAATAGTATGCAGCCATCAAAAGGAATGAGATCTTGCCATTTGCAATGACGTGGATGGAACTGGAGGGTGTTATGCTGAGTGAAATAAGTCAATCAGGGAAAGACATGTATCATATGACCTCACTGATATGAGGAATTCTTAATCTCAGGAAACAAACTGAGGGTTGCTGGAGTGGTGAGGGGTGGGAGGGATGGGGTGGCTGGGTGATAGATATTGGGTAGGGTATGTGCTATGGTGAGTGTTGTGAATTGTGCAAGACTGTTGAATCACAGATCTGTACCTCCGAAACACTAATGGAACAAATGTTAAGAAAAAAAAAGAAGATAGCAGGAGGGGAAGAATGAAGGGGAATAAGTCAGAGGGGGAGACGAACCATGAGAGACGATGGACTCTGAAAAACAAACTGAGGGTTCTAGAGGGGAGGGGGTAGGGGGATGGGTTAGCCTGGTGATGGGTATTAAAGAGGGCACATTCTGCATGGAGCACTGGGTGTTATGCACAAACAATGACTCATGGAACACTACATCAAAAACTAATGATTTAATGTATGGTGATTAACATAACAATAAAAAATGAAAAAAAAAAGAAACTACCCTCAGGAAGCTCACATTCTATGGGGAGAATGACAGATGCAAATAATCTCAACAAAAGTACTGCATGTTCAAGACGTGGCAAAAATGCGGAGGAGGAGGAGATCAAATCATGTGAAGGATAAAAGGTATTTGTGAATATTACAAATGCAGTCTAAGAAGCTTAAGGGAACACTAAATTTTCAGGATTACATTAGCAAAGAGATGAGAGGCCAGATAAGTATTTCTTTTCCCTGAAACATGAAATAAAGAAGGAGGATCCTGCAAACAACATTTTCGTCTCAATACACAGGAAAGAGGAAAAAGGAGCTGATCTACATTAGAGATGAATTCCTCTAAGCCAAAGAAAGCAGAAGGCCAGGAGTGCAATCCGAAAGATGGCCGACTCCCAAAAGCCCAGAGACAAAAATGACACCATGGTCATTCATAGGCCAGGAACCAGTCACAAAAACATCTTTTCAAACTCAGGTAGGGGAAATGACCTGATCAGAATGTCTAGGTACATTCTCTCTAGGTGTCTAGATCAGAATGTCTAGGTGTCTAGGTGAGGGAGGCCCCAAATAAACCAGACAAAACAGGTGAGTACAGAAGCAGGGAACAGAACCAAATCAGCCCCAGCCCAATTTCCTTCAGGCTTCCTTACCTGGCAGCTTTTACATCTAGAACGACTGAAGTCCCCTCAGCTTCTAAACTCTGATGACTTTCTGAATTACCCAGAGCAACTAGGAAAAATCTGAGTATATGTTAAATACTTGACAAGTACTACTGAATAAAAGGGCTACTTTCCAAAAGTAGGAGTTAAGGCTCAAATCTCAAAAGAAAGAATGGAGGGCACCTGGGTGGCTCAGTCGCTAGGCGTCTGCCTTCAGCTCAGGTCATGATCCCAGGATCCTGGGATTGAGCCCCGCATCAGGCTCCCTGCTCCGCAGGAAGCCTGCTTCTCCCTCTCCCACTTCCCCTGCTTGTGTTCCCTCTCTTGCTGTCTCTCTCTCTGTCAAATAAATAAATAATATCTTAAAAAAAGAAAGAGAGGAACTAAGAGAAGAAGGGCATTCCAGAAGGATGTGATGAAAAGCCTGGATGCAAGCATGTATGTCCAAGGCAATCCTCAGGACATAGTGAGTGGATCAGATGACTGGAGGAGAAAGAAAGGAAAATGAAGACGAAGAAGAAAGAAAGGAAAACCTACCACAAAGGCAGGTTTGGCCATATGACCGACCAGGATTTTGAGTGCTGATCCACCTGGGAAGTCAAAAGGAGCCATCCAGTGTTCTCAGAGACAGTGATTAGACTGATGGTGGGAGATAAACAGAAACTAAGACCCACCCCCCCCCCCCCCCCAAGAGATGTTAAGATACTGTCCTGTGAAGCTACTTAAGTTCTGACAGAGATCAGGGATTTTATTAGCATATGAACATGAGGAAATACAAAAGATTAGCACTAAGAAATACAGTGTGTTAGTTTAATCCCAAACAAAAAAAACAGGAATAGAAACATCAATAGACTGCTATCTGGAGTTCAAGAAGAATCCTGAACCTACCTCTTAAAAGATTTAGTTGAAAAAACTGGTATTTCTCTTAATACAAAATGCCCAATAAGCCCCTATTCTGTTTTATTTTGTTTTCTTATCCCTTTCCTTTCGTAACCATCCATTTTGTAGGTATTTATCTGACGTCTCCTGCCACGGCACCATGACAGCAAAGCCGGATCATTTTCTATTTCAAGCAAAGGAAGAAAAACACATGAAGGTAAACAGCAGAAATTTATGGTTGGTCAGTGATGTTCTGTGCTCTCCGTCTAGCACACTCAAAAGAACAAAGATTTAAAACATACAGAATAATGCTCCAAAATAATTTGCTCATTGCTTCCAAGTAATACTTCTAATTAGTAAGCCTTAAATTAATAGCCTTAAGGAAAGTGGATGCTATTAAAGAGAAAGTAACCACAATGATTTAATGGCATTATATGGGCATAAATACCATGTGGAAATTTAGAAGGTATTTGAGATCCCCTAAGAATTTTGAAGTCCCATATTATATACCATGTTAAGTATTAAGACAGCTATTTTTCAGGGGAATATGGCCTGATCTATATTAAAGGCAATTTTCTTAGCAACCTGAGCACTTTAGATGAGAAGCTAGGCCTACTTATATTTTACTCTGTGAGTTAAAGAGAAGTGAACTTTATCAATTAAGTCTGAATTAACATAAAGTCATATCTAGAAATAACCTCTAAAAAACACATACCTGGTTAAGACATTAGCATATCTGAATATTCTTTTAAGTATTCTGAAATATGAATATCAACATGCAAAAGCAAGCATCATTTCAGTGGTTTTCACTCTCAGTCAACAAAAGAACAGTCACAGATGACTGGGTAACACAGAATCCTCTCTATCTACATTTTTCTATAATTGTAGAAGCATACACAGGTGTAGGAATAATCTCAGCGGCGTGATCCATTCATATAAAGATCCCTGAACAGGAAACCAACTTAACAAATTTGCTCGTATTTAGAAGTAAGGAGAAGAAAGGGCTGCTTCAACAGACAAAGGATAATTTGAATTTTGAATTTTGCTCAAGGGCAAAGATACATACAAGTGTACAGGTACTTCTGCATGTGTGGGTGTGTGTGTGTGTTACTGAGGTATAATACAGACTAAAGACCACAAATCTCAAATTTATACTTCAGTGATTTTTAACGTGTGTGTGTGTGTGTGTGTGTGTGTGTGTATGAAGCCATCATGATAGAGAATATTATCAGCACTCCAGAAGATTCTCCTGTGCTCTTTCCCAGGTCAAATAATATCTGACTTCTATCACCATAGTTTCACTTTTTCTTACCATCATATAAAAAGGAATCATACAACATGTACACATTTGTGTCCAGCTTCTTTGGCTGAACATTAAATCTGTGAAATTCACCTATGTTACTACATGGATAGAGAGTCTGTTCTTAATTGCTCAGAATTTACTTATCCATTCTACGAATGATGAATATTTGGGTTGTTTCTAGTTTGGAGCTATTATGAATTAAGCTACTATAACACTTTTCTATATATGTTGTGTGTGTGTGTGTGTGTACATAAGCACTGCACTCATTTGTCTTGAATATATACCTACAAGTGGAACTGCAGGCCACATAGTATTTCTCCTGAAATATTAATGGGAAAACAAGTATCTTTCTTCAACATGCAGAATGATTTGTTTGGTTATTTCTTTTACCTCATATGTATTTAAAGTCAAGTCAGACAGCCTCTAGTGCAATGATTTGAACCCAGCTCAAACAGCAGAATCCCTTGGGAAACTTTGTCAGAGATTCCTCCATGCCCCCACCCCCTGCCAAACAAAACTACCGCAATCAAAACTATAAATGCAGTGAATGGGGTGAAGAGATACTGCTTGAGGAAATAAACACTGTGCAAACATAAGATATTATCTTATCTAATTTTGTTTAAATTATTCCCACTCAGAAGTGAAAACTAAAGTCAGGAGTGTTATTCATTAATTTTTAAAAATATTTGTTCACTCTTGTTGCATTTCTAATGAAGAATAAAGTTTTGGATTAAAATGGCAACCATTCCATTCAAAGAAAAGCAGCAAATTCAAGTCATAATAGTATTTTTATAACTGAAAGAATCCTTTTTTAAAAGGAGTGATACAGAGCCCCACAAAGCAATCACATCATCAGAAACATGAAAATAAAATAATAGAGGAAAAAACTCGGAGATGAGAAGCTGTAGACTAAGGCTCCTTTCAAAAGAGGACAGTATGAAACTTGTCACCTGAAAGTCATATGCCTAATATGGTAATGTTCATGAAGAAGCCAGGGTCTCCTGAAAAACTTTTTCCATAGAAGACTATCAAATTCTTTGAGAAAGTAAACAAAATACCATCAAACCATCTTCCTCTCCTGCCAGAAAAAAAAAAGAAAGGTAAGGGGAAGGCAAGGCTCTAGGGAACTTCATTTTCGAAGATGTCACATGGGCAGACTAAAAAAAAAAAAAAAAAGGAAAAAAGTGTGGGCAAATTTAGGGGGGATGATACCATAACTTACCTGAAAGACGATATGGGATATACTTGACATAAAATTGACATCAGAAAGGATATAAGTAAAGGCTTATACTGTGCAGACACAAAGGCTGAATGAATGAATGAGTGAATAAACTCCTACAGCATTTTTCTTGGTTTCTCTTTTGGCAACGGACCCAGCAGGTAGGCCTGTGAACCTCAGCAATGAAGCACTGTAATTTCTACACAATATTTAAAAGACTTCTTTAGAAGCAGTGTCACATAATCCTCTACCTAGAGCAGGAAGTTCAAGAGACCAGACAGGTGAGATTTTATTGGGCTGTTTCTTGTTTGTTTTTGTTTTAATGGTGAGGAGCTCTAGGTAACACCACGAAAAAGAGCTCTTCCCAGCATCAGCTACACGTTTGAATGGATTGCAATTGAAAGAACAAACGTTTAAGTCACCAAGATGGGTGTCCAAGACGTAGATGGAGGGTCCAACATATATTCCTATTGTCTGAAAGATGCTGAAGCAAAACAAGAACCCACAATTTGGGTATTAGTATGATTCGTGTGCATGTGTCCCTTCCAGGACTGTTCCCAAGATTCTGTCAACATTGAGTGGTTCAGTTTCTTTTAAGTAAAATGAAGCAACCTATTCCTTTCATACGCAATGTGCCAACTTCAGAAACTGGGGTCTCCTTTATAAACTATACCAATACCTTATAATAGGTCTTTCAACAAGTGCTGATGCTGTCTTTGAAAAAGTAATACCTGCCTCCTAAAATGAGCACCCTGTTCACTCCGAATATTCATATGCACGCAACCATAGACGCTCTAGAAACCTCCAAGGAATATCTTAAACACCAAAACCAAGCTTCAAATTCCACATTTCCTTCATCCTCAGTGATTCCAAATCACAATTAAAAAATTAAAAAGCCTAGCTCTTTACTTTCAATCAATATAATCCCCCAAGAATCCAAGCATCAAAACATTCACATAGAATAATAGCTTTCGATATTTAAAAGAGATAAACTGAACCAGCAAGGTGATCAATCAATCTTCAGTTACATTTGGCATCTAGAGAAGATTGGTACTTACAATTTACCAAATGAGGGGGCTTCACACTTAAGGATTTCACAACTTCCCCTGTGTGTAAATTAGGACCAGTATTCACTAATAAAAGCAGTACTTTTTCTTTTAATAACAATTCACCTATATATTCCGCACTGTTCTACTTTAAAAAGAACATATACAGGAGACCTGGATTTCGTCTGGTCTCAGGAATTCACCTGGATAGGGATCAAACCATTCTGAACACCCACGAACTCAACAGGAGTTCAAAGAAAATAACTCTCTGAACAGAAAAGCGACACTTTCTGGAAGGTAGGACATGCGGAGAAGTGAATCAGAGGATATTTGGGAGGATAGACGGCGGGGGAGGAGGCCTCCATCAGCTGCTTCTGGCAAGTGATAGAGCAGTAGAGCACAAAATCGGAACTTTTAGAAGTCAGCTCTGCTGAGGGACGTCGCGCCAGTGGCTAAGCGGGGAGTGGCACCCTCAGGGTCACAGAAAGACCGGGGGTGCCTGAGTGTGGCAGAGCTCCCAGGTATCAGAGCGGGGAAGCCGGTTGCAGACGGAGCTGAGGCGCGGGATCTCAGCTGAGGGTTGCCGTAAACTGTGATCAGCGACATAATCGGGCCACTGCTCCTCCAGCAGGGACCCAACAAGCGGCAAATCCGGGGAGACTCCCCTTCCTCAACTGGGAGGAGCGGCACGGGAACGCACCGCAGGGATCTGCTGGGTTTGGAGACTCCACACCGAGTGGGGTGCCAGAGATAGAAACACTGGGTCACAGGCCGGGTGAGCACAGAGTGTAGCAGGAGACTAGGGAGACAGGAGTGATTGACTGCTTTTCTCCGGGAGCGCAGTGAGGAGCGGGGCCCCGAGTTCTCGGCTCCTCCAGGATGGAGACTGGGAGGCCGCCATTTTCACTCTGATTCTCCAAAGCTGTACCAAGAGCTTTCAGGGAACAAAAACTCCCAGGAGCAAACCCAATCAGATTACTTAGCCCTGACCGACAAGGGCGGGACAATTCCGCCTCCATCAAAGACATTTGGGAACCACGGCAACAGGACCTTCCCGCAGAAAATCAGCAAAAACAGCCAGCCAAGACCAAGTTTACTGATCAATGAGAATGGCGGAACTCCAGCGCTAGGGGAATACTGCACATAGAATTCATGGCTTTTATATCATGATTCTTTACTCTTTCAAAGTTATTTTTTTTAACTTTTTTTTTTAATTTTTCTTTTTCCCTTTTTCAACCAACAACTTATCAATCCTTTTTTAATAAAAAATCATTTTTATTTTTCTTTTAGAGTCATATTCTATCCCTTTCATATATATATAAGTTGTTCTCTCTTTAAAATTCTGAGATACAGTTTCTTCTAACAAACCAAATATACCCTAAATCTCTAGTGTATGGCTTTACTCCAGTCTCCTGCCTGATCACATTCTCTCCCCTTTTTTTTTTTAAATCCTCTTCTTTCTTTTTTCAAACAACTTCTTATCAATTCCTTTTATAAAATCTTTTATAATTTTCATCTTTATAGAAATATTCCACCCCTTCATCGTATGAACCCTTATTTTCTACATATAAGTTTTCTTTCTTTAAAATTTTTGGAGGCACTTTCTTCTAACTAACCAATATACACCCAAAATCTAGTGTATGGCACTGATCTATGCACTAACCTGATCATATTCTGTTTTTCTTTGTTTTGTTCTGTTTTTGTTTCTCTTTATCTTTTTTTTTTTTTCTCTTCTTTTTTCCTTCTTTCCCTTTCTTTTCCCCTGGTCTCAGGTCTTTTCTGATTTGTTTAGAGTATATTTTCTGGGGACGTTGTTACCCTGTTAGCATTTTGTTCTCTCATTCATCTATTCTCCTCTGGACAAAATAACAAGAAGGAAAAAAAATCAGCTCAAAAAAAAGAACAAGAGGTAGTACCGTCTGCCAGGGACCTACTCAATACAGACATTAGTACAATGTCGGACCTAAAGTTCAGAATCATGATTTTAAAGATACTAGCTGGGTTAGAGAAAAGCATGGATGATATTAGAGAAACCCTTTCTGGAAAAATAAAAGAACTAAAATCTAAGCAAGTCGAAATCAAAAAGGCTATTAATGAGGTGCAATAAAAAATGGGGGCACTAAGTGCTACGATAAATGAGGCAGAGGAGAGAATCAGCGATATGGAAGACCAAATGATGGAAAATAAAGAGGCTGAGAAAAAGAGAGATAAACAACTACAGGATCACGAGGGCAGAATTCGAGAGAGAAGCGATACGATAAGACGAAACAACATTAGAATAATTGGAATACCAGAGGAAGAAGAAAGAAAGAGAGGGGCAGAAGGTATACTGGAGCAAATTATACCAGACAACTTCCCTAATGTGGGGAAGGAAACAGGCATCAAAATCCAGAAGGCACAGAGAACCCCTCTCAAAATAAATAAAAATAGGTCAACACCCCGACATCTAAGAGTAAAACTTACGAGTCTCAGAGACAAAGAGAAAATCCTGAAAGCAGCTCAAGACAAGAGAACTGTAACCTACAATGGTGGAAAATTTAGACAGGCAACAGACCTATCCACAGAGACCTGGCAGGCCAGAAAGGACTGGCATGATATATTTAGACCATAAAATGAGAAAAATATGCAGCCAAGAATACTATATCCAGCTAAGCTGTCACTGAAAATAGGAGGAGAGATAAAAAGCTTCCAGAACAAACAAAAACTAAAGCAATTTGCAAACACGAAACCAGCCCTACAAGAAATATTGAAAGGGGTCCTCTAAACAAAGAGAGAGCCTAAAAGTAACACAGACCAGAAAGGAACACAGACAACATACAATAACAGTCACCATACAGGCAATTCAATGACACTAAATTCATATATTTCAATAGTTACCCTGAATGTAAACGGACTAAATGACCCAATCAAAAACCACATGATATCAGACTGGATTAAAAAACAAGACCCATCGATATGCTGTCTGCAAGAGACTCATTTTAGACCCAATGACACCCCCAGATTGAAAGTGAGGGGGTGGAAAACCATTTACCATGCTAATGGACACCAAAAGAAAGCTGGGGTGGCAATCCTTATATCAGACAAACTAGATTTTAAAACAAAGACTGTAATAAGAGATGAAGAAGGACACTATATCCTACTTAAAGGGTCTATCCAACAAGAGGATCTAACAATTGTAAATATCTATGCCCCTAACATGAGAGCAGCCAATTATATAAGGAAATTAATAACAAAAGCAAAGAAACACATTCACGACAATACAATAATAGTGGGGGACTTTAACAACCCCCTGACTGAAATGGACAGATCATCTAAGCAAAAGATCAACAAGGAAATAAAGACTTGAAATGACACACTGGACCAAATGGACTTCACAGACATATACAGAACATTCCATCCCAAAGCAACGGAATACACATTCTTCTCTAGTGGCCATGGAACATTCTCCAGAATTGATCACATCCTAGGTCACAAATCAGGTCCCAACCAGTACCAAAGGATTGGGATTATTCCCTGCATATTTTCGGACCACAACACTTTGAAACTAGAACTCAATCACAAGAGAAAAGTCAGAAAGAACTCAAATGCATGGAGGCTAAAGAGCATCCTACTAAAGAATGGATGGGTCAACCAGGAAATTAAAGAAGAATTAAAAAAACTCATGGAAACCAACGAAAATGAAAACACAACTGTTCAAAATCTTTGGGATACAGCAAAGGCAGTCCTGAGAGGAAAGTATATAGCAATACAAGCCTTTCTCAAGAAACAAGAAAGGTCTCAAATACACAACCTAACCCTACACCTAAAGGAGCTAGAGAAAAAACAGCAAATAAAGCCTAAACCCAGCAGGAGAAGAGAAATAATAAAGATCAGAGCAGAAATCAATGAACTAGAAACCAAAAGAACAGTAGAACAGATCAACGAAACTAGGAGCTGGTTCCTTGAAAGAATTAACAAGATTGATCAACCCCTGGCCAGACTGATCAAAAAGAAAAGAGAAATGACCCAAATCAACAAAATCATGAATGAAAGAGGAGAGATCACAACCAACACCGAAGAAATACAAACAATTATAAGAACATATAATGAGCAACTCTATGCCAGCAAATTAGATAATCTGGAGAAATGGGTGCATTCCTAGAGATGTATCCAACTACCAAAACTGAACCAGGAAGAAATAGAATGCCTGAACAGACCTATAACCACTAAGGAAAGTGAAGCAGTCATCAACAATCTCCCAACAAACAAAAGCCCAGGGCCAGATGGCTTCCTACGGGAATTCTATCAGACATTTAAAGAAGAATTAATACCTATTCTCCTGAAACTGTTCCAAAAAATAGAAATGGAAGGGAAACTTCCAAACTCATTTTATGAGGCCAGCATTACCTTGATCCCAAAACCAGACAATGACCCCATCAAAAAGAATTATAGATCAAGGGGGCGGAACAAGATGGCGGAGGAGTAGGAGACCTAGATTTCGTTTGGTCTCAGGAATTCAGCTGAATAGGGATCAAACCATTCTGAACACCTACGAACTCAACAGGAGATCAAAGAGGAGAGTAGCAACAACTCTCTGAACAGAGAAGCAACCGCTTACTGGAAGGTAGGACGTGCGGAGAAGTGAATCCAAGGCGATATTCGGGAGGAGAGACGGCGGGGGAGGGGCCTCTGCCGGCCGCTTCTGGCAAGTGCTAGAGCCACGGAGCACAAAATCGGACCTTTTAGAAGTCGGCTCCGCTGAGGGACGTCGCTCCAGTGGCTAAGCGGGGGTGGAACCCTCGCGGGACAGTGGGGTCTCAGGACCCTTGGAGTCACAGAAAGACCGGGGGAGCCTGAGTGCGCCAGAGCTCCCAGGTATCGGAGCGGGGAAGCCAGCTGCCGAGACGGAGCTGAGTCGCGGGCTCTCAGCTTGGGGTTGCCATAAACTGTGATCCGCGGCCGAGTCGGGCCACTGCTCCGGCAGCAGGGACCCAACAGGTGTCAGATCCGGGGAGACTCCCCTTCCTACCCGGGGAGGAGCGGCGCGGGAACACACCACAGGAATCTGCTGGAATTGGAGACTCCACACGGGGTCGGGTGCCAGAGATAGAAACGCTCGGTCACAGGCTGGGTGAGCACGGAGAGCGGCCGGAGACCGGGGAAAAGGGAGTGACTGCTTTTCTCTGGGGGCGCACTGAGGAGCGGGGCCCCGAGTTCTCAGCTCCTCCGGGTGGAGATTGGGAGGCCACCATTTTTACCCTGGTCCTACAAGGCTGTACGGAGAGCTTGCAGGGAACAAAAGCTCCTGAGATCAAACCCGAGCAGCTTGCTTAGCCAGGACCGACAAGGGCGGGGCAATTCAGCCTCCGGCAAAGACATTTGGAAACCACAGCAACAGGCCCCTCCCCCAGAAGATCAGCACGAACAGCCAGCAAGCCAAGACCAAGTTTACCGATCAAGGAGAACGGGAGAACTCCAGCGCTAGGGGAATACGGCACAGAGAATTCATGGCTTTTTTTTTACCATTATTCATTAGTTCATCAAAGTTAATTTTTGTTAACTGTTTTTTTTTCTTTTTCCCTTTTTCAACCAACATCTTATCAATCTCTTTTTTTTAAAAAAGAAACAAAAACATTTTTTATTTTTCATTTTTAGAGTCATATTTTATCCCATCATAGTAGTTACCCTTATTTTTGGAATGTATATATAAGTTGTTCTCTCTTTAAAATTTTGAGATACAGTTTCTTCTAACAGATAAAAATATACCCTAAATCACTAGTGTATGGTTCTGTTCTAGTCTCCTGCCTGATCACATTATCGCCCTTTTTTTTCTTTTTTTTTTTAAATCTTTTCTTTTTTCAAACTTCTTATCTTATCAAGTCCTTTCATAAAATCTTTTATAATTTTCATCTTTACAGTCATCTTCTATCCCTTCATTGTATCAACCCTTATTTTGTACATATATGTCTTTCT
>NW_027397135.1:677662-703296 GCF_003265705.2 Callorhinus ursinus
CAACAACAAGACAGAAGAGAGACAAATCAAGGAGTCGATCCCATTTAAAATTGCACCCAAAACCATTAGATACCTAGGAATAAATCTAACCAAAGAGGCAAAGGATCTGTACTCAGAAAACTATAAAATACTCATGAAAGAAATTGAAGAAGACACAAAGAAATGGAAAAACGTTCCATGCTCATGGATTGGGAGAACCAACATTGTGAAGATGTCAATGCTACCTAGAGCAATCTACACATTCAATGCAATCCCCATCAAAATACCATCCACTTATTTCAAAGAAATGGAACAAATAATCCTAAAATTTGTATGGAACCAGAAGAGACCCCGAATAGCCAGAGGAATACTGAAAAAGAAAAGCAAAGCTGGCGGCATCACAATTCCGGACTTCCAGCTCTATTACAAAGCTGTCATCATCAAGACAGTATGGTACTGGCACAAAAACAGACACATAGATCAATGGAACCGAATAGAGAGCCCAGAAATGGACCCTCAACTCTATGGTCAACTTATCTTTGACAAAGCAGGAAAGAATGTCCAATGGCAAAAAGACAGTCTCTTCAACAAATGGTGTTGGGAAAATTGGACAGCCACAGGCAGAAGAATGAAACTGGACCATTTCCTTACACCACACACAAAAATAGACTCCAAATGGTTGAAAAACCTAAACGTGAGACAGGAGTCCATCAAAATCCTAAAGGAGAACACAGGTAGCAACCTCTTCGACCTCAGCCACAGCAACTTCTTCCTAGAAACATCACCAAAGGCACAGGAAGCCAGGGCAAAAATGAACTCTTGGGATTTCATCAAGATAAAAAGCTTTTGCACAGCAAAAGAAACAGTCCACAAAACCAAAAGACAACTGACAGAATGGGAGAAAATATTTGCAAATGACATATCAGATAAAGGGCTAGTATCCAAAATCTATAAAGAACTTATCAAACTCAACACCCAAAGAACAAATAATCCAATCAAGAAATGGGCAGAAGACATGAACAGGCATTTCTCCAAAGAAGACATCCAAACGGCCAACAGACACATGAAAAAGTGCTCAACATCGCTCGGCATCAGGGAAATCCAAATCAAAACCTCAATGAGATACCATCTCACACCCGTCAGAATGGCTAAAATTAACAAGTCAGGGAACGACAGATGTTGGCGGGGATGTGGAGAAAGGGGAACCCTCCTACACTGTTGGTGGGAATGCAAGCTGGTGCAACCGCTCTGCAAAACAGTATGGAGGTTCCTCAAACAGTTGAAATTAGAGCTACCGTTCGATCCAGCAATTGCACTACTGGGTATTTACCCCAAAGATCCAAATGTAGGGACCCGAAGGGGTACGTGCACCCCAATGTTTATAGCAGCAATGTCCACAATAGCCAAAC
This sequence comes from Callorhinus ursinus, assembly GCF_003265705.2. NCBI lineage: Eukaryota > Metazoa > Chordata > Mammalia > Carnivora > Otariidae > Callorhinus > Callorhinus ursinus. The sequence goes on from NW_027397135.1 coordinate 679,051, forward strand.
TGTGGAAAGAGCCAAGATGTCCATCGACAGATGAATGGATAAAGAAGCTGTGGTATAGATACACAATGGAATATTATGCAGCCATCAAAAGGAATGAGATCTTGCCATTTGCAACGACGTGGATGGAACTGGAGGGTGTTATGCTGAGTGAAATAAGTCAATCAGAGAAAGACATGTATCATATGACCTCACTGATATGAGGAATTCTTAAACTCAGGAACAAACTGAGGGTTGCTGGAGTGGTGGGGGGGGGGGGGGGGGGGGGTGGCTGGGTGAAAAAAAAAAAAAGAATTACAGACCAATATCCTTGATGAACATGGATGCAAAAATTCTCACCAAAATACTAGCCAGTAGGATACAAGAGTACATTCAAAGGATTATTCACCATGACCAAGTGGGATTTATCCCTGGGCTGCAAGGTTGGTTCAACATCCGCAAATCAATCGTGATATAATACATTAACAAAAGAAAGAACAAGAATCATATGATCCTCTCAATAGAAGCAGAAAAAGCATTTGACAAAGTACAGCATCCTTTCTTGATCAAAACTCTTCAGAGTATAGGCATAGAGAGTGCATACCTCAATATCATAAAAGCCATCTATGAAAAACCCACAGCGAATATCATTCTCAATGGGGAAAAACTGAGAACTTCCCCCTGAGGTCAGGAACACAGCAGGGATGTCCACTCTCACCACTGCTATTCAAAATATTATTACAAGTCCTAGCCACTAAAATCAGACAACAAAAAGAAATGAAAGGCATCCAAATCGGAAGAGGAAGTCAAACTCTCACTCTTTGCAGATGATATGATACTGTATGTGGAAAACCCAAAAGACTCCACCCCAAAACTGCTAGAACTCATACAGGAATTCAGTCAAGTGGCAGGATATAAAATCAATGCACAGAAATCAGTGGCATTTCTATACTCCAACAACAAGACAGAAGAGATAGAAATTAAGGAGTCGATCCCATTTACAATTGCACCCAAAACCGTAAGATCTCTAGGAATAGATTTAACCAAAGAGGCAAAGGATCTGTACTCAGAAAACTATAAAATACTCATGAAAGAAACTGAAGAAGACACAAAGAAATGGAAAAACGTTCCATGCTCATGGATTGGAAGAACAAACATTGTGAAGATGTCAGTGCTACCTAGAGCAATCTACACATTCAATGCAATCCCCATCAAAATACCATCCACCTTTTTCAAAGAAATGGAACAAATAATCCTAAAATTTGTATGGAACCAGAAGAGACCCCGAATAGCCAGAGGAATGTTGAAAAAGAAAAGCAAAGCTGGCGGCATCACAATTCCGGACTTCCAGCTCTATTACAAAGCTGTCATCACCAAGACAGTATGGTACTGGCACAAAAACAGACACATAGATCAATGGAACAGAATCGAGAGCCCAGAAATGGACCCTCAACTCTATGGTCAACTTATCTTTGACAAAGCAGGAAAGAATGTCCAATGGCAAAAAGACAGTCTCTTCAACAAATGGTGTTGGGAAAATTGGACAGCCACATGCAGAAGAATGAAACTGGACCATTTCCTTACACCAGATACAAAAACAGACTCCAAAGGGTTGAAAGACCTAAACGTGAGACAGGAGTGCATCAAAATCCTAAAGAACACAGGCAGCAACTTCTTCGACCTCAGCCGCAGCAATTTCTTCATAGAAACATTCCCAAAGGCAAGGGAAGCAAGGGCAAAAATGAACTATTGGGATTTCATCAAGATAAAAAGCTTTTGCACAGCGAAAGAAACACTCAAGAAAACCAAAAGACAACCGACAGAATGGGAGAAAATATTTGCAAATGACATATCAGATAAAGGGCTAGTATCCAAAAATCTATAAAGAACTTATCAAACTCAACACCCAGAGAACAAATAATCCAATGAAGAAATGAGAAGACATGAACAGACATTTTTCCAAAGAAGACATCCAAACGGCCAACAGACAGATGAAAAAGTGCTCAACATCGCTCGGCATCAGGGAAATCCAAATCAAAACCTCCATGAGATACCACCTCACACCCGTCAGAATGGCTAAAATTAACAAGTCACGAAACGACAGATGTTGGCGGGGATGCGGAGAAAGGGGAACCCTCCTACACTGTTGGTGGGAATGCAAGCTGGTGCCACCCCTCTGGAAAACAGTATGGAGGTTCCTCAAACAGTTGAAAATAGAGCTACCATACGATCCAGCAATTGCACTACTGGGTATTTACCCCCAAGATACAAATGCAGGGACCCGAAGGGGTACGTGCACTCCGATGTTTATAGCACCAATGTCCACAATAGCCCAACTGTGGAAAGAGCCAAGACGTCCATCGACAGATGAATGGATAAAGAAAGGGGGTATATATATACAATGGAATATTATGCAGCCATCAAAAGGAATGAGATCTTGCCATTTGCAACAACGTGGATCGAAGTGGAGGGTATTATGCTGAGTGAAATAAGTCAATCAGGGAAAGGCATGTATCATATGACCTCACTGATATGAGGAATTCTTAATCTCAGGAAATAAACTGAGGGTTGCTGGAGTGGGGGTAGGGTGGGAGGGATAGGGTGGCTGAGTGATAGACATTGGGGAGGGTATGTGCTATGGTGAGCACTGTGAATTGTGCAAGACTGTTGAATCACAGATCTGTACCTCTGAAACAAACAATATATGGTAAGAAAAAAAGAAGAAGAAGATAGCAAGAGGGGAAGAATGACGGGGGGGAAATCGGAGGGGGAGATGTACCATGAGAGACGATGGACTGTGAAAAACAAACTGAGGGTTTTAGAGGGGAGGGGGGTGGGGGAATGGGTTAGCCTGGTGACGGGTATTACAGAGGGCATGTTCTGCATGGAGCACTGGGTGTTATACACAAACAATGAATCATGGAACACTACATCAAAATTAATGATGTAATGTATGGCGATTAACATAACAATAAAAAATTTAAAGGAAAAAAATAAAAAATAAAAAGAACACATACAGAAGTATTTTAAATACTCCATTTAAAGTCAAATGGATGAGTATAATTAACTAAAGAATTACAATTCAACAGATTTATAAAAGTAAATTTTTCAATGGTATTTATATATAAAGATACAAAGTCAAAATATAAAATGTGTATACATACATATATGCCTATATATATATTTATAGACCTCTGCCGTTTCACGTTCACCTTTATAATTTTTAGCATATACTATAAAATTCAGAGTTACATCCTAAGCACTCTGATCGAATTGATAAAGGCCCTTTCTTTAGACTATTACAACAAACTGCTAAGGCTAATATTGTAAAGCATAAATTTTCAGCATGAAGTCTAGTTCATACATTATTTTATACCGTATACTTACTACATCAAACTTCTGAGTGATGTTCCCCTGGACATCAAGTAAATAAACTTTGCCATAATGGGTGCCCAGTGCCAAAAACTGCAAGAAGAACAGAGGGGTCAGTTTATTAATGTACCATTAGTACACATTTAGTAATCAAAGCATTTTTAAAGTCAAGACTCCAAATATGTAAGTGGTCCGCAATGCCTTGGAAGATATGTACTCCTTGGAGAAGGCTTGTTTCCAGCTTCAGGGAAATAACAGAGCGGGCCTACTTTATTGTGAGAGTGCAAGCTGGCTGTCAGAATGACTCATAAGGACCCTCATCTGCTGACAACTAATGGTGTGTATGCGGTCCATACACAATGCCTGATGGATTGAGGCTGCAAATTCCAGTGTAGCTGGGAAAGCACGACCAACCTACAGTTGAGCTCAAAGTCAGAAGGGAATGATTAACCCCCCCATAATTTATGGCAAATGTGTAAATCTGTGCTATCATTTAAGTTTAACAATATACACATGCACAAACGACAAAGTATGATTTTTTTTTTAAGAAAGGAAAATCTAAGTCATGCTGAGAGATGAAAAAGCTCGGAAGTATTTATACTATCAGTTAGCATTTAGATGCCTCTATAAAAGTTAATGTATAATACTGAGTGTAAATGTTTATATTCTAATGCAAAAAAAAAATCCTCTTCTGTCACAAAATAACTGCTAAGCTACGTATTCATTTTATGGTATGAAATAGTTCATATCTCCCACTGTTCCTTTAATTCTTTCAACTAACCCTAAACAAACGTGAAGAAACTTTAGGACTACTTGAAATATGACATGAGATTTTTCTTCCTTTTTACTTCTTTCAGCATAACTCAAATAGTTCCAAATTCTATGTATTTCATTGCATGCGAGCATGCTTCATTGCAACCTATAATGAAATGCTCAAATTTACAGGCACTACTAAACGTTTCAGTCAAGCAGCACAATCTTTATAAAAATAACCTTACAGAAAGTCAAGATTTAAAAGGATTTTATCGAAATGGAATTGCTTAAAATGAAATTTCAGTTCAGGCACTTAAAATATGAAGCTACATTAAAGAGAAGTCACAAAAAGGGAAATAAGGGGTTCATTAGAAATTCATCCCCTGCAATGCCTTTCACTCCTGCAAGGTTGCCTTTTTTCAGGAAGAAAAAAGTCCCCCGGGGTAAAAAAATCAATACTGGTTAATAAAACATCAGGTGTGCAGACATAACTAGGTATGACGATTCCAGCGCACAGGCCTGCCTGAATGCACCGGATGCCATGCCGATTACTCATCCAGGGAAGACAGCAAGCCTGCTGGAAACGGGATGCCTGGGCCCTGCAAAGGAAGGGGCAAGAGGTAATTCTAGGGGGAAATTAGTCTGAATATTTAAACCAAACCGGGATGTTGCATCCAAAGCAAAAGAACATTCTAATCAGAAACAGAGGACTCAGATGGCTCAGATGGTTGTAATTTTTTTTTCCCACCGTGACTCTGACAGTACTTGAATTAAAAACAAAACAAAACAAAACAAAAAAACCCCTGCATAATACTAACTAAAAACAAATACTCTGCCTCTTTCTGAGGCTATGATAAAACAATGAGTCTTAAAAGCTCACTGCACCCCAAGTATTCGACGGTATTGATTCTCCTCATAAATACTGTGTTTTGTTTGTTAGAAAAGTAAAGGGGCTTGGATCCTAAAGGTGCTTCAGTACTGGGTGATTCTCCAAAGCCTCTGTGAAGGCCATTCTTGAACTTCCAATAATACTTTATTTTATCAAAAGTTTTAAAGCTTCTATGCAGAGTACCCAAATATTAATTCCTTCCCTTTTTCCTTTTTCAAAATTACTAGTTTGACTCATTTAATATTTAAGATGGAAAGAAAACACAAAATAATTATTTTGATTTTATAGTTTCAACCTGAAACTATAATTACTTTATTTATGAACAAAAAATCCAGTGGTTTCAGGGTGCCCAGGGGGCTCAGATGGTTAAGCGTCCAACTCTTGATTTCAGCTCAGGTCATGATCTCAGGGTCATGAGATCCACGTGCTGGGCGTGGAGACTGCTTAAGATTCTCTTTCCCTCACCCTGCACCTCCCCACCTCTCTCTCTCAAAAAAAAAAAAAAAAAAATACAGTGGTTTCTATGACAAGCTACCTTTTGTTTACTAAAACATTTCATCATTTGGATTAGATAAATTGTTGCTGCTGTCTTTTAGAAATCAGTAACTTCACTGCTCTTAAAAAAATAAGTTTGATAAGACAACTATATAGGTCTTAGAAAATTTAACTATTGAAATTACTGATGAGTCATACTTTCACTTGCTAATAGTTTTAATTATTCAAAAATTCAACAAAAAAGGGCAAAATTGGCCACAAATCACAAAAGTGAATTCAAATCCTTTCAATGCGACTCCTTCTGGCCATTAAAAGCCTTGAGCTTTTGTAACTATTAAATTTTTTTTAACGTGAGAACATTTAAAATCCAGGATGGGCAAAGAACAAGCATAATTTAATTTGCCCCCTTCGTGTTTAACTACAGAAACTTGACTCCCTTTACAAAACTACCAGATGGATGTCCAATCCTTCTGACCCATCCAATCCCCTGGCATAACTACTCTGAATGAGTGGACTTTGTGTAAGTAAAGAAGCAGAAGAAGTGACAAGCTTTGGACACTATGAAGGAAACAAGTAAGAGCACATTTCCTATGTGATCAGCTGTATAGTATCATCTATGTTCCTCAGAGCGTTTTGTAGTATTCAAAACATCAGAGCAGGGAGTGCCTTTAACTACACATGAGAAATTAAGTCCCAGGAGTTGATGTGACTTCCCTGGAAACAGTCCGTCAGTGGCAGAGCAAGGGCCTAAATTAAGAGCCAAAATACTCTCAACTGGATCAGAAGCCTCATAAATAGAAACCTGGGCATCAGATTAAGAGTGTGTGTTCCAAAAGTCAGCACTAATTACAATTTCCACTGTCAATTTCCTTGACTGAATTGGTTTAATTATGGTGTTAATAAAGTTTGATCCCTAGGCAGGCAAACTGTTCATTTCATCTGTTCAGAGGTTCAACCATATATGCTTAGACAATAAGCAGGTATAACTTAAAAGGGTGATGGTATAATAAAGGAGATAGATTAAAAAGACCGATTAATTAAATTTAAATTAAAGAGTACGACAGCATCTCTAAGACCCTATGGAACATGGCCGATGTCAGCTATGCTTAACTCTCAAGGAGGAGTTAGACAGTAGACCCTGAGGCAGATGGGACAGGTTTGTAGTAGAGACCATTTTAGGCAGAATGGATACAACTTGCTCAAAGGCATGGAGTCACATAAAAGGCAGGACAAAGTTAAGAAACAACAAGTGGTTATACATGGCAGGAGCATGCAGTTTGTGCCCAGGGGAAGAGACAAGTGATGAGTCTGGAAGGTAGGTTAATAGGAAACATCTGAATATTTATGAAGATGAAAGGTAGGAGAGAAAAAGGGTGTAGGAGAGGGTGTCCAAATCACGAAACATCAGGAAACCAATCAAGAATTCTAGGGAGGATTACATGATCAGATCTGAATTTCTGGAAGATGACTTTAATAGAAAGGAGTGTTGTGGCTGGACCAGAGTGAAAGCAAATCTGCAAAAAAGCAGATTGCCTGGCAAGGTGTGTGTTAGTTCTAGGAGAAATGACAAGTGTCTGAACTGAAAGATGAGGGCTCAGGATGGGAGTGGGCTCAAGCAGCTGAGATGGGGTAGAATCCAGGCAGAAGGGACACTGTGAGTAAAAACAGCCAAGAGTTGCTACCAGAACACCACCCATGCAGCAAAAAGTGGGAAGACATAAAGCCAATTGCAGGAGAGGGCAAGATCTTAGGGGGGCTTACGCACCACAGTAAGGAGCTTAGACTTTATGTAGCAGATGGTGAAAATCACACAAGGGTTTTAAACCTGTACTTTCAACAGATCATCCTGGAAACCAGGTGGCAGAAGGCTTTAAAGTAGAAAAATGAGAGGTCTGTGAGTGCAGGCAGGGGAAGTGCGAAAATCATCAGGACTTAGGAATGACTGGCTGGAAGCAAAGGAAGAGTCAGCTTTGGTTTAGGTGACAAAAGAGACTGTGATGCCGCCAAATGGGATAGAGATCAAAAATCGATGAGAGATTAGAGATGGAAAAGAAGATGCATTCATTATGGGTGTGCTGAGTTTCAGGCACAAACAGAACAAAAGGAAGAACTGTTTAAGAAGCACGGGGATAAAGAAGCACACTACTCTGGGGAGGTGTCCGTGTGTAGGTGGTCATAGGAATTATGACATTTAAAATGAAGAAAAGTACAAACTAAACAGAAATGTGGACAATGGACCAAATCCTGGGAAAACCAACATGTGAGAGAAAGGTAGAGGTAAGGAGAAAGTGAAGGAACGAGAAAGGAATCATAGAAATGATCAAGAGAATGATAAAAGAATGGTGCTGTGATAAAAAGGCTTTAAGAAAGCTTCTCTCAAAGCTTTTGTGTAGAAGAAAGGTGAGATCCACACTTCTGAAAGCAGGAAAATGTCTGTCAGCTGGTGAATGGACAGACAAAATGTGGTATGTCCATACAATGGAATACTATTCACAAACAAAAAGGAGTAAAGTACTGATCCAGGCTACATCATGGGTGAACCTCAAAAACATTATGGTAAGTGAAAGAAGCCAGACACAAGAAACCAAAAATGTATGATTCCATGTCTATGCAATATCCAAGATGGGCAAATCTACAGACACAGAAAGGGATTTGTGGTGACATGGGGCTAGGATTTGCATCACTAGGAGAGGAGGGGGGAAATGAGATGTGGTGCAGATCAACAGCGGATAAAAAGACCTCTGAACGGGAGGAAGAAAGCCTCCTGTGGGGAAGGATGGGCATGGATCCAGATGAGTTGGGAAAGGGGTCAGGAGCCAAGGCTCATTATGCCTGAGAGATTCCATTTTCTTAATTATATAGAAATGGCATCCTCACAGTGAAGGGATAGGGGCTGAGAAGACAGACTGAGAACTAAAGGAGCTGACGATGAACAAATCATCAACAGTGTTTGTAGTGGCTTGAGGGGCACGACAAAGGACAGGGACAGAAGGGAACTGAAGACACTGGTGAAAGTGAGGCAGTTAACCATCTGACAGACACAAGAAATTAAATAAAGAACAGATTCAAGATCAGAGCTCCCTAAAGTCACAGAACAGGGTTGGTAGGAAAATTAACACAAAGGCTTGAAGGATAAAAGGGGTCACCAGAGAGCAGACTGAAAGATCCTCAAGTTCCAGGTAAAGACGCCATCCAGATGTGGCCTTACTGGTGGAGAGAGGAGACAAGGCAGAGGGAAAGGTCTGCAAGAAGGACGGCAAGGCCAGTCTTCAGTGAGTGAAGCAAAACAAAGAGAAATTTGGGACATGACAGCAATGGGAGCAGGAAGATAGCAACAATGGGAAGGGGTAGATGGTGGTACATCCTAACGAGATGTGTCCCAAAGGAGGGGGTTTCTGGTGAAGCAAGAGCAAAAAAATGAACGTTCTATTAACATGGTGAATGGATACAGGAATCTGTTTACAGCGGAATGAGACCTGAAGGAAAAAGGAAGGGTAGGGACTAACGGCCCAGTCTCCAGTACTCTGCTTGCAACACATTTTGTTTTGGTCCAAGAATAGGCTAAGGATGTTGTATAGCCACTTAGGCTGGACTCAAACTTGGTCGGGGTTTTGTTATGGCAAAGATTAAAATGTGGAATATATTAATTCATTCATAGGTCATACTAGTAATCATTTGGGGCCTTTCTACTGATTCCTAACACTTCCAGTGTAATCTCTTCTGCTCTTATGAAAGCACTGAGGGCTAAACCATTTCCAATCTTAACACTTCCCAACTCTACTACTTATGGTTTGAGGAATTTAAAGTGATAGAGTTGCCAAGAACTATTTGCTATAAATCTTCCCCATCTATCTAAATTCTACGTGATACACCCTTGCAGTGTGTGTGTGAGGGGGTGTGTGCGCAAATACATACATATAGTATTTTTGGTTGTTGTTTTCATTCTTTTGTTGGAGACGAAGAAGAAAGGAAGAGTAGGAGGGAGACACAATTACTGGAAAAAGCCAGCACCAAGAGCATCAGGACTCCAAAGTATAAACAAACTTACAAGAGAAACAACTTACAGAAGAATCCTCTAGAAGGGCTTTCTTACCTTGTCGTGGACTGTCATGCAGCTAGCTGCATCCTTCTGAAGGATTTCAGTTACCCCATTGGAAAGCCTTTCATACTTCAGTTTGGGCTCCTCTTCACTTTCTTCTTCCTGCACAAATAACAGAGAAAATGACAGCCATCATGGATTCATTTGAAATAGTCAGACTCAAAACACATTTCTTAAGGGGAACCCAGAGATGGCTTCCTCAATGACTGTCAATAACTACAACTACAGCTCAAGGTTAAGATCTTCATGTTTCATTTTTCCAACTGGGTGTATCAGCTGCTACAACTTCACCAGTAGAATACATTCAAAGGTTGAAAATAAGAGTATATGTTCCTACTGCCGATAGTATTCAACTTTGGCATATTAAATACAAAACTATCTGGCCACGTATGCCAATAAAAGATGTGTGGGCAAAATACTTGTCCGTTTGACCTCACGGACATAAAACACTCACAGGAGGGAGATAGGAATACAATAAACTTCCAAAGACATGGATTTTGTATCTCAAGACTATAAATATTTTTGTCAGATTTGAGAATATCTCATTTTAGTTAGAAAAATATAATTACAAAAAATCAAAGAAAGAAAATTGTAAATTTTATATACAACAAAATGTATTTAAACCTTCAGATAAAATATAATATTTATTTTTCAAAACTGATAATCCATGATCATTTGTTAGAAAATGTATTGTTTACTTTCATCTGAATAAACCTAATGTGTTAAAAATTTCTTTTTCTTAAATGTATTAAAATTTCTTAATCATTTTGTACGCATTATTACTAACTTTGTATATTCAACCTCACTGTTGATACAGCATACCTTATCCTATCCTTAACCCTCACAGTTATGGAGTTAAGTTAGGAAACTATATTGACTATGAGGGCTCTGAATTAAATCAAGGATAATTATAAAGATTATTACAATGATTCAGATAAAGATGTTATTTTACGGTATTAATATGTGATGAGAAACAATAAAATGTGCATGTACCAACAACTGTGACAGGATAAAGCGGGCCAAAATAGAAGTTCATAAACATAATCTACCCACTGACATTCCCTTCAAAAATAACTGCACAGTCTTCACTTCCCAGCTAACATTCAAGTAGCGTGAGGCATGCCAATGTGCCCACCCAGAAAAACTAGAGCCTTAATGAAATACACAGCAACAGTCGAAGGCGTCAGTGAAAGGGCTGATAAAGCCACCACCTGAGCTAGAAGGACCAAAGTTCCAAGGTGGTGGAGAAACCAGAGAAAGCATGGGGAGGTGAGCTGTCCATGCGCCAGCCGTTCTTCCTGGAGGTATTTACCAATTCTGAGTGTAGGACAAGAGGCTGAGAACCCAAGCTCTGCCTTGGAAGATGGCCACTGCTGAGGGTAGGAAAAGCAGCAAACCTTCTGGTACTTGTAGGGCTCGAGTAACAAAACTGGAAGCTTGAAGGGCTGAGATCCCAGTGGAGGAGAGAGGCGGACAAGTGGGCTTGTTATACAGCCACTTTTCCCCATAAGACAACTGCTCATTTCCAAAGTAACATGAGGCAAAAGGCTAAAAAGCTAAAGAGAAAGCCTCAAAGATGCAAATCAGCTGCCTTGATGTGCTGAGAAGATAAGAAATAGAGTTCAGGAATTACCAACAAATGAAGTCCTGATGAATACCACAGGTTAACTGGAACTCCTGGTCCCCAGGGGACACACAAAAAAGTGCTTACCAAAACTTCAATCTGTCTCAGACTCAGTTCAACCCCTGACTGGATTAAGGTACATATGTAACCCCCAACCTACCTGTCCACTAAAGGACAGGGTGACTCCTGAGAGAAAGAAAACTTTTTAAAAGAGTACGAAAACTACTCGGGCCTCTACCATTTTCACTTACAATACTAAGAATAAAAAATAATAAAATCAGTTAAAAAAATCACCAGGTATGCCACAGGACAGGACCAAGTAACTAAAAGTCAAGGAGAAAAAAAGACCGTAAAAACAGGCCCATGGGTGACCTGGAGTTAGCAAAAAGGGCTTTAATAAGACTATAATTCATATCTTCAATAAGAGAGGAAAAGACAGATGAAAAGACAGAAATTTTCAACAGGGAATTGTAATCCATAAAAAAGAATCAAGTGGAAATTTTAAAAGCGAGAAATGTCACTGAAACTAAGAACGCAACAGATGGCTTAGGAGAAGACAGGATTAGTGAAGTGTAAAACAGGTGAAAAATATCTAAAGGGAAGGCAGAGTAGAAAAATGGACGAAAGATACAGAATAGGAGTTATCTGGAACACAGGGAAAAGAGCTAATGCTTTTAATTACAGTCCTAGAAAAATAAGAAAAATGCGGGGGCAGGAACAATATCTAAAGAGGTTAACAACGGAGAATTTCCTGTAACTGACAGACATCATCCCAGGAATTCAAGAAGCTTTGTAATCCCAAGCAAGATAAATATGAAGAAAATCACACCTAAATACATCATAGTCAAAGAAAAATTACTCTTAGAGTATCAAGTGCTGGGCCTGGTGAAGATTATGACTGACAGGACACACCAGGCAGAGATGCAAACTCAAATGCCAAGAGAAGTCTTTACCTCTGGGGCACAGAACTGCATCATCGCATGGAAAGGATGATACTCATCAAACACCATGAAGCAGACTTAACATCAGATGCCTCCATTCTCTTGACTTTAAAAAAAACAAACACTGGAGAGTTAAATATAATTATTCCATTTTATAGATTTTTAGTACAAAATGATGATTAAAATTTTAATTTCATCAAGACACATATACAAAGCCAAAATTCAAGTTGTTATGAATGCCCTAAAGTTAATGATTGTATAACACACTACCCTACTGCCTATGAAAATGATGCTACAAATCACAACAGAAAATAAGGCTACAAAGCCTCCACAATTTCTATGCCTACAAATAACTATGAACTGTGTGATCAATAGGAAATGTTTAAAAATGTATTTAGCAGGTACATTAGTTATCTACTGCTACATACATATTATGCCAAAGTTTACTGATTTAAAACAATAAATATGTATGATTTTAATTTTAACTATTAAAATATGAATTTAACAGTTCTATGGGTAAGCAATACAGGAGGCTTAGCTGGGTGGTTCAGACTTAAGGTCTCTCACGGGGTTTCAGGCAAGATGTCCGCTGAGGCTGCAACCATCTGAATGCTTGACTGGGGTTAGGGTATCTGCTTCCACAATGGCTCACTCAAATGGTAGGTAAGTTGGTGCTGGATGTGGACAGGAGGCTTCAGTTCCTCACTTCATGGACCTCTGTTTGGGTTGCCAGAGTGTCCTCAGAACATGGAAAGTGACTTCCCCCACAGTGAGTGATCCAAGAAAAAGCAAAGTTGAATATGACCTAGCCTAAGAGGTCACACTCCTGCAGTATTCTATTGATCATACAGGTCAGCCACAATTCAGTGTGGGAGGGGAGGTCACAATAGCAGGAATGATAGGTGAGGATCATTGGGGGCCATCCTGCAGGCTAGCTAAAAAAGTAATAAAATTTTAAGAGCAATAAATCGGGTTTAAAAAAAATCAGTAGGGGCGCCTGGGTGGCTCAGTTGGTTAAGCGTCTGCCTTCGGCTCAGGTTATGATCCCAGGGTCCTGGGATTGAGCCTAATATCAGGCTCCCTGCTCAGCAACGGGGTGGGGGTGGGAGTGGGTGTCTGCTTCTCCCTCTCTACCCCACCCCTACTCGTGCTTTCTCACTTCCTCTCTCTCTCTCTCATAAATAAAATCTTTAAAAAAATCAATATTCCATGTCTCTGATGAACTGTCAAATTTTCTTACCCCACTATATAAAGCTATTAGTTGTTTATTTAGCAAGAGCATAAAAATCAAAAATGATGTATTCACTGCTAACCTTCCAAGAATAACTTTAAGAACAAAGAGCGACAAAAGGAAGTTTAACAAGCATGGTTATCTCAAAGACCTATACTTCTTGGGGCACCTGGATGGCTCAGGTGGTTAAGCATCTGACTCTTGATCTCAGCCCAGGTCTCAATCTCAGGGTCGTGAGTTCGAGCCTCACGTTGGACTCCACATAAAAAATAAAATAAAACAAAATAAAATAAAATAAAATACCTATACTTCTTTAAAAAGATAATTGACGATAATCAACCCAAGGAGCCATCATATGTCAAAGGTGACCTGTTGTTAAAAATAGTGAATTAACCACGTCTAAAAAAACCTACAAAAAGGAAAATGACAAAAAGCAACAAATAAACACTTCTATTTATGTGCCTACAAGCAAGAAATGGAAATCAAAGTTAACATTAAATGTGGCAAAGATGACATGTGCCTTCTGAAGTAAATGTGTTAAATACAAATTGAATCCTGAATGCTAGTCTTTATAATAAGATACCACATGTTGCTCAAGTCTGGACATCAAATGTGCATCCAATGTGAAAAGTTAATTCTAGCCTCTTGACTGTTTTGCATAAAAGCACTCATCCACGGACCATTAGATAAAGTTACTGTAAATAAGGCTTGCCTGTCTTATTCATAAGTGAAAACGAAATAATTTCTCTCACATAAATATACAAAAATAAATACTTGCACAACACAGCTCACTAAAGCATTTGTGCTAGGCTTCAAACCATAAACAAAATGAAAACTCCAATATTAGGCACTTGATGTAGCATTGCATGCTTTTCTGACAGGTATCTTTTATGTTAAGTTAAAAAGCAGGCTAAAGGTGAATTTTTAAGGCTTTTTTTCCTGCTTGCTGTAAACAAAGAAAATGGAAAATGATTCAAAAATACAATTCATGGAGGTTATTCTACTGCTGCAGACTATATATCACATTTTAAACACAATTTAAGAAAAAAAATCAAGCAGATTTAATATAGTTTCACCTTTAAAAAAATTTAAGCAGAAAGAAAGGTTTTGTGCAGTTTTAATTTCCATGGAAAATAACCCAGTGTTAATAAAAGGCAAATCAATAATTTTTGTTAAATTTTAATAATCTTGCAAACCTACAAATAAAACCATCAACAGTCTGAGTTGAGATGACAGTTAACTGCGTTTCTATGACAACCTAGTGGAATAGTACAAGTCTTGACTTGCAGCTAAGCGAAGATATGAATAGAGTGACATTTACCCATACAAGAAAAATTTGCAGCTTTCCTTTAAAAAGAATCAATTCTTCAACTAACACGGATTTTCACTAAGTGTAGAGCACTTTTAATTAAAGACAAGTCCTTTAAACCATCCTATGTAGGATTCTAAAACACTATATGAAAATAAATTTCATATCACAGTCATTCCTATGGAGTTTTGAAATTGAAAGCAAAAAAATTACTTTTGTGGATAACAGATTAAGGCAATTAATTTCTGCCTGAAAAACTATTTAGTGATCTGTTACTAACACTGTAGGGTAAATTTTCATGGCAGAAGTCCTATCACCTAACTTAGATGTGTACACCCACAAGAATATTGCACTTTGCACCTGATAATTTAAAATTCATGTACAAGAAAAAACTTTTTTGGTGTTTATAACCAATTCTTCATCCTCTTTTAACTTTCTCCATATCTCCCACACATCAGTACATTTTATATACCACTGTTACAGTCCAAAGGAAGACTTGAATTTTACTTTTAAAAAATGTGTGTCACATGTATTCAGGGAGTTAACGAGAGATCGTTACATTTTTTATTGTTACTCAATACAGAACTTAAAATTTCTGGATACTATTTCTTTATTAAAATGCACTGTTTTTTTATGTTCTGTTTCTTTTTTTTCCCAAAAATAAAATACGAGAAATACTGAAAGGGAGAGGTGAGCTATCTTGTAAGACATGAGTTAAGCTAGTGGAAAATACCAGCAGGTGAGCACTCCCTAACGAATCACAACCTCACTCTACCAGAGATGGCCTTTATCCCCATCCAGGTTCACCTAATGAGAAAGACCTCAGCTGAACATTCAGGAACTGTGATAAGATGAATGGTTTACTTGGCCTCATGTCACCACTGCATCTGACGAGGGGCAAATCTTTTTAATATCCAATGCTTTAAAGCCAGATACAACAGGAACACTACCAACATCCAAAAAAAAAAAAGTCGTTTAAAAAAAGAATGCAGCCTGAACTTCCAGGGTAAAAAAACCAAGTGTTAATAAAAAGCAAAAGAATCATCAACCATGGGTATGAAGGTATAAAAGAAAAGCCAGAATATTCTCTATAGAATTCTAATTAGCTTAAGGGGAACTGAAATATTCAAAACTGGTAGGCACCTTTGTAAGTTTGATACTTAAAAAACTACTGAAATCTAGTATCCAAACATTTGAATTATAGAAAATCTGTATTTGAAAATTTTTTCTTTCTTTACAAAGTGAATTATTTGTGGGTTTTTTTTGTTATTATTTGTTGTTTGGTGGGGGTGGGGGGAGAGGGAGAGAGGGAAAAAGGGAGAGAGGGAATCCCAAGCAGACTCCAGAGCCAGCACAGAACCTGACATGGAACTTGGTCTCACTACCCTAAGATCATGACCTGAGCTAGAATCAAGAGTTGAACACTCGACCGATTGAGCCACCAGGCGTCCCCAAATAATTCACTTTGAAAGAAGTCCCATGACATACTGAAATCTTTATGATCACTACTTAATAGAGAAGACAGAGGGAGAACAGAAAAATAAAACAGTTGAGCCAAATACAAATAATTTTTTTTAAAAAAGCATCATTCAAACTATACTATAAGTCAATCAAAACACATAATTTGAGTCTCAAAAACATAACTAACAAATTTTTAAGAAACAGACTTATTCTATTCACTACAACAGGGTATTATCGACAAAGATTAAGAACTATATATTTTATTGTGTAAACACATCTATTTAAAACTATAATGTTATCAGTAAACATACATACATATACATGCACATTACAGGGCATCCCCAAATATATCATGTCAATCTTGAACTTCACACGAAAGAACAAAAGAGATCTATGATGAGAAAAAACTGCATAAAGATCCTGAACATAAGATTCATAATTAATCAAGGACTAATGATTCCAATGAGCCCTGTTTTGCCTACCACCCCCTCCCCACAAATGAATGCTACCTCCTTAAAAGGGCAAGTGCAACCATTAATTATTGTAGGCTAGAGTTCTATTACAGAAAATAATATTCTTTACACAACAAGATGGCTGGGTAGGAAAGATGGCTTTATATATCCTTCCAAAATGTCAAAACATATCAAGAAAACTACATAAACAAGCTGAAAGAGTAACTTCTGGTTTCCATTAATAACACAAGGTATTATAGCTGCCTCAATGACCAAACTTTTTAAGAAAGTGACATGGAGATAATGGAATTCATCCACAATAAAACAACTGTGGTCAAAGCTCCCAGGATGCCTTTCCATCAGACTGGTGACAGAGAAGCAATTATATGAAGCAAATAATGGTTGTTAAATTTTGACTTTCAAACAATACTGCTATTACAGAAAACATATTAACCAAAGAAAAGTAGCTGAAATTAGAGCTGATAAATATAATCTAGATGACATGGGTCTACTTTTTCGTCTAGATAATTCACAATGAGTCTATTCATATCCATATATATTTATTTTATTTATTTACTTTTTTGGAGAGGGGGAGAGGGAGAAGGAGAATCATAAGCAGCCTCCCACAGCCAGAGTGGAGCCTGACACAGGACTCGATCTCACAACCCTGAGATCATGACCTGAGCCAAAACCAAGAGTCAGACGCTTAAATGATTGAGCCACCCAGGCACCATCATATCCATATATTTCTAAAAGCATAAAATATATATGGTTACATAAGGGGTTCTCAAACCAAGGGTAATTTTATCCCCTCAAGACATTTATTTGGCAATATCTGGAGCCATTTTTGTTATCACACCTGAGCGGGAGGAGAAAGTGCTGCTGGCATCTAGTAGGTAGAGGCCAGAGATGATGCTAAATATCCTACAATGTACAGGACAATCTCCCAGAACAAAAATTATCCTGCCAAAAATGCCAACAGTCCCAAGGTTAAGAAATCCTGGGTTAAATAAATTTCATAAGATTAAATGTTATACAGACATTAAAATCTGTTTTCAAAGACTTTTAATAACAAAGGGAAGTATTCTTAAAATGTCTTATTAGTTGAAAAAGTAGGTCATAAAACCTGTTTTGCATGATCCAAATTTTATTGAACAAGTTTATGCGGGGGGGAAAAATCAGAAGAATAAGCAGCAAAATAGTGACCTTCCTAAGCTTCAGTTTCTTCATCTGTCGACTGGGGGAATGACAGCACGACCTACATCACAGGGTTGCCGCAACCATTACAGAAAATAACAAATAATCACTACTGTGAGCTATTGCCAATATTTTCTATCTTTCTAAGATAAACATGTATTACATTTATTATAGAAATAAATGCTGTTTTTGAAGCCACTGTTCAACATCCTCTTCAAAACTCTATCTACTGAACTAAGATTCTTATCTCTTAAAGCTGCTTTCCTTACCGTAACACTCTGAGTGGAAAAGTGAGAAAAAGTTGAGCCTCTAATAATTGAAGAGCTCTACTTAAGATTCACAAGCTATGCAGTCTTCATAAACCCTGGTCTCTCCTCTGCCCTGTAGCATCAGAATTTCATGTTCAATTCAAGAAGGAAAAAAATAAGGTGAAGGTTCCCAGGCCCTGAGCCACATACCATAAACAGGATCAACTCCCATCATTTATTTTATATTGGGAAAGCGATAAGAATATACCGGGGGGGGCGGTGAAAAAAGCAAATAAGCTTTTCATTTCCTTCCAGCCATATGGAATAACCTCACCAATCTTCAAGGTATGCCATTCAGGTGGACAATATCCGCCACTAAAGCCAACATAACCCTCTTTTCCTTTCTTCCCAATATCCCTTGGTGATCACAAGATCCTGAGAAGCAGGGTTTATGCCTTTTCATTGTTCTGAAATTCACCTAACAAAACTGTGGGTACCTAATAAAGACCAGTGAAAACAAAAGTACGTGATACCAGCAGACCGAGTTTAGTAAGAAGCTTTTCTAAGACATTCTCATTTAGATTTCCACTCAGGAAAATCCAAATCATAAGCTATCAGCAAAAGGAACTGCAGAGATCATCTAAACTATGTGTTATTTTATAGACAGGGGAAGGGGGGTGGGAGGGGGTGGAGGGAGCCTGGGAGGTGGAGGCACTAAACTGAGGGAAGGGAATAGCTATTCTGAAACAGCAGAAATTAGAATAATAATTGTACAGAAATGAAGCTCTATCACCTAATTACAATAGCAGAGACCTTATAAACTCAATTTTCATGAAAAACATTTATAATTTATATGCTTGTTATATGGACAAGGAAAATGCCCCAGTCCCTGAGATTATTTTATGCTTTAGAGCACATTAAATACTTCTCAAACATCTTTCAATTGTACACTCCATATTCCAAACGCAAAGAAGCACCCTGCTGGTCACCCCCAACCAAAGTCTCAGACAGCTTCTCAAAAACTTCCATGAAGAAACAGATAAAGATTAAAAACCTACAACAGTAATAACAATTAAGACAAAGTATTAACCAGAATCAAGGAGAAACTGATACATATGCTGAATATGAATGTGAGTTCATGACACGCCTTGATTTGCTTCACGGAAATATAATCTGAATGAAAGTAAAAAGATGCTTTAGCTCACCCACCAACCCTCCATGCCCATGACCCAGAACCTGTCCCACTCAACCAGATGCCTAACCCACCCCTTAGGGACTGTCTTCTCCAGGAGGTGACCGTCTGCAACCTCTGCCCACTACTTCCCCACACCTGCACTTTCAGCCCTGGCCACCATCTGTCCACATCTGTCTCCTACCAGCAGAGACCAAAAGCTGCTAATGTGTGGCAGGGCATTATTGATAGTCTGAGAGTCCCAACCGTAAGTACTGCAGGACCAAGAAAATGCTGGTAGCAGGAAGGGGGGGCACTGCAGGGAACCGGAGAACATTCAGAAAGGTGAAAAGTAAGAATGCAATAGTAAACCAGAACACGGAATCATTAATAAGTCCAATGGCTAGCACTTTTTAAAGACAATAGAATAAGAGCACATGGGTGGCTCAGTTGGTTAAGCGACTGCCTTCGGCTCAGGTCATGATCTTGGGAGTCCCAGGATTGAGTCCCTCATCGGGCTCTCTGCTCAGTGGGGAGTCTGCTTCTCCCTCTGACCCTCCCGCCTCATGCTCTCTCTCTCTCTCTTACTCTCAAATAAATAAATAAATAAATAAATAAATCTAAAGACAATAGAGTAAGATAACCACAGAATACACTGAGAAAATAAAAGTCATCCCAGTACTACCCATCTCCTGCAGAGGGACTGTTTTCACATGTTCTTTAAAAACCCTCAAACAGAAAGTCCCTAAGCTATTTAAACTGCCCTATAATAGGGAAATAATAAAAATTTCCCAATTCATTTTGAAAAGATGGTAGGGGTGCCTGGGTGGCTCTGCCGGTTAAGAGGCTGACTCTTCACTTCCCCTCAAGTCATGAGATTGAGCCCCACATTGGGCTCTGTGCTCAGTGAAGAGTCTGCTTGGAGTCTCTCTCTCTCCCTCTGTCTCTGCCCCAACTCCCGCTTGCATACACATGCCTCAAATAAATAAACTCTTTAAAAAAAAAAAAAAAAAAAGGTAAAAAAACGCTGACACAAAAACTCCCAAAAACAAAAGGGAAAAAAAAAAAAAACAGTTCAGTCACCTCATGTCAGTACTTAAATGTAAAAATTCTAAATAGAATATAATAAATTAAACCCGGCATGTATTAATAGAAAACTTTTAAGAGCAAATATTACAGAAATGCAAAAAATGGATATTAAGAAATCTGATTTCATCATTTAACAGGCCGAAGAAGAAAAATAGTAGAACCACAATGACAGATACTGAAATAGCATTTATAAAGTTCAATCCTCATTTCCGATTCTTTAAAAGAAAAAAAAAACTTTCAGTAAATAAAAAGGTTTCTTTCTTGAAAAGCTGAGAACGAATATTTGAATCCAAAGCCGACATGACACTTAACAATGAAGAGAAGCAACAGGAAACTCATAGGTGTCTATTATCACCTTATTTTTCACAACTGATTTATAAGTTTTAGTCAAGGTAAAAGACAAGACAATGGAAAACAATGTACCATTGTTGATGGTCTTAATTAAAGAAGATATGACTATAGGAAAAGAACAAAACTCAAGGCTTGTGATGATTTTGTGTCAACCTGACTCGGCCATAGAATGTCCACTATTTGTCAGTCATAATTCTAGGTGTTTCTATGAGGGTGTTTTTGGAGGAGATTAACATTTAAATTGGTAGACTGATTAAAGCAGATTGTCCCTCCCAATATGGGTGGGGCTCATCCAATCAGTTGAAGGCCTGAATAGAACTAAAAGGCTGACCCTGGGCAGCTTTTTTTCCAGTATTCAAATCTGAACTGAAACATAGGCTCTTTCTTGGTGTCAAGCCTGTGAAACCACTGGCTCTCTTGGGTCTCCAGCTTGCTGACTCACCCTGCAGATTTGGGGACTTGCCAACTCCATAATCACATGAGCCAATTCCTTATAATAAATCTCTTTCTCTCTCAGATCCCACTGACCTCTCTCGGATTTTCTCTCTCTCTCAGACTGCTGGTTCTGTTTCTCTACAGAACACTGACTGATACACAACACAGCTCCTGCCAAGACAGAGCTTGCGTGGGCTGCTGGCCTCTTCCCCCAAATCAGCCCTGAAGACAGTATAAAAGGAAAGAGCAATTCCAGAACTTAACAGCCCCAAGTGAGAGACTCTCAAGGCAACTGGAATCATCCAGAAGGGGGAGCTGTTTAGACACAGCACTCACCTCTCCCCAAAGTTGCCTCTGAGGTTTTACTACTCCCATTCACTAGAGAAATAGGCAGCAACAGCTCCGCCCCTGCCCGGGTGAGTATGACCAGCTGCACTCACTCTTCGTCTTCTATCCTGCCCCTACCAAGTGGAGATTAACTCCTCCCAGCACTGCTCCCTCCAGCAGATCTGCCTCAAGGACACTTTACAAGGACTCAGAACACTCATAGCACAAATTCCCACACTGAAACATATTTTTCGGAAGCATTCACAGAGAAAAAAATCTAGAGGAGGCTGTAAGAGATATGAAAAATAAGAAATAATGAAAAATGAGAACTATCTTGGTAAAGTTCACTGTCATTTAAAAAGAGAGAAAATTATCCAAATCTAATTACCTCTGTTTTATAGTACTTCAAAAAACGAAGATACATAACTTGATTTTGCCACATCATTAAGAAAATGTTTTCAAACACATCCAAGTGTGAATACTGTTATTAGGAAACAAAAGGGGAATGGAAGCCGGCAAACACCTAAAGGAGCTAACCCTAGAAGCTAGAAGAGGGTCAGTAAAGGATCTCCAGACTCAGAAGGCACTATAATACCAAAAAAATGAAGGAAGCCACTCCATACCATTTACACAGAGTTTTATTCAGGGTAACCTACTGATAGGAGTGACAGGGCGGGCAGAAAAACAATCCAGGGCACTACACTGCTATTCTCTGCTCCTATTCTCCACCACATACTCTCCACCAAGCCTGGGCCTCAACCCACAATTTTTATAGAGTGAGGGACACAGTAGTGAGATCACAGGGTAGTTACCTAAAGTGACGCCACCTGTGCACCAGAGGGGTCCCTACTACTTACCTAAAGTGACACCACCTGTGCACCAGAGGCTCCCTAGTTATCTAGGGTGGCGCCACCTGTGCACCAGAGGGTCCCTACTAGTTATCTAGAGTGGCGCCACCTGTGCACCAGAGGGTCCCTACTAGTTATCTAGAGTGGCGCCACCCGTGCACCAGAAGATCCGTTAGCAGTTTCATTACAACAGTTTTCTGTGCTGAATGAAAAGTGCTAAGGGAATAAGATCATCCAATCACATTACTTACTGTATTTGTTTCCTATGGCTGCTGTAACAAATTATCACACTCAGTGGCTTGGAACAACACAAATTTGGTGTCTTACAGTCCAGTATAGATACCACCGGGCAAAAATCAAGATGCCAGAAGAGCTGCATTCCTCTGGAGGCTCTAGGGGAGAATCTGTTTCCTCATCTTTTCCAGCTTCTAGAGGCCACCTGCATTCCTTGGCTGTGGGCCCCCTCCTTCCTGTACCCGCAAAGCCAGCAAAGGTGGGTCAAGATCTTCCCACATCACATCACTCTGGCCTCCTTTACCTCTCTCATCCACTGTGGAGACTCTTGTGACTACAGTGGTCCCACCTGGATCATCCGGAACACTCCCTATTTTATAGTTGGTTGATTAGCAACCTTAATTCCATCAGCAACCTTAATTTCTCTTGCCACGTAACATAAATATTCACAGGTTCCAGGGACTGGGACACAGACATCTTTGGGGATCATTACTCTGCTTACCATTATTCTGCTTGATAAAACAGTTCTCAGCTTGAGTCAGGAGGTCCTCGATACCTGTTTCTGACAAAGGGACCTCTCAAAGTCCTGGTTTCACCATCTCCAAAATAAGAACAGAATGCCAGTTTCATATAAATGTTGTAAGGACTCATGAAATCAGTTCATTTATTCATTCACAAGCAGCTCTGCTAGTGAGACCCCAGGGACAGGGGCCCCGCCCTCATGAAAGTACCCGGCACCGAAGTAGATAAAAATAACAAAGTAGCGGCAGCAACATGCTTAATGAATGCCTTCTCATGACAGGACAAGGGCTAAATACACATTATCTCCCTAACAGCCACTCAATAAATATGTCCCTTATAAGCATTCTAGATATCACCATTGCAAGACACGCAGTACAAGAAGTTCTGAGAGCACCAAAGACATTTTGCCAAACCAATCTCTCTCGAGCCCATTCCAGTAGGGCCCCACACCACCTCCACTGCCATAAGCCACCACAACTGCTCCTATATGGATGGTGAATGGACTCACCTTTGCAGATTCAAGGGTCAGTCCCTAGAGGTCCTTTTCTTACTCCTCTCCATGGCATTTGCCACAGTTGGCCACGCCCTTCCTCCTGAGATGCATTCCTCCCTCAGCTTCTCGGGCACCACTCTCATTTGGCTTTCTTCCTATCTCACTGGCTACTCCTTCTCAGTGCCCTTTGCCGATTTCCCTTCATCTCTCAGATCTCAAAAATGCTGTAGTACCCCTCGGGTCCAGGTATCAGGCTTCTCATTTATCTGACCTCAGGCCCTAAATGATCTCATCCAGTTTCATGGTTTAAACACCATCTAAATGCTGACTCAAAAATTCTTATCTCATGGGGCACCTGGGTGGCTCAGTTAGGTGTCTGCCTTTAGCTCAGGTCATGATCCCAGGGTCCTGGGATGGAGTCCTACATCAGGCTCGCCCTGCTTCTCCCTCTCCCTCTGCCCCTCCCCACTGTTCATGCACACTTGCTCTCTAACAAAATCTTAAAAAAAAAAACAAAAAACTTTTTTTTTAAGAATTTATTTATTTAATAGTATTAGAAGTCCTAGCCACAGCAATCAGACAACAAAAAGAAATCAAAGGCATCCAAATCGGCAAAGAGGAAGTCAAACTCTCACTCTTTGCAGATGATATGATACTGTATGTGGAAAACCCAAAAGACTCCACCCCAAAACTGCTAGAACTCATCCAGGAATTCAGTCAAGTAGCAGG
>NW_027397135.1:703696-772324 GCF_003265705.2 Callorhinus ursinus
AAAAGAAGAAGATAACAGGAGAGGAAGAAAAGGGGAGTATGTCAGAGGGGGAGACGAACCATGAGAGATGATGGACTCTGAAAAACAAACTGAGGGTTCTAGAGGGGAGGGGGGGAGGGGGATGGGTTATCCTGGTGATGGGTATTGAGGAGGGCACGTTCTGCATGGAGCACTGGGTGTTATGAACAAACAATGAATCATGGAACACTGCACCAAAAACTAATGATGTAATATATGGTGATTAACATAACAATAAAAAAATTTAAAAAAAAGAATTTATTTATTTAGAGAGAGAGGGCGTGTAAGGCGGGGGTGGGACAGAGGCAGAGGGGGAGAGAGAATCTCAAGCAGACTCCACATTGAGTGCAAAGCCCAATGTGGGGCTCGATCTCATGACTCTGGGATCATGACCTGAGCCGAAATCAAGAGCTGGACACTCAACCAACTGAGCCACCCAGGCGCACACCCCCCCCCAAAATTATCTCCAGCCCATGCACTAGTCTTCTTTATCCAACTACATACTTGACATTTCCACTTGGATGCCTAATTGACATATCCAACTTAAAATAGCCAAAATGGAACTTCTGATTTATCCCACCACCAACATCTTACCCAGTGTAAGCACCAAAACCAGTGCTAGCCAGAGTCTTATCCTATCTCAGTTCACAACTCCACCCTTAATTCCTCTCTTTCATTTACACCCCCATGTCCTAGTCAAGAAATCTATTGGATCTATTTCAAAAACTACCCTAAATCCTTCATCACCTCCAGCTAGAGCTCTGCCAAAGCCTCCTAACTGGTCTTGCTGCTTCCTACTTGCTGTCTCCAAGACTTCATTCAAACAGCATCCAGAGCGCTCTCACTAAAACCACAGCCTCCAATGGCTTCCCATCTTACTCAGAGTAAAAACCAAGTCCATAAATTGATGTATAGGCTCTGTGTTCTGGCCACTCACTACTTCATTTCCTAACACTCAGCCCCACTTGCATCCTCAAAGACGTCCAGCAACCCTACTTGAAGGTATTGTGTTTGCTATTCCTTTTATCCACAAGACCTTTCTCCCATATATTTACTCAAATGTCATCTTATTAGAGAGGCCCTCCCTGACCACCGGGATGAAACAGCACCTCGGCCCGCTCCAGAGTCCCTTAATCCAATGTTATTTTTATCTACAACATTTATTACCACCAAATATGTAAGTTTTTGTTTACTGTCTGCCTCCTTCATCAAAGACTGGTATAGCCCAGCACCCAGAAGATAAAAGCACTCGATAAATATTTGCCAAATAAATAAAATGATCAATCAGTCCACCTTGGACTGCCTAAAATAATTTCTCTCCTAGGTAGTGAAATTATAAATTCTGTTCAAAGATATGTCATACCAGAGTCATGTTCATCTTTTCAATCTCTAACAAATGGCAGAAATACAGGTTCACAAATCTGTATTTGCATTCAGAAAGTTTCTACTCAGTTTCCAAACATATAATTTTTATAATATATGCTTCAAAGAGACTGTTTATCCATGCCTGGGTGATGCAATAATCAGCAAAACCTGTTAATATTAATAGCTCATTAAATGAAAGAGCAAATTTTTGAACCAAAGGCTATTTGGAAGGATATATTATAACCCCATGCTCCATTTTTCTCAGCAATCAATCTCATAACAAGGTACATTACCATTTTAGTCACTAGTTGCTCTAAATTTGTTTATTAAAATTAATACATGTAAAAAATCAATTTAAGTTTCAATAAATGATTCACAATGTTCTACCCACCAGAAAAGATAAATAAATAATTTTTGTGTGATGCATTTTCTGATTAAAAAAAAAGCTATCTCCTGATTTCTCACAATGACTGGTTTTCATTTTAACAAAATTGAAAAAGAACAATCCTGGTGGCTGATGCATCCAGAAGCTGCATTTTATTTTAATATTCATTTCTCATTTAACATAAATTGCATGTAGGTTTATTTTAAATAGGTTGAGCTACTTGTCCATCCACTTATTAAAATTAATATAGCTAACATATTCAAGGCATTCTGATCATGATATCTGCAAGAAGTGAGCCAGACGTGAACGGGCATCTCTTTAGGAGGCACATTTATAAATAATGGTAGCAAAAAGAAAAACAGCAATGACACTAATTAACTGCTATTACATGCCAGGCCCAGGCTCAGGCCCAGGGTACGGTGATTTACATGCGACCTTCACTTCAAAGGAACATACTACTGGCAGACTGAGCTTTAGTTTAGCTACTGAGTTGCGTTTGCTGGAACGCTCACTTGGTACGGAGCACACTCACTACCTCTGTTTCATTAGGTGCTCTTCTCTTTCCTTGCCGCCCCCTCCTTAGCCTGATGGTTTCCCTTATTTCTCTCTTTGCTGTGCAAGTTTCATCTTGAAATGCTAGGCTAACCATCTGAGGCTTCTACTGCAAAGCTCTTTGTGTGGCACACTAAACTCTTTGAAGAAAAGATGGAATATACTTCTGAATAAATAATACACCAAGAACCTATTCAAAGTAAGCCAGGTTTAAGAAAATACATCTCTCCACAAAGCAGAGCTGCTTCAGATTCCAGCTCTATGGCCAAAGTACGCCACAGCATAGTTTCTGGTCCATTAACAGGAAAGACCCTATGGAAAATGATGACATTTCTATGCCACAACTTCTTCTCTCTGCACCACTGATGACACTCAGAAATAAGTCTGTGTTGTGTTAAGCTGTGACAATTTTGGAACTGTTACTGTAGCACAGCCGACCTCTCCTGCCTACTATAGTACCTGATAGGATTGTGGTTCATCTTAAATGAAATAATCCATGCAAAGCACTCAGCACAACACAGGGCACAGAGTAAATGGACCTGAAAAAATTAAACTGATGCTTCATGATTTAAATACTGTCTTCATTAAAATGTGTATTATATGAAATGAATCAGATGTTCGAATTACCTGGCAAGGATTTTAAAGCAGCCATCATAAAAGTGCTTCAATAAGCAATAATAAATTCTCTTGAAACAAATGAAATAATAGGATATCTCAGCAAAAAACCAGAAGTTAAAAAAAAAAAAAAAAACGGAACCTTTAGAACTGGCAAATAAAATAACCAAAAGAAATAACTTAGTGGATGGGCTCAACTGTACAGTGGATATGAGAGAGAACATAAACAATGAACTTGAGAACAGATCCATAGAATTTACCCAACCTGAACAAGACAGAAAACTGACTGAAAAACATGAACAGAGTCTCAAGGACCTGCGGAACAATAACAAAAGGGATAACATTCAAATGACTCAAGTCCCAGAAGGAGAAGAGAGAGTGGAACTGAAAAAGTATTCAAAGAAATAATGGCTGAAAACTTTCCAAAGTTGGTAAAGGACACAATCCTACAGATTGAAGAAGCTGAGCAAACTCCAGTTAAGATAAATCAAAGAAATCCACACCAAGAGACATCATAATCATAAATGAACTTCTGGAAACTAAGGCAAAAAAAAAAAAAAAAATCTTGAAAGCAGCCAGGGAAACAGGACACATTATTTACGGAGAAGCATCAAGGACAACACATCTGTCATTTGAAATGACAGAGGCCAGAAGAAAATGGCAGAACATTTCTCAAGTTCTGAAAGAAAAGAACTGTCAACCACAAAAGCTATATTTGGTGAAAATATCCCTCAAAAATGAATGGGAAATAAAGACATTCTCAGATAAAGAAACACAAGAGAATTTGTGGCTTGCACACTGACACCTAAAGGTCAAAAAAGTTTTCTAAATAGAAAGCCCAAAAGATAGAAGATAACAGAAGGCTTAGAACATTAAAATGAACAAAGGAATGGGTGAAAATAGGGATAAATATAGTAAATTATGAGTTTTTAAGATAATATTTGATAGTTGAAGCAAAAAGTTTAATACCAACTCTGTTGTGGTGTTAAATGAATGTAAATATTAAGACAACTGTGCTTAAAAAGTGGGAACAAGAGAGGGACATAAATGAAAGTAAGGTTTTTATACTTGACCAGAAGTGGTAGGTGGTAAAATATCATGGATACCAGTAGACTGATATGTTACAGATGCATATTTTAATACCTAGAACAACATTAAGAAAATCATACAAAGTAATACACTTAAAAAAAAACTATGAATAAGTTTTAAGATAGAACCTTAAAAAAAAGTCCAATTAACTCACAGAAAGGGAAGAAATGAGAAACAAGAGAAATGAAAAGCTGAGGAAACAGCAAAAAGATGGCAGACTTAAGCCCTAACATGTCAATAATTACCTTAAATGTGAATGATCTAACCACACCAATTAAAAGACAAACTGGCAAAGTAGAAAAAGCCAATCTGAAAAGGTTACATACCTTATGGTTCGATTCATATAATGTGCTCCAAATGACAAAATTATGGAGAAGGAGAACAGATGGCAGAGCTGGGCGGGGGGTGGGGGGGCAGCTGGGGAGGGAGTGGCTGTGACTATAAAAGGGAACCTAGTGGTGAACAGTTCTGCACCTTGACCACCGTCGCGGTCATGTTACTCTTCACATGAGACAAAAGTGCACAGAACGAACACATGTACGCACACATGCACAAATAAGCACGTGTAAAACCTGTGAAATCTGAGTCAGGTCTCTGGATTGTTATCAATATTGATTTCCTGGTTGTGATGTTGCACCAGAGTGATGCAAGATTTACCCTCTGGGAACTAGTGAAGGGTATAGAGAATCTCTGTTATTTCTTACAAGTGCATGTGATTCTACACTTCTCTCAATATTTAAAACTTTAAAAAAAATCTTAAGAAAAATGTCTACTAGAGTTAAAAACAATTTCTGCTTTATGTAAAATCTTGGCTGAAATAAAGAGAGCAAGAAATAAACCAAACCTTTTCCCTAACTCCCTCGTTTGAGTGTGAGGTAGGGAAAGACATGCAGTCTCATTTTGAGTCCCACTGCTTTACAACCCAAAAGTTCTGCAACACTGAGACAAAAGACTACAAGAATATGTACAGAGATGAATGTGTTTTGTTAAAAAAATAATAATTGCATTGTTTTGCTAAGTATGTTAAGTATTCATATTTGTAAAAACTTGGAAAATGAAGGCAGATGATGGTAAATAAAGTAAGAATCACATAACCCAGTGACACTATGGTCCTGCTGTTTTTTCTATGCTTACATGAGGACTTGGGAGGGTGGAAAAAAATTATACCCCAAATCAGGAATCAGTAAACTACAACCAGCCCATCTAGCCAGATGCCTGTTTTTATACAGCTTTCGACCAGGTTTTTACATTTTTATATGGTTACATATCTATATAATATCCTCAATACTGGCTCTCTGTCTGCAAGGCTTTAAATATTTACTGTGTAGACCTTCACAGCAACAGCTTGCCAGCCTTGGCTCTCAGGGACATTTCTGTAAAATGCTTTTATCAATTATAAAGATAATACAATTTCTTTCTGGATGTTTAGCTTGTTTCCAAATTTTTATATTATAAACAAAGTTGCAATGAACACTCTTGCAGCTAAATTCCAACACACAAAGATGGATGCACTTTTCGAAGGGGATATAACTTAGTAACTAGCATTTATTTAATATTTTTATAAATGTTTATAATTATTTTTTTAAAGATTTATTTATTTGAGAGAGCGAGAATGAGAGAGAGAGAGAGGGTACATGAGAAGGGGGAGGGTTAGAGGAAGAAGCAGGCTCCTCGCTGAGCAGGGAGCCCGATGCGGGACTCGATCCAGGGACTCCAGGATCATGGCCTGAGCCGAAGGCAGTTGCCTAACCAACTGAGCCACCCAGGAGCCCCTATAATTATTTTCTAAATAAATAACATTCTTTTATGGCAAAACATGAGTTTATTATAATTATCACTGTTATCCATAAATTAGCAAGACAATTCTCTATTCTCTAGAGAAGGTAAAGTTCAAAAATTCTGAATTTGATATTTTTCTACTCGTTGAACAAGCCACAATCTGTAACATCAGCCAAAA
This sequence comes from Callorhinus ursinus, assembly GCF_003265705.2. Lineage (NCBI taxonomy): Eukaryota > Metazoa > Chordata > Mammalia > Carnivora > Otariidae > Callorhinus > Callorhinus ursinus. The sequence goes on from NW_027397135.1 coordinate 709,678, forward strand.
TATCATTTTATACATAGGCAGGAGTTACAAGGGAGAATTTTTTTTTTAATCTTGTCCAATTCTACGAAGGCACACAGAGGAAGAGTCTGGAATAAAATTAGAGAGGTCACAGGGAAGTTGGAGGCAGTGTAAGCACACGGTAGAAGACCAGGCTCTGGAGTTCGACTGCGGGATTCTAATGCATTTACCAGCGGGTGACCCTGGCAGTCACCTAAACACTCTAAGTCTGTTTCTTCCCCTGTAAAATAGAACCAATAATCATGGCCAAAACTTGGGCTAGTGAATATATCTAAAGTGCCAACTGCTGTTTCCTACACTAAATGTGTTTGTTTTTGTAATAATCTTCATTATCAAAATAGTCTGAACACTGCTCATTCCACTACACCATCTTTGCTCCAAAGAGAGCTCAGAAGCTCCTCTAAAGCAAGTAACTTGTAGGATTTTAAAAAATAAAATCCCAGACATTAGCTTGATCATTTGCTTTTCTTTAAAAACATATTTAATATGAAAGCATATTATTTGTTTCAGCCTAATCAAAACCATTATAAAAGGAGTCACCAATGGACTAAAAAAGTACCACTTCAAAGGAAAAAATTGAATATAGAGATATCAACTTCAGGTTTAAAACGTCTTTTCCCTTTAACTGCCTAAGAGTGGAGTTTACTCAATCTCTTACAACGCAGCTGAGCTAGATGCTTTGGAATCCTCTTGACTCCCCTACCGAGTTCGTCTCACATACTATCCCACGGTTCCTCTTGACTGAACTTGCGAAGCATTTCCTCTTTGTCTTCTGCTCCTGCCTAGCCCAGACCCCTACATCCCTGTTATCTCTTTAGGCATTTGCACTAGAGCTTCCTGCCATGAGTTTCTCCTTCCAGTTCATCTGTCACCAACCCCTAGCCCCACCCCCAACAATCAAGGCTTTCGCTGGCTCCCCAGTATCCATTAGATCAAGTCCAAACTGTCTGGTTTGACACACGAGTAGCTCTACAACCTCACCCTAGCTTCCTTGTCCAGCCTCATTTCCCCACCTTCCTCCACATTCCAGCCACACCAAGCGCCTCCCAGCTGGATGGCCGAACGTGCATGCACTTTCATCACTCAGTCTCTTCCCAAAGACTCTCGCCCAGCCTCTGCCTAGATTCATCTTCCATATTTAACTCTTGACGACTCCAAACGAAGCCATTCCTGACTAATCAGCCACTCCTCTGGGCTCCTGCAGCACTCTGCCACCACCCATACCATACCAATCATCCCCAAGTGCTGACAGCAGCTTAGAGCTTCAAGATGGGAATGAAGTTCTTTGGAACACATACTTCTATGTTATGCTTTTCAAGAGTAAAACACCATTTAAGAAACAGTCTGGCTTGTCATATCAAGGTGGAATACACAGTGGATTATATATTAGAAACAAAAAATAGTAGAGGCAAAGAACACTTTAGTTATCCTATAAAATTTGTCACAACTCATTTGGTATTAACATGAAGGCAAGACCCTTAACTATGTGACCTATTAAATAACATACTTACTCTCTTGGTTGTTAATACAGTTTTGAATTTCTACTTTTTTAAAAAACTTTTATTTATTTATTTGACACACAGAGAGAGAGAGAGAGATAGAGTGAAAGAGAGCACAAGCAGGGGGAGCGGCAGGCCAGCAGAGGGAAAGGAGAAGCAGGCTACCTGCTCAGCAGGGCTCAATCCCAGGACCCTGGGATCATGACCTGAACCGGAGGCAGCCACTCAACCAACTGAGCCACCCAGATGCCCCTGAATTTCTACTTTAACTGCAAAGTCAACTTAAAATTCTCAAAAGTTTTACATGCTGACATATACACCACTGTCGATTACATTAATTATACTACACCCGGCAATCTCATTTCGTTTGGTTACAGGTTTCAAGAATAATGAAGAAAACACAGACAATTTTGAGCAGTTAATATTCCTTTCTTGAACACATAAAATGAGAATCTGGAAGAAACCATAAGGGAAAAACTTCAATGACACAGGACCTGGCAATGATTTCTTCGATATGACACCAAGATACAGGGAGAAAAGCAAAAATAAACTCTACTACATCAAAATTTTAAAACTTCTATGCATCAAAGAATACACTCAACAGTGAAAAGGCAACCTATGGAATGGGAGAAATTATTCAAATATTGCAAACTGTATAAATGAATAGGGATATATAGAGAGACAGATATATTCTTTATACATTACATTATTTATATTCTTTATATATAGTTAAATCACAACTCTATAGATCTGTATCTATATGTCAATCCATCTATCCATCTATCCTATTCACAAGTTGTTGAGTTACACATAAATACAATAGGTATATCTCTATCTTTATCTATCTATCCATCCATCCATCCATCTTGATCTGATAAGGACTAACATCCAGAATATATAAAGAACTCCTCAACTCAACAACAAAAAACAAAACAACATGATTTAAAAATGGGCAAAGGGGGCGCCTGGGTGGCTCAGTCGTTAAGCGTCTGCCTTCGGCTCAGGTCATGATCCCAGGGTCCTGGGATCGAGCCCCGCGTTGGGCTCCCTGCTCACCGGGAAGCCTGCTTCTCCCTCTTCCACTCCCCCTGCTTGTGTTCCCTCTCTCGCTGTCTCTCTGTCAAATAAATAAATAAAATCTTAAAAAAAAAAGGGGCAAAGGACTTGAATAGACATTTCTTCAAAGAAAATATGCAAATAGCCAACAAGCTTATGAAGAGATGTTTGATATCACATAAACACTAGGAAAATGAATGAAAACCACAATATCACCTCACACCTGTCAAGAAGGTTACTATAAAAACAAACAAACAGAAAAAGAGAAAAAACATGTGTTGGCACAGATATGGAGAAATCAGAACCCCTGGAACATAAAGTGGTGCAGTCTCTATGGAAAATGGTATAGCGGCTCCTCAAGAAATTAAAAATGGAATTACCATGTGATCCAGCAATTCCACTTTGGGGTACATATCCAAAAGAATTAAAAACAGTTGTCTCAAAGAGATATTTTTTAAACTCATGTTCATTGCAACATTGTTCACAAAAGTCAAAAGGTAAATGCAACTCAAGCGTCGTATCCATCAGTGGATGAACAGGTAAAATGTGGTATGGACATACCGGGGAATATTATTCAGCCTTAAAGAGGAAGGAAATTCTCTGACACATGCAACAAAACAGATGAACCTTGAGGGCATGCTGCTTAATGAAATAAGCCAGTTCCAAAAAGACCAATACTGTAAGATTCCACTTATATGAGGTATCTAGAGCAGTCAGATTCAGACACAGAAAGTAGAAGGGTGGTTGCCAGGGGGTGGGGGGAAAAACAATGGGGAGCTGTAATTTGATGGGCACGGAGTTTCAGTTTTGTAAGATGAAGAAGTTCTGGAGGTAGGCTGCTCAGCAATGCGAATGTACTTAATAGTAAACTATACACTTAAAAATGGTAAGATAGCAAGTTTTTTTTAAGATTTTATTTGTTTATTTATTTAGAAAGCTCGATTTATTTATTTAGAGAGCTCGAACGGTGGGGAGATGGGGAGAGAGAATTTCAAGCAGACTTCACACTGAGCATAAGCCCAACACAGGGCTTGATCTCATGACCGAAATCAAGAGTTAGACGCTTAACTGACTGAGCCACTCAGGTGCCCCAAGATGGCAAATTCTATGTTATGTGTATTTTACCACAATTAAAAAACTTTTAATTAAAAATGAATTTAAAAATTTTAAAAAGAATTTCAGAATAACCTAATGCTAGGGCCTTCCCAGTATAAAAGCCCAGTCTATAAGAAATGCAGCATTTCATAAGGGAGCAGATAAATTGTTACAATTGTTGTTTGCAGAAATGGAAACTATTTGAGCACTTGAATAAAGAGGCAGAAGTACATGAAGGAAATGCCTGCCCTGTAAAAGCCGAATTAACAGTGCAAAACCTACTGGGGTGATAGAGGAAGAAGAGAAAAAGGAAAAATAAAGGTTCTTTGGCAACAGAACAATGTCTCACAATCTCGATCCTGGATCTGGAAAGTGATTCAAACTGAGACACCAGGACAAACAGCTCCAAAGATTAGATTATAAACCGACTCACTATACTTAAAAGCCCAAACTTGGCCTATCACCAGCCTGACTCCTTTGTTGGCCCATGAACCCATTAGAAGCTGTACTATCTGGGAGAGGAGCTGCTCTGGGTCCCAGAGTTTGGGGATTCTCTCCAAGCCTCGCAGCTGAAGCTTCAAGAGAAGCACCAGCACTACTTCTAAAATACAGGCTAAGGACCACTAGCTTTCATGGAGGGCTTCCCACGTGCTAGGCACCATACAAGAGGCTTCGCAAACGGCAATCTTACCTAACCCTCAGCACAACCACACACAGGAACCACGTGAGGGATCTGAGGAACACAGGAGCTGGGTGTTATGCCCACGGCCACACAGCAGGTACAAAGTACAGCTGAATATGAAGACCCATCGCCATGGTCCCTCAGTCCCGGCTGACGCAGAAGACACCAGAGCCAGGAGGCAAAATGATGGAAAGAGCCCAGATCTGGGGGCTAGAGTGTGAACTTGTCTCCCGTGAACCAGCTGTCTGATGTTAGACAGTCAGGTCACCTTTGGGGTCTCGGTTTCTTCAATTTTAAAAGAACGATCTTTTCCTTTAATTTCTTTCCTGAGTGGTCAACTCTTATTTCCTCCCTTCCTAGTTTTTTGTCCATTTCTATTCTGAGTTTTAAAAATTTCTGGTAGAATGCTCGTTTAAAGACATTCAATTCATGATGCAGTGCTATGCTGCTGCTCGTTTTGGCTGAAAATGTTTGGTTCTCACTTGATTTTCTTACTACATTTTTTGGAATGGATGCTCCCTGCCATTTCAGTTCAATTTTACAAGTCTCATATTGCCTGGACAGCAACAAGAGGTGCTCCTATGAAGGGGATGAGGTATTTAAATGGTTTACTAGGTCTCTTAGTTACATGGGTCAATGAAGTGCGTTTCTTTTAATAAGTGGTTTTGGATATGTATTTCCCCACTTATACTGAAGCTTACAGCACACCCTGCTTCCTGATTACGTTGGAGGCATGAGTTATGTGTCTTTTGTTTGCTCTCCTTATGGATCTGTCTAGTATCTGAAGGATGTGTGGAAAGATTTATTTAGGTGGCTGCCAACATCCTCCTCACCTCTGAAATGAAATTCTTGGACAGGATTCCAACACTGCAGAATTCTATACCAGTGATTCTGAGAATATGGTTACCCAGAAATCTCCAAAAATGAGAATGGTAAGCTAAACTCTTTTCAGTATTTGATTAAACATCAACACGTATTATACCGTATCCATAAGCAAACTCTGTAGTGCCTTATCAGGAGCCCCAAAGAGAGGCTCAGAAGTCCTCAGCAGTACAAATATCAGGAGCCACGCCTCTACAGCCAAACTGCAAATGCGTAACAGCATAATATATAAGATGTTCTCTAGATGAATATGTTTAAGCCCATCTTTTCCCTGAAAAAGCAAACAAAATCCATATAATAACTATATGCAATATCAACCTAAATTTATAGACTATCCTGGTTATAGTCACATTGGTGTGAATTTCCAGCAGGTTATCATAGATATTTTTTCATCCCTCTGAGCTAAATGAATAAAAGGAAAAAATATAATTATCATTATTAGTCCATCCATAAAATTATAAGTTCACTAATTTGTGTTAAACTTGTACCTTATGCATACTCTTGAAAAGAAAAAAATTTTTTAAAAGCCCACCCTTATATATTACTTTATTCTCCTTAAAGTATAATCTTTAGCACAACTTAGCTCCTTAATAGTTTTTCAGGTATTTACTTTCCTTCTTATTTTATGAAATAAACTATAATTTCAATGATTTAGAAATTACACCAGTGAGCATGTCATAGTCATTAAAAGAATGAAGAAAGAATAAATATTGCAGAACCTACAGTGGTTGTTTTAAAATTTATTTATTTATTTATTATTTATTTATGAAAGAGAGAAAGAGCCCACGCAAGGGTGGCAGAGGGGGAAGGGGCAGAGGGAGAGAGAGAAAATCTTAAGCAGGCTCCACACCCGGTGGGGAGCCCAACTTGGGCTTGAGATCATGACCTGAGCTGAAATCAAGAGTCAGATGCTCAACCAACTGAGCTACCGAGGGGTCCCTAAGATAATACATTTTCTGTGTCAAGATTAGTCTGTACAACTTTGCATCAAATTTCCCACTGCCAACACACTTCAAGTTAAATTACTATTCAAGATCAGGAGAAAGCATTCCTTTTCCTGTTTATTTAAGTCAATCCATTTAACATTTTTAAAGACAACTGTCACGTTCTTCCCCAAGGCTCAATCACCTATGGCCCTACTTTACGACCCCAGGCCCCAGCAATGTCACATTTAACAAGGCAGAACAAGGTCAAGATGACATGGTGAGCAAGAAATCCTCAGGCTCCCAAACGACCATCTTACCTCAGACTCATCTGTAGATTCTTCAAGAGACTCGGTTTCCTACAAAGCACAGAGGGGGGAAATGGTCAGAAGGATGACAAAAGAATAAAATAAGGGAAAAGAGTTACCACATCCCCACCACGAACACCCACCTGCCTTTTCTGGGAACTAATTTGCAACTACAGTTTAAAGGACTCCACATGGTGTGACTCTCATAGGCCTCCCACAACTTTCCACATCTGGCAGGATTGAGATGGTTACTCTGGGGCCACTCAGACCCCCGGCTCCTGCTGACCTCCCTTGAGTGGTCAGCAGGTTAACGAATGGCCCCAGGAACTGTCATGTGAGTATACAGAAGGCTCTTTCCTTCGCTAAAAATGGAAATGGGTCTGGCAGAGCAGGCTTACTGATCTTGGAAGGGAAGAGGAAACTGCCATCTCAAATTATCTGTAAGCCAATTTTTATACTGAAAAGCCCTTGTGCTATTAATCACTGTGCTTATTAATCTGGTGAAGTCAAAATGATTGTCTTGCTTAAACAGCTTTTTATAAAAGAATTCCCCTAAAATGGTACCTAACAGACATTGTGCAAACATGCTCTATAATTTACATTCACTCTTTAAACCATTAACCAGAAGACAAATTCTGCCATTTAACACAGTTTCCCCCTTGCTAGACAATGAATCTTGCTGCTCTGGAGAAAACAAAGCAAAAAGGGAAAAATTGACTTGATCCTGCTAATCTCTCACCTGTCCACTGAAAGAGAGAATCTGCTGATGCCACGCATCCTCAAAGAGGTCAGCAAAATGAAGATTTACTTAACGTACTTATAGATATCAATAGCAGTAAAAGGTTACAACTAATATGCTGACACTGAATGTAAGCATTTTACAACAATCCATGAGATAAAGAACAAAAAAAATGGGGCAAGGACATTTTAGATGTAACTAATATTTTTCAAGAAAAAAAATAAATATTTTAAAGCAAGTTAGATGCATATATTACTCGGTGCAAGCTGTATAGCAGGATAAACACAAATCTGGTGTTTGAAAACATTTTAATTTCATTCATGGAAAATTAGAAAGAACCGGGCAGGTGACAGGCAGCCTGTGGAACGGCCTTGTGGACAATACAGTTCCTGCTCTGAAAGGCCATCTGTAAAATGGGGATGAATGTTACCTGTACTTAAGAAGCTCATTGTTGTTGTATCATTACCCACGATGAACCCAAGAATCTGCTCTAAATCCCAAAGTGGCCTATTTAGTTTGAATGCTCTTCTAAGTATTAGAAAATTCTTATTAATTTGGAGCTACACTCTCTCCACAGTAACTTTTGTTCTTAGCACCAATAAGACACACAAAAAATCCAATTCTTCTACTACTTGACAGTTCTCCAAGGAGTTAATGACACGTAGCATGCCTGCCCTTCTAAATTGTTTTTCCTCTGTGCTAACCATCCCCAGATCCTAGTTCTTGTCCACTTACCATCCTGATCCTTCTCTTCTGGACACACTCCATTTATTATTAACAGTCACTATTCTGACATCTTTACTGAAGATCTATTATATATATCCCCACAATGCTAAATGCTTTGCACCAGCATCTTAGAATTTCCTAATGACCCTTGAGGTAAGAACATCGAGGCTTAAAGGCTGAACCTAATGACTTCTGACACCCTTTCCGTCACTGACTGTTCCTGAATATTAAGTTACTAACATCAGCAAAACGAGGCTTTGATAATCATGCCAATGACCTGCACCTAGATTCCTATTCCCCAGCTCAAGAACTCTAGAAGGACACCAGATTACTCTTTCCAGAAAAATCCCATTAAACCTAAGGACTTTTTTTCTTATTTGAAATCCATTCAAATAGGCACATGCGGGAAAAGGGCAAATGTCCCATTTATGTTCTTCTTTAAAACAAAAGCGTAAGTCCCAACCCAGCAATTTCAACCAAAAACTCAAAATCAAGTTATACTCTTGCTCTGTACCAAAAAGCATGCAGTGCCAGAATCTGACACCATGAGGCATGCAGCTCTCAGAAAACTGAGCCTTCGGGGAAAACCAGGCTGTCAGAGAAGCTTCCTGTGGCTGCTGGTATCAATGAGAATATTTACTCCAAGACACTCTCAAACTAACCCCCGGCCCCCACACAAAACTCCCCGACGTAGCTGTGGCCTCAAAAAAAAAAAAAAAAAAGAAAAAAGAATCACACTTTTGTCCACAATCCTACCAATGCAATGCATGAGTGCCTTCAGGAATCAGCCTGGCCTGCTATTTCTTAGCTTCAGCCACTCAGTAAGCCCCCCTGCTTAATGTTCTAGAGACTGAGGGGCAAACCAGAAGACAGGAAGTGAATGTCTCAGTGATGGATCCAAAAGCTAGGCTCAACAGTGAGGAAGGTTACAATTCAGAGTCAGTGGTTTTCAAACATTTTTTAACTTCACACTATCTTTTAAAGAACTTCAAATCCTGGGGGTGCCTGGGTGGCTCAGTTGGTTAAGCAACTGCCTTCAGCTCAGGTCATGATCCTGAAGTCTCAGGATCGAGTCCCACAATGGGCTCCCTGCTCAGCAGGGAGTCTGTTTCTCCCTCTGACCCTCCCCCCTCTCGTGCTCTCTCTCTCTCTCAAATAGAAAAATAAAATCTTAAAAAAAAAAAAAAGAACTTCAAATACTGAAAATATAAGTTACAAAACTGGGCTGTTCTCTAAGTGAAATAAACCAGACACATATTGTAGATTCCACTTATATGAGGCAGAATATAGAATAGACTAGGGGCTGGGGAGGGAAGTAATGAGGGGTTTGTGTTTAATGGGTACAGAATTTCAGTCTGTGATGACGGAAAGTTCTAGAGATGGATGGTGGTAATGGCTGTACAAAAATGCAAATGGATTTAATGCTACTGAATCATACACTTAACAATGGTTAAAGTGGTAAATATTATATTTTACCACAATAAAAAAAATGCACCGTTCTGTTTGAAGCAAACATGATAAGCTAGAAGGCACAGAGTGATGCAAATGTGGAGCTAGACAAAATCTGGGCAACAGCTGAAAGCTAAACTCAACAACTTCTTTTGCAAACCAATCCCTTAAATTCAATCACATATCCAGGGCGCCTGGGTGGCTCAGCTGGTTAAGTGACTGCCTTCGGCTCGGGTCATGATCCTGGAGTCCCAGGATCGAGTCCTGCATCAGGTTCCCTGCTCAGCGGGGGATCTGTTTCTCCCTCTGACCCTCTTCCCTCTCATGCTCTCTGTCTCTCATTCTGTCTCTCAAATAAATAAATAAAATCTTTAAAAAAAATTCAATCACGTATCCAACAATCCTGGTGCCCTGACATGTGACCTCTTGAATCTATACACTGTTATTGGGGGGCGGTGCGCAGAATTTGGGGGAGAAATGGAGGCTGGAATCTGAGGGAGGCCGGCCCGATGTCTGCAGGATGAAGAAACAGAGCAGAGGCCAGGTCCCAGAAAATCAGCCTGGCTTGGAGATAGACCTGAAACACTCAACTCTGCACTGCCACCTTCTCTCCTTCCCAAAAGACTGCGTGACACACCTAAGCTTAATGGAAGACAGAGTGAGAGAGATCCCAATGTCGGACACAGGCAGAGATAAGAGGATATATTTGTGTGACACATATCTGATAACCCTGTATCACCGATACCTCCATTTCAAAAAGCTCAAAGAAGCTGTGGCCAGTTTGGGGCACTCAGGTCTAGGCTGGTTGAGCAGGAAAGATGAAAGAGTACCTGGGGAGTGGACAAGAGTGGGCAGACTCAGGGTACCAACCCCATTGAGACCCACAGGCTCAGCTACCGCACTCATTAGAGTCTGCAAAGGAAGGAAAACCTGGATGTCTGCTCAGGGTGGAAAAGGGGACCAGCTAGGTGACCTAGTGACCCAGTGCCAAATCTGACTTTTGCATCACAATCACATAAACTCAGTTTAGGGAATTGGCTAATACCCAGGCACATGTTCCCATCCTCAGATTCTGATGCAGTAAGTCTAAATAAGTGCTCAGAATCACAAGCATTTGGTAACAAAAACACTGAGGAGGGAACCAAGTTCCCAGAATAAACAAAGGCAAGGATGACTGAACAGCCAATGGGGAGCTGCATGAAATACAGAACCCCAGACCCGAGGAGCGCTCCCTCTCCAAGGTGGTAACGGGGGTACTAGAGAGACCACGAATAATCAGCTGGTGACACTGGCCTTAAGCCAGCCAGCCTAGACAAAGAGAGGAAAAACCCATAAGGCAATAAGCGCGTCCAGCTAATCTGTGAGTACAATTCAGTTACATGACAGTAAAGAGTGGATCCCCTGAAAATTTCTCTGATCCTGTGTTTTAGCAAACTCTGGTTTAGGGCTTTGTTTCTTCTTTAGTTATTAGTGAAGTTGCTTTTAAAAGATCTTGATCAAACTGTAAAAAAAAAAAAAGAGAGAGATAGAATACTGCATACTTGAGCAAAGCCCAAGTTTGGATAATAAACTGTTGTCCGACATAGAAGACACTTCGAGCTGGCCACTTTAACATACTTTATCTCATTACATACTCACAAGGGTTCTGGAGAGTAAATGCCCCAGCTTGCAGGCAAGAAAACTGAGGCAAATAATTGTTGGTTTGACTTTTATTTTACACATGGGGCACAATCACATGGGAGTATACGTGCTCATGAACTGCCATCTGATAATAAGTAAATGCTCTACGATAAGGATAACATTTCCCCAAATTCTAAAATGTAGAGGGAAAATTCAAAAAAGAAATTCTACTCTCTTGTTAAGGAATCGGTGGTCTGATTGATCAAATATTTTAATAGACTAGGTCCCCTGATGGTTGGTTCCTGGGGGGATGGCAGAGTACGAAATGTAGGAAATGTAATCTATAATACATTTGAATTAGTAACTTTCAAAAGTTTCAAGTTAAGATAAAACAACACGAATTCTACTGCCTCTAACTCATAATTTGACATTTTCAATTCAGAAGGCTATTCTCCCCCTAATGAATTCATTTAAACATTTTATTAAGCACCTAATACCTGTAAAGCACTAGCCTTGTGAGAGATACAGACATGAGTAAGCTCTGTCCTTATTCTTGAGGACTCAGCAATCTGTACTAGAGATAAGACAAATACACAACCAACCAGACTTCAAGCAGAATGTTATCCATAACAGAGGTATGAACAAATACTGTTGGGCATCTGTGATAATGAAGGTCAACTATAAATCATTTTAAAGCTAAGTAAAACTGCTGGTTAGAAGATTTCCAGGCAGAATGTAAGGTATTAGTCCTTTCTGTGAACTATAAAATATATATGTAGTTATTTCTGCAAACTACCTTCAGCATTCTCAGCATAAACAAAGATTTCCCAATGACAAAAAAATGTTCAATCATATCCAAAAAAGTGATTTTCTAGTTTGAGAGCCTATGAACTACTTCACATTATGTTAATTCAGTACAGATCTTACTATTTTGGTTCTTTCTAAAATTAAAGGGGGAAAAAACAATCACCAAAGAATACAATGCTCAGAAAAGTTAAGAGGAGAGATTTAGTTTTGCCTTGCTCATCACAAAGGGCTGCTTGCTTGTATTTACAGTGCACGGTGCCAAGGTAAAGAGCTTCCTCTGACCTAACCTGTCATCGTAGCTAATTTTAATACACCTCTCAGTTCTTTTTTTTTTTAATAGATTTTATTTATTTATTTATTCGACAGAGAGAGACATAGCAAGAGAGGGATCACAAGCAGGGGGAGTGGGAGAGGGAGAGGCAGGCTTCCCGCTGAGCAGGGAGCCCGATGCGGGGCTCGATCCTAGGACCCGGGATCATGACCCGAGCCGAAGGCAGACGCCCAACGACTGAGCCACCCAGGTGCCCCACACATCTCAGTTCTTAAAGCGTTCTGGGGGGAAAAATGATGTCAAGATTTTCTAAAAGTCTCAAAGTGGCAGAACAGAACAATTAGCAAATTTATTTAACTCCACTTTTGTGCACTTTTAGCCTTCAAAGAACTGTATACAAGAGGCCAGATTTTAATGGCTTCCTTACTGTGAAATGCACAAATCAAGCAGGGTGAGAAAAGCCTAACCATTTTTAATCTATAAAAGACTATATAGGTACAATTATTTACTAGCTTTAAAAAATGAACAGGACTTTTGGTGAATGTTTGCTTCTTTCTGCAATTGACAAAATATTGGTCTTTTTGAGAATGATATTGATGGGGGATGAATGCCTACTCTAACTGTATGCAGACTGTTAAAGTGTCAAAGGCGAAATTACAACTTGAAGGACACTTATTAAGGTGATAAGGGCTCATTCTAATTCATAAAGTAAAAATAATAATAATAAATAAATAATTAGAATTAAGTTCTTAAGTATTTTTTAAAAGATGGAATGGGGTATTCTAGTGAAAAACTGTGAGCTTTGGCGATAGAAAACTGGAGGTTTATTATAGATACAAGCCTGAATAAGTTACTTTGTCTGAATTTCCATTTGCTTATGTGTAAAATTCAATCATTTGACACATATTGTGACACTATTCTAGGTATCAGGCAAACAGCAGTGAACAAATCCTTGCCATCCTGAAGCTTACATTCTAATGGGGAGAATATACAGAAATGAACACAAAAACATACAGAATAAACAGAAATTTTAAAACACCGTATGTCAGATGGTGATGAGTATTAAGTGTTAAGGAGGAAAATAATGCAAGAAAGAGGTTTCAAAGAATGATCAAAGAAGATCTCACTGAAAAAGATAACACTTGGACAAAGACATGAAGGAACTGAGGGAGAAAGCCCTATAGATATCTGGGGTCAAAAAAGGAGCAGCATGTGGGGTGGCTGGGTGATAGACACTGGGGAGGGTATGTGCTATGGTGAGCGCTGTGAATTGTGCAAGACTGTTGAATCACAGATCTGTACCTCTGAAACAAATAATACATCATATGTTAAAAAAAAAAGAAGAAGAAGATAGCAGGAGGGGAAGAATGAAGGGGTGGAAATCGGAGGGGGAGACTGAACCATGAGAGACAATGGACTCTGAAAAACAAACTGAGGGTTCTAGAGGGGAGGGAGGTGGGAGGATGGGTTAGCCTGGTGATGGGTATTAAAGAGGGCACGTTCTGCATGGAGCACTGGGTGTTATACGCAAACAATGAATCATGGAACACTACATCAAAAACTAATGATGTAATGTATGGTGATTAACATAACATAATTTAAAAAATTCTAAAAAAAAAAGAGGGGAGCAGCATGAGCAAAGGCCCTGAGGTAGAACCATGCCAGCGTGTTGAAGGAACAGTAAGAAAGCCACGTATAGCTGATGCCCAGTGACAGAAGGGGAGCAGAGAAGAGTAGTGGAAAATGAAGTCAGAAAAGGGAGAAGGAGCATCTGGGGCAAGGTCCTATAGGACAACTCAGGTATTCTAAAGGAGTCTGGCTTTTCCTCAGAGCACAACGGGAAGCCATTAGAAGGTCTGGAACATGGGAGATGCCTTGTCCTGACTTATATATCAGAATAAACATTTACCATGCAGAATTCTTTTGTGAGGACCAAATGTGACATGAAGGGTTTACACTGAAAAGTGCTATAAAAGTTCAAAGCATTCTTATTATATAACATTCTATGTATGCTTTTTACATTAGACAGCTTTGCCAAACTTCTCTTCTACACAAAACAGTAGTAAACAAATACTAAGAGCAACTTTCTCCATTTCTACTACCTTGTAGCTAAGATCTTGGCTTTTTGCTTTTAAATCAAACTACAAATAAGCCATATTTCAACCTGAAAGACCAACAGTGTGAAAACCAATCTCACCACTATCATCAAACCTAGCAATGACTCATGAAATTACATGTGCTTAAGGAGCATTTTTCCTTTGAAATGACTGGATCGGAAAAGGAAGGCTTCAGTGGTTGGTAGCAACACTTCTGTTATCACAATGACCACCCAAACCAAATTTCTACTTTATTTCTTAATTACTAATATATATCAACTGTACCAAGGGCAAATTTTCATTATGTAAATGAAGTATGTTACAAATGGTACAAATTATCAACTAAACTTTTGTTATGGTACAGCTCATCATAAATCACCTTTTAGAGGCAATTATGGAAACTGATGACCCTGTTAATTTGTAAGGAAAAACACTGACAACCTGAAATGACCCTGGAAATGGAAAAATAAGGTATTTCCTCACATTCTGGCCTTTGTCTGCACTTTTCTATCTTCTTGATATCACTTTTTCATTTCAACAAACTGTATGCAGTTTGACGACCACTATTGCCTGTAGGAAAATATTGCCATCACTAACAACTTCTCCAAACTCGAGCGCCTCATTGCCAAGTGTGGACTGGCTTTGCCATCTGATGCTCGGCCTGCCAGCAACAAATACTCTCATGTAACTTTTACTGGCTCCAACTTTTACTAAGCACTTTAACTGTTGTACTAACTTATTCTACATTAAACCACTCTGAGAACGTTACTCTTATATCTCCATCTTATATTTAAAGTTAAATAACTAGCCCAATGTCACATATTAAGAAAGAGAACCAGCACCGGAACCTAGATATTTTTGCTCCAGAACAAACGCACTTAACCACTGCTGCACACCATAGGTGACTTAGCTTTCTACCTAAAAAACAATAGGTACGAAACAAAACTCATCATCTACTCTCTCCTAGCCAGCCCTTTTACAAGTCAACTCTAACTGCCTTAACTCCGACTGGAAAGGAACTTAAATTTCAGTCACCTGGCCTCAAAACTCAAGCCATCTCTTACGCTTTCCCAAGGGCAGTCAGTCCCTGGGATAGCCAGGCTGCCTTCAAGCCAAAATTTCACGGAGGACAGGCCACAAGAGCGGCGGCAAAGGAAGGCCGCCTCACGAACGCCGGGGGTGTGTCGGAGCGCTTCCCCCCCCCACCCCGCCCACGGTGTCCTCCAAGAGCGGCCATCCCATTTGCCTCTCTGCTCCCCGAAATGGACTTGCGCCAGCCGCCCGCCCGGCTGTGAGCCTCCCTCGCCCTCCCACAGCTCCGCACCCCCGCACGCTCCGCTCCAAGCCCCGACCGCCTCACCCTCACCTCTCACCCCTTCGCCTAGCAGTTTCAGCCTTTACCTGCTCTTCTGCTTCCGCCATGGTGCCGCCGGGGAGTCACATGACAGACCCGGAAATGAGAGAAACCGAGACACTGGGGCCCAGAGCCTGCTGGGAAATGTAGTTTCAGCAGCATCTGAGCCCCGCGTCTTTTCCAGCGGGTGAGGCTGTTGGGCCTCGATCTCTCTGCTTCTGACTCTCCAAGCTCAGTGGAGTTGTGCCATGTGGAATCTGAAGAGAACCATTGTTAATTCCATGATTTATTTTATTGTTGTTCTTACTGGTCCCATGATTATGATATTAGTTATTAATATTTATTATATATCAGGCCCTGGGGTTATAGTTTTGCATGAATTTTCTCATTTAATCCTTCCAGCAGTCCCTAGTGTTTTCCCCATTTATAGAGGAGAACACCATGGCTGAGAGGTCACACAGCTTGTGAGAGGCGGAAGTACGACTCGAATTTGGCCGTGTCTAATGCCAAAGACTCTGTGATAAGCAAATGCTGTTTCTTGTACAACTGTTCTTGTCCTTTTTAAAAAATATATTAAGTGAATATAAGCATAAGTCAGTCTTTGCTGTGGAGAACCAGATAAAAATTTATACTTCAAAAATATTTGGTTAGCTTGTACTGCTTGCTGCTTTAAGTTGACATCTTCTTTTGGCATCTGGACATTGAAATTGAAAAAACAAATCTCCGTTGTTTCATTAAATTAACTGTTAAACTTTTATTGAATCTATTCTATAGTTAAATATTTAAGGTAGAATATAAATTTGTCCTTGGTAAAATCTGTAAAACCATTGTATTTGTTTCATCCTCTCCATGTTTCTGGACATTATGAACTCTCCTTCCTAATCCTCAGAAATTTGTGGTATCTTGTCCAAAAACAGACATTTTCTTCTTTCCAGTCATCTCCAGGAGCCTATAACTAGCAAAAAGTACCAGAAATTGTTATTTGTGGTGGGTGCCCAGTGCCCCTTTGGCCTCCTGTAACCTAGAAGAAAATCATAAAAGGAGGTCTCTAACTGTAGCCTGGTCAACCCATGATTCCCGTGGCCTCATGTGAGACACGTGTGTTTTCCCCTGGGTTTAAACGGCCTTAGCTCAACCCTCTTCCTCTAACCCTTGCTGGGGTCCCTCTCCCAGTCTGCTGATCCCTCAGTCACAAAGGAATGATGAAAGACCAACTCAAGGCCTTTATGTATCCATAGCCAAGCACCAAGTACCCTAAGTTTTGACCTTTCTAATCTGAGAGTTTCTAAGATCTCTTGCAAAGCAGCTCGAACCCAAACACTGCTCTCAAGTTCCATTACTTCAAGTCCTATAAGAACACTTATACAGACCAAAAAGATGTGGAAGCCCTTGGTTCAGTCTCCACAGGAAAAAGAAATAAGCCTAGCCCTTCTACTTTTCTGATTTTTCAACAAACTGTAATTTTGTCTTTTTCCAGTATGATCTGGACTCACCCATAAAACTCTAGTGAGTCTGATTGAAGATATAGCCAAAGTTTACTGCAGATTTTCCTCTGCTCTCTCAAACCTCAGAGACTCTGGATTCCCCAAGTCTGTTCTCATTCAGTGTACTGTCTCAACTATAATAAAATACGAGCATTGGATCTTCTGTTTCCTTTTGGACAGACTGGAAAGTGAAGAGACATGGATTCAGAATGGTGAGCTAGCAGAAGAAACCCACTCCAGGCTAGCAGGTTCACACTGCGCCTGTGGGCAAGACGAAATTCACATGTGACCTCAGAGCCCCAAGTTTTCTCCTGTGAAATGAGAGGTTTTGGCTACGTTGTCTAAGAGATCCTCTCACCTCCTGCTACTGAAAGTGTGGTCCATAGACCAGCAGCAGCAATATCACCTGGGAGCTTGTTAGAACTGAAGAGTTTAGGGCCCCTCCAAAGATCTAGAGCCAAAACCTGGGCTTTAATAATATCCCCAGGGGAAATATATGTACATTAGAGTCTGAGAAATGCTCAGCCCAACAGTCTTTCATTGTATGGCGAGTCACCTGCTTTTTCTTGCCCATCATCTGTCCATCCTCCTACCTTTAAACTGTGGAGATAAAGCTAAGAGTAAACATTTTTCTCAAACTCACATGGAAAATTCACCAAGATAGACCACATTCTTGGCCATAAGACACACCTTAACAAATTCAAAAGATTAGAAATCATAAAACTTCTCCTCACAGACCACAATGGGATTAAGCTAGAAATCAACAGCAGAAAGATAACTGGAAAATCATGAATACACAGAGCTTAAACAAGACACTTCTAAATAGCACATGGGTCAAAAAATAATTCTTGAGAAATTTTTTTAAATGTTTTGAACCAAATAAAAATGAAAACACAACTTATCAAAATTTGTGGCATGCATTAAAAGCAATGTTTAGTGGGGAATTTATAGAATTGAATGCATACATTTAAAAAAGAGAGAGAGATCTAATATCAATAACCTAAGTTTTCACATTGGGAAACCAGCAAAAGATAAGCAAATTAAATCCAAAGTAACCAGAAGAAAAATAATAAGAATTAGAGCAGATCAATGAAATTGAAAACAAAAGAATCAATTGAGAAAATCAACAAAATCAAAAGCTTGTTCTATGAAAATATCAGCAAAATCAATAAAGCAGGCTAATTAAGAAAAAGAGAGGACATAAATTACTAATCTCAGAAATGAAAGAGGGGACATCAAATACAGATTCTGTGTACTTTGGAAGGATAATATGCTGTAAATAGCTTTATGCCCACAAATTTGATAATCTAGATGAAATGGACCAATTCCTTGAAAGATACCATCTGCCAAAAGAACCCAAGAGGAAATAGACAATGTTTTAGCTCTATCTATTAAAAAAATTAAATCATGGGCATCTGAGTGGCTCAGTCCATTAAAGGTCTGACTCTTGATTTCAGCTCAGGTCATGATCTCAGAGTCATGAGGTCCAGCCTCACCACTGGGCTCTGAGCTGGGTGTGGAGCCTGCTTGGGATTCTCTCTCTCTCCCTCCCCTTGCTCTTCCTCCATCTCTCTCTAAAAAAATAAAATAAAATCAGTAATTAATAGCCTTTCAAAAAGCCTAGATGTGTTCACTGGTGAATTATATCAAAAATTTACAGGAGAAACTATGTCAATTCTGTACAGTCTCTTTCAGAGGATAGAAGCAGAGGGAATACTTCCTAACTCATTCTATGAGGCCAGCATCGCTCTAAAACCAAATGAGACAAAAACATTACAAGAAAACTAGAGACCAATATCTCTCATCAACACAAATTCAAAAATCCTCCACAAAATATTAACAAATTGAATAAAAAATGTATAAAAACATTATAGACCATGACCAAGTGGGATTTATCTCAGCTTTGCAAGACTGGTTAATATTCAAGAATCAATTAGTGTAATCCATCAAATCCACAGACTAAAAAAGAAAAAAATCACATGATCATATCAATAGATACAGAAATACCCATTCATGATGAAAAGTCTTGGTAAGCTAGAAATAGAGAGAACCTTCTCAAGTTGATAAGGACTATATACAAAAAACCTTCACTAACATAATACTCAACAAGGAGAAACTCAAAGCTGTCCCACTAAGACCGAGTACAAGACAAAGATGTCCCTTCTAACACTTTGTTTCAACCCCATTTTGGAAGTCCTTGCTAATGAAACAAGGCAAAAAAAAAAAAAGGAAATAAAAATATACAGATCGGGAAGGAAGACATAAAACTGTCTTTGTTCACAGTTGACATGATTGTCTATGTAGAAAATTTTAAAGACTTGATCAAAACCTTCTGGAACTATTAAGCGATTATATAGCAAACTATATAAGCAAGTTTGCAGGACACAAAGTTAGTATACAAACGCTGATTGCTTCCCTATATGCCAGCAATGAACAAGTAGAATTTGACATGAAAAACACGATACCGTTTACATTAGCATCCCCCAAATTGAAATACTTTTATATAAATCTAACAAAATATGTACAAGATTTATATGAGGAAACTATAAAACACTGATGAATAAAATCAAAAAGAACCAAATAAGTGAAGACACATTTCATGTTCATAGGTTGGAAGAGTCAATGTTATCAAGATGTCACTTCTTCCCAACTTGGTCTGTAGCTTTCAGGCAATCCCAATCAAAATTCCAGCTAGTTATTTCATAGATATTAACAATCTGATTCTAAAGTTTATAGGAGAGGCAAAACACCCAGAATAGCCAATACGATATTGAAGGAGAAGAGCAAAGTTGGAAAACTGATGGTACACAACTTCAAGACTTATTATAAAACTATAGAAATCAAAACAAGGTGGAATTGGTGAAAGAATAGACAAATAGATCAATGGGACAAATAGAGAACCCAGAAATAGACCCACATCAATATAGTCAACCAATCTTTGACAAAGGAACAAAGGCAATACAATGGAGCAAATATAGTCTCTTCAACAAATGGTGCTGGAACAACTAGGCAGATATCCACATGCAAAAAAAAAAATCTAGACACACACCTTACACACTTCACAAAAATTAACTTAAAATGGATCATAGACCTCAATGTAAAATGCAAAAATATGAAACTCCTAGAAGATGATATAGGAGAAAACCTGGATGACTTTGGGTATGGTATTGCCTTTTTGATACAACACCAAAGACATGATCCATGAAAGAAATTGAGGGTAAGTTAGATTTTATTAAAATGTAAAACTTATGCTCTTGAAAAGACAATGTCAAGAGAATGAGAAGACAAAACACAGATTGGGGGAAAATACTTGCCAAAGACTTACCTGATAAAGGACTCTTACCCAAAATATGCAAAGAACTCTTAAAACTCAACAGTAACAAAACAAAACAACAACAACAATTAAAACATGGGCCAAAGACCTTAACAGACACCTCATCAAAAAAGATATACAAATAACAAATAAGCATATGAAAAGATGCTCCACATCACATGTCATCAGGGAAATGCAAATTAAAGCAACGACACACACCATTACACACCTTTAGAATGTCCAAAATCTGGAACACTGACAATACCAAATGCTGGCAAGGATGTGCCATAGATTGCTGATGGGAATGCTAAAGGGTACAGCCACTTTAGAAGACAGTTTGTCGGTTTTTTACAAAACAAAACATACTCTTACTATACAACCTAGGAATCGTGATCCTTGGTATTTATCCAAAAAAGTTGAAAACACATGTCCACACAAAAACCTGCATACAGACCTGTTTATAGCAGCTTTATTTAGAGCTGGCAAAACTTGGAGGCAAACAAGATGTCTTTCAGTAGATGAATAAATAAATAAACTGTATGCCCAGTTTATTTACCGTATATAAATGAAATGTATTCTAGACAACAGGATATTATTCAGCACTAAAAAGAAATGAGCTATCAATAAATGAAAAGACATGGAACAAAGTGAAGTGCATATTACTAAGTGAAAGAAACCAATCTGAAAAGTTTACATACTGTATGATTCCAACTAAATGACATTCTGGAAAAGGCAAAACTATGGAGACAGTAAATTGATCGGTGATTGCCAGGGGTGAGGAGCTGGGGGTGGCCAAGAGGGGGTTAGAATAGATAGGAAGAGCACAGAGGTTTTTTAGGGCAGTGCATATATTCTGATGATACCACAATGTTGAATGTATGTCATTATATATTTGTCCAATCCCACAGAATGTACATCAAGAGTGAACTGTAATGTAAACTACAGACTTTGGGCGATAATGATGTGTCAGTGTAGGTTCATCAATTATAACAAATGTACCACTCTTGAGGGGGGGAGTTGATAGTTGGGGAGGTTATGCATGTGTGGGGGCAGGGCATATATGGGAAATCTTCCTCTCAACTTTATTATGAACCTAAAACTGCTCTAAAAAAAGTCTTTTTGGATGGGGTCACCTGGGTGGCTTAGTCAAGTAAGCATCCAACTCTTGATTTTGGCTCAGGTCATGATCTCAGAGTCATGAGATCAAGCCCCGCCTTGCTCTCTGCACTCAGGGAGAAGTCACCTTGAGGATTCTCTCTCTCTTCCTCTGCCCCCCCTCTTTCTTTCTCTCTCTCTAAAATAAATAAGTAAATCTTTTTAAAGAGTCTTTTTTTTAAGAAAATGTCACTTTCTGTACAATTATAGAGAACATAGAGTAGTATCTTACCCATAGCGAGGGTGGAAAATCCCAGTGGTTACTCTTTCCATGGTAATTTCCCATAAACAATCATCACTTTATGTATGTTAATACTTCACATCTTTGGATTTCTAAAGGGAATGGTGAAGACTAATTTGTTTGTGATTTGTTTGTTTCACTTACTAATATGTAAGTGATCTATCAAATATAACTCAGTAATGTATGGAGAGGGAAGAGACTCCAGAAGGATTTTTTATCTTACGTCCATTGCAATAATTTTGGGGAATATTTTTCCAGATTTTCTACATAGGAATACCTATATGTGAATTTTAAACATAATTTGGATTGTAATCTACAATTCTGTGGCACAGTTTTTTAAATTTATTAATGTATCAAAAATGTAATTCCACATAAATATAGGGCTACAGAATTGTTGTTGCTTGGATAGTTTTCTATTAAGTTGATTAGCATAATTTATGTAGCCAATTCCTTACTTTTGAATATGTAGATTGCTTTCAATTTTCACTATTATAAATGATACTGTGATAAACGTTGTTTCTTTTGAGCATTTGTCCACTTTATAAACATTTCCTTAGAAATCTGTGTAGAAATGGAATGGCTTGGTGAGAGGTCCCTTGAAGTTGTCGTAAAAGTTCTTTGGAAATATCAAGAAATGCCTAAAAAAACAATTTTTTGAATACTCTAATGTGGTAATTTTGAATAATTTATGAAGTCCTTTATTCATCCTTCAGATTTCCTATTTTATGTCTTACTAAGAAATATTTCAAAGACCATCTGTTTGGATTTTCCCCAGACATAGACTGCTTATGTGCAATCCATTTACTGAACTTCTTTCATATTTTTGACAGAAAAGCACAAAACTAATTTTTTAACTTAAAGCATGAATTCAATCTGTTCAGAATCCAGGTGTTTACCTGTGCCAAGGAAATGTATTATTTTATAGAGAATCTTTCATTTTCAATCAAAATTTTGAAACAAAATACTTAAACACATCCTGCCATTGGATCCAAATATCATTTGTGAAACAAGGTCCATTTTTCAGCAAGAATCCAATTTCAAGGTAAGTTTGTGGAGCAAGACTCTTTCTCTTCCATATATCTCGCATCCTTCAAACACAGACACTAAATGTTGAAAAAGAAGAGGAAGACGAGAAAAAAGGAGGAGGAGGAAGGTTCTACTGTCCCAGGTGAAAGCAATGGCAGTCCAATGTAACATAATGTAACATGACTGGCATATTAATTCATTGAAACTTAACAATCCCTTGTTTAGTGTGAAACATGTTAAATAGTAACATGTTTCTTAGCTAGAAAACTAATCCACAATACTGCTAAATCTGTCCGTTATGAACAATAGAAAACACTACTGTTGCAATCCCAGTAATTAAATTAAAAAAAAAAACACAATATGTCAGTTTAATAGTTTTGTATTTACTTTGAATAATTGGCTCATGAAGAAAACCAAACTTAATCACCGCAGGGTTTTTTGTTTTTTTTTTTTTTTTTTGCTTTTGTTTTTGTTTATCTCACTGTGTTTCTGCAGTACTCTGGTCATTTACTGGAATGTGATAAACAAGGAGTTTATTCACCATTTCCAGCATTGTTATCACAGGACAGCGCAGCCTTAGCCACCAGCCCCTGACCCAGAAATAAAGTTTAGGGTCTTTTGAGTGTCACTTTAAGGAGAGGAATGAGTTTAAGCACCACTAGGGAAATCCCCTCAAAAAGAGACTATACCAAGGAAAATACAAGGAAGAAGGAGGTTCAAAATGAAAGTGTAAGATCACATTGCCCGCTAAAGAGAAGCCAGACCTGCGTCTTCGGGTAATCCCTGTTAGATTTTCGTGTGTTATTTCCAGCTCGTTTGACAACTACTGGAGAAAAATAGTTGCCTTTGTCCTCACTATACATGGCAGCACCAACACCCAAAGGCTGACATCCCTAGCTGATATTTCATGAACTTCTTCTTTGACATGGAAGGTAATAGAGGAACCCCACCACCACCAACCCCAGCTCCCTACCAAATGCCTCCCAAGGCCATCTGAAGTGCTCTCCCTCTGTGCCTGTCCCTCACTCCAGTTCCTGCAGATCCTACTCCAAACTGGGATGTTCTGGCCTTGCTCTTCCCATAAACCAGCTCCTACCCTTTTTCCCTTATCCCATGCTGCAGACTCTGCCCCTCTTCTTTTCATTGTGCTTCGGTGCCTGTCAATGGTGCAGGTGAGTGGAAAGGAGGAAAGGGAAAAGTCTTTACAGTAGGATTGGCTGTGGAGAAGAAAACTATGCCCCATCATCAGCTAATACAGATGGTGGGATGGACTCTCTCTACCAAGTTTGACCCTACTTTTCTCCTATCTTGGGTCCGTGTGTTGCAATTGAGAAGTCCTAATGGCAGAAAAAGCCTATTGTTTTCTTTTTCTTTTTTTCCCTTTTTTTTTATTGTGTTAATCACCATACATTACATCATTAGTTTTCGATGTAGTGTTCCATGATTCATTATTTGCGTATAACACCCAGTGCTCCATGCAGAACATGCCCTCTTTAATACCCATCACCAGGCTAACCCATCCCCCCACCCCCTCCCCTCTAGAACCCTCAGTTTGTTTCTCAGAGTCCATTGTCTCTCATGGTTCGTCTCCTCCTCTGATTTCCCCCCCTTCATTCTTCCCCTCCTGCTATCTTCTTCTTTTTTTTTTTTAACATGTAATGTATTATTTGTTTCAGAGGTACAGGTTTGTGATTCAACAGTCCTACACAATTCTCAGTGCTCACCATAGCACAGAAAAAAGCCTGTTTTAAGTATCTATGATATGTACAGTAGACATTTATTGGATTGTCTATCCAGCACCCTTTCCTGGGATTGGCCTCCCTACCACCCGATGCCCCTGGCCCATGGGTGCCTGCAAAGTCCTTATACTTACTGGATTCAATTTATTGATCTTTATCCCTTCCCTGGGACTTTTGGAATTAAGACTGAAAGAGGTCAAACTATTTCCTGATTCTGTGAAATATCTCAGGAATTTTTTGTTGTTGTTGAAACAAGTTCAAATTAGTTTTCTGATGTTTACAGTCAAAAGAGCTCTAACTGATACAAACACACACACACACACACACGGGCTTTCTCCTCTAAGCAATCTTTTATATCGTATCTCCTCTGTTTTTTTGCTCTAGTAAGATGGCTTTGGTAACCAGGGAACCAGTCTTGATTCTCAGCCCTAATGGATTAAGGGAGGGAATCAGAATAGAGACAGGACCGAATTCCCTGCTCCTTGGATGGTGCACACAATTGCAATTCACACCTCTTCTTGATATATTCCCTCATTTGCAAGAAGGACTATACTACTGTTCTAATGCTAGCTGAATTTCACCCAGTAACTGATTTTTACCATGCTTTCTTAGCCAGATATCAGATGACTAATCGCAGATGAACATGGATACCAGACCAGGAGCCATTTTGAAAGGCAGTTTCAAGTTCAAGAGAAATTATACTATTGAGCCCCTCAAAGATACTGGCTGAATTATCTGGTTCAGGAAATAGATCAGCAGGATATTAGTCTTGTGTGTCCATTCTTGGTTGATCTAGAGGTGGGATGATTATGAAGGAGAGAGTGTCAGGGAAATCTTGAGGCCAACCAGGCAGCCAACTGAAATCCTACCTGCAATTGCCACAGGAGTATTCCTCCTGTAATAAGCATACTTTGAGTTAAAAGTAACACACCTTCATCTTGCTTAAGTGTCATGTGGTTGGCAAGAAGATTCCGTCTTGTTGATAGAAAGGAATAAAGTACTGAATAACCAAGACCTAGATGTGCCTTTTTGCTATAAAACCCTTCCTAAATAATAATAGTGTAGTCTGCTCTTGGAGCACTGAATTTCCACCTTCTTTGAGTTCCCATCTTGTAATGCTTGGAAATCTTCCCTCTTCCACAAACAAACTAAAATTAATTAACAGGTTTTTCTCTTTCTAATGATCTAAAATATTGCTAAATTTGGGCGCCTGAGTGGCTCAGTTGGTTGGGCGACTGCTTTTGGCTCAGGTCATGGTCCTGGAATCCCTGGATCGAGTCCTGCATCGGGCTCCCTGCTCAGCAGGGAGTCTGCTTCTCCCTCTGACCCTCCCCCCTCTCATGTGCTCTCTCTCTCATTCTCTCTCTCTCAAATAAATAAATAAAATCTTTAAAATAAAATAAAATAAAGTATTGCTAAGTTTGCACTCTGGTCCACAATTTGTAAATATTATCTAAGATACTTCTTTTCTGCTAAACCACAGAATGGAAGGAAATATTCAGACTCTAACAATGATAGTCTTTGCAAACATGGTGTGATCTCAATGTAATTTCATACCTGGGAAAGGATTCGCTGGTGACGGTTATGTACTATGCTCCAAGTGCCACAATACTGCAAATGGCCAGAGGATCAATGCCTTTGGTGCATCTACAAACCCGAAGAGTCATTTTATCCCACAATGGTGGCTCTTTTCGGTGTTGCATGTCTTGCATTCCATGAATTGGGCTAGCCTAGTTGAAACTCTTAGAAATCATGCCAGAGTGACTCCCAGATCCATGGGAGATCTGTATTCCCTTACAGATAACAGGCATTTCTATCACAAACCCCCCTCCCTCCCTTAACAGGGTATGGATTCTTGCAAAGCAAAGGGTCATTGGTTCCTCCCTTGGCACCACCCTCACTTTTGGTGTCAGGAAGCTATTCCTCACTCCATGCACCAGATATTGGCATGTATAATATTCTAAACCTGGTGACATGTAGCTAATATGGTCAGAGTAAAGTGTGCTTAAATGGTTCTCACATTGTTTATTGCAGGAAGGTTTCTGGGAGGATTTTTATTCAGTCTATTCATAGGATTGTACGGGGAAGCAGCTTGTTCTGGAGCATCTAGGAGTTTGTTCCTGAGTCGTTTACCAGATTCTTTCACCCATGAAATGTGTCTAAGATCCTTTCAGAAATATTAATAGTGTAATATCTATGTAACTTGTTTTGAAGACTGATCAAAAGGCAGGGTTTTTAATTACTCATTTTACACAGATGGCATCCATTAATTTAACAATTAGCATATATTAAGGGTAGACATATGAACCCAAAGATTAGGGGACAGTTCTACCTAAAACTCACTAACTGTAGAGTTAAATTTACAGAGACTCAGATTGATTGCTGCCACCCGATATAGTTATTTACTAAGTTTTTCTCTTTTCCTGTCCGTTTTGAGGCTATATCCTAATCGATTCATCACCTGCTCTCCAATACCTCCTCCTCCTGGGTCTTTTCTCGATGATTGGCATCACTCTACATGCACTTGCCCTGCCACAGAGTGAGATATCTTCCTTTGCTCACACTGCCAGACCCCAACAAGTACCAAGTTTTGTTCAACCATCCTATGAACATCTCTCTCTGTGCCCTTCTGCCCCTCCCCAGTCTGTCTTTCCTAGTTCGCGTCACCATCAACCTTCCCCTAGATTATTATAACACCCTTCCCCTGGTCTCTCTGCCTCCATTCCTCCCTGTCTACCTCTTTATTCTCATTGCCGCTACTGATACTTTAGGAAGGAGACATAATAGGACAGCTCCTCTGCTTCATACCCTTCATTGGCTCTCCGTTGTTCTTGGGGTAAAATCCAGTGGCTTTGTAGACCCCATTTCTCCAGCCCCATACGCCCCTTCTCTTTTGCTCTTTTCTCTGGCCAGATAGAATCACTTGGAATGCCTTGTGTCCCACTCTCTCCAATTTCTGGGCCTTCAGATGGGCCATTCTCTATCCGGAAGAACCTCCCTGTCCCCCGTCCCTTTACCCCACTTCCATACTTGACCGCTGCAGCCCCTGGCTTCAAAACTATCACTCAGCGTTATTGCCTTAACAACAGCAAGAAAAACTGCCTATTAATAATCTTTTCTCAAGGAAATATGCTTTCCATTTCTAGGATGTACTTTCAGCAAATTTCCTAGAATTTTAGGCAGCTCAGGCTGCCAGTTTATCTATGCCTGGTTATCATGAAATTCTAACATCTTTCACAGACATAGAGTGGTGCTTCTGTCCTAGGCAAGTGAATTAGGGATCCTTGCAAACTAGAGCTCTTTCAAGCCACTAGGTTATTATTCCATAAACATATGACTATTTACTTTGACTCTGAGTTGAGTAAGTTTCTTTCAGTGGCTAATATTGCCTACAATAACTTTCCCCGCCCTTCCAGGCTATCACTGGATGATGAAAACAACTTGATATTTTACTTTATATCTTCCACCCAGGAAGCTATAAAATAACTTCTAAAATAACTCAGCTCTCAAAACAACCTCTGACTCTTGGAACCTTAGCTTAGTTTTCTTGAATTTTTTTTTTTTAGATTGTATTTATTTATTTGAGAGAGAGTGAGCGTGAGAGAGAGCACAAGTTGGAGGGGGGTAGGGGAGAGGCAGAGGGAGGAGCAGACTCCCTGCCAAGCAGGGAGCCGGAAGCGGGGCTCGATCCCAGGACCCTAGGATCATGACCTGAGCCGAAAGCAGATGCTTAACCGACTGAGTCACCCAGGTGCCCCAGTTTTCTTGAATCTTTGCAGATTGTTGTTCTGGCTCTATTTGCTGAGTTTACAGTACCAAGTCTGGAACATTCAAACTGTGGGCACGTATTGCTAGGCCAATAGGAATTGTTTTTGCTTTATTGCTTTCATGGCTCAAGCCTTTAGAAACATATTGGCATAAAGTCCTTAAATATGGAAGGCAAATTTTGTTTCTTATTGGGAGAACTTAATCTTTCCAAGTGCTGAGCATGGTTAATTTTTATCTTCCAAAGAGTTAAGAGTGTGCTTGAAAGTCTCACTGCTAGGTGGATTCATTCAGTGCATCTTAAAGGTTTTTGTTTATTTTGGGTTTTGTTTGTTTTGCCTACTGTATCTCACAGTGAGAAACTAGTTATATGTATGTATGTATGTATGTGTATATGTGTGTGTGTGTGTGTGTGTGTGTGTGTATATATATATATACCAAAAGAAGAGAGTATATATACATGTACACACTCAACTGAAACAAAATTTCCAGGACTTCATCAAGATAAAAACTTCTGCACAGCAAAGGAAACAGTTAACAAAACAAAGAGGCAACCCACAGAATGGGAGAAGATATTTGTAAATGACACTACAGATAAAGGTCTGGTATCCAAGATCTATAAAGAACTTTCTCAAACTCAACACCCAAAAAACAAATAAGTCAAAAAATGGCTAGAAGACATGAACAGACAGTTCTCCAAAGAAGACATACAAATGGCTCACAGACACATGAAAAAATGTTCATCATCACTAGCCATCAGGGAAATCCAAATCAAAACCACATTGAGATACCACCTTACACCAGTTAGAATGGCAAAATGGACAAGGCAAGAAACAACAAATGTTGGAGAGGTTGTGCAGAAAGGGGAACCCTCTTCCACTGTTGATGGGAATGCAAGTTGGTACAGCCACTTTGGAAAACAGTGTGGAGGTGCCTCAAAAAGTTAAAAATAGAGCTACTCTATGACCCAGAAGTTGCACTACTGGGTATTTACCCCAAAGACACAGATGTAGTGAAAAGAAGGGCCACGTGCACCCCAATGTTCATAGCAGCAATGTTGGCAATAGCCGAACTGTGGAAGGAGCCAAGCGCCCTTCAACAGACGAATGGATAAAGAAGATGGGGTCCATAGATACAATGGAATATTACTCAGCCATCAGAAAGGATGAATACCCAACTTTTACATCAACATGGATGGGACTGGAGGAGATTATGCTAAGTGAAATAAGTCAAGCAGGGAAAGTCAATTATCATATGGTTTCACTTATTTGTGGAACATAAGGAACAGCATGGAGGACATTAGGAGAAGGAAGGGAAAAATGAAGGGGGGAAATCGGAGGGGGAGACGAACCATGAGAGACTATGGACTACAGGAAACTGAGGGTTTTAGGGGGCAGAGATGGGCTAGCCCAGTGATGGGTATTAAGGAGGGCACGTACTGCATGGAGCACTGGGTGTTATGTGCAAACAATGAATCATGGAGCACTGCATCACAAACTAATGGTGGAATGTATGGTGATTAACATAATAAAATTAAATTAAAAAAGAAACAAAATTTCTATAAATAATATTGATCCTTGGTATATGTGGTTCACACTGACATCACTGACATTTTTTTATTCTATCCAATGCTATGCTATCCTACAATATTCTATTTACTACCCATTAAGTTGATTTCATTATCTGCAGTTGAAAAGCACTGCCTTATAATTTTTGACAATAAGAAAATAACAAGGCAAGTAAGGTTGACTGGAGTGACTCTAGTTTTTTTTTTACTTTCTGGAACATTTCCCCCTCCTTTTGTCCTTTGATCTTTAGGTGATCCGGGTGTGGCTCAATCACAGTGGCTTCTTCACATTCTTGATCTTTGAGGTGAGCCTATGACTAAGTTGGGTCAGTTATAACACATTTCCTCCTGGACACATAAACCTCCCATGTAAGGATGTTTAACCCCAGGTGCACTGATCAAAACTTCTTTACTAGAATGAGTGTGGAAGATGGTCTCTATCTTCAGGGGCTGCCAGCCTCCATGAGGTAGGTGTAGACTGTCGGCAGCCTTCTTTATCTTGCTTGCATGGAGGAAGCCTGATTGAATAGTAGAACCAAACTCTGCTGAGGGATGGCAAGAGAGAGAGACAGAGACAGAGACAGAGACAGAGTGCTGTGGAAGCAGTGTGTGAGGGACTGGATCAAGCTGTGAAGAATTCTAAATTTATCTTATATTTCCCAGGTATATGAAACAATATTGTTTCCTTTTTCTTTAAGCTATTTTGAATGGAGTTTTCTCACTTGCCCGGTGGAAGAGTCTTGATAGCATGGTTAAGCAGATGGATACAGAGGGCTTAATTTTTGTGATGTGAATGCAAAGACCACATGCCTGTGTCCATATTGGAAATATTCATAAAAGCTATCCTCTACCTCCTTTCTATGTCCAGGATAATACATATATATATATATATATATATATATACATATTTTAAGATTTTATTTATTTATTTGACAGAGAGAGACAGCGAGAGAGAGAACACAAGCAGGGGGAGTGGGAGAGGGAGAAGCAGGCTTCCCACGGAGCAGGGAGCCCGATGCGGGGCTCCATCCCAGGATCCCAGGATCATGACCTGAGCTGAAGGCAGACGCCTAACGACTGAGCCACACAGGCGCCCCTCCAGGATAATATATCTTAAGAGTATTTTCAGTATTAACTCATATGTCCAGTTCTTCTAGCTCTCGTCTTTCCCCTAGGTTGGCATTCTTTATTCATTTCCTCAGAAAAGGGATGGCACCCCAGAAATGCAAACTCTGGGCTTTTTGCTTTCAGTCATTTAGGCTTCAAGAGAAGATGAAAGAGGTGTGATGAGTAATACAAAAAGCTTTCTAGCTATAAGACCAGAAAGGAATTCCCAGGCTGAGGCGAGTGACAGATGAAGGGGACAGAATGTGAGAGAAAGTTGGGAGAGGCCATCCAGTTCTGCTCCAGTATCTGGTCTTGTGAATAGGGGCCAACACCAATCCCTGTGGGACTTGCTGGCTCCATTTAGGTGAGGACTACACAGTCCCTGTGCTGAGGAGTTTTGTCAGTCGTTCTTGCTTGGAGGGTTCGTGAGAATCCTACATGACCTGCTGAGTGTCAGGTAAGAAAACTGCCTTTCTTGGTCCCTGTGTACTGATCCCGCTAATGCTGGGGGAGACAACCCCCACCTGGATCTGCCAAAGCCCCCTGAAATGGAGAGTGGGCCTGGATACAGAGAAATGTTTGAGGAGAAAGGAAGACCCACTGCATGTGAACTTGGATGAAGCAATTTCTGACCAGTCTGAAATCTTTCCAGAGCTAACCAGTAATAAAAAAAACAAACTTGACCTGACCCCCAAGCCTCCCATCCCCAGCACACACCATTACCTCCACCAGCACCATCACACTCGAGTATTTTATCTTGCGTTGAACAGGGATTCAGTCAATCAGTACTAAACTATTTTACACGTTTTTGTTGCATGGCTTCTCAGCGAATGTTAACAAATGTTAAATAAGCCCAGGGCTGGGCACTGATAATATAAAGATGAATAATGCAGAGTTCCCTATCCTCACTTTGCCCACAGCGTGGGGTTGTGAGTGAGTGCAGAAATGTGTGTAACTTATCCCTTTGAGAGAGTGGATGGAAAGGGGGTCCCTCCTGGCTGGCCTCCCAAGGCCTCTTCCATTCTATCTTTTGATAATTTTTTTTGGTCAAAAACTACCCTGCATTGTCACACTTTTCATTTCGGTTTTGCCATCAACATTCAACCTGTAAAGCTCAATAAAGGAGGCTTCCTCTATTTCTCGAGGGGAGAAATTTGACATTAATTACAATTTAAAAAGCCCCAAGGAAACGATGCATGCAAGAGCCTCTGATGGATCGCATTCCCCACCTCTACTGATAAACTCTGACGGAAGAGCATGGTGCCACTTCCACATGAGGCAAGTGCTTTCCACGGGGTCTGGCTCCTAATGACAGCCTTGCCAATGGACGGCCTCCTCCTGTAGAGTTCCAGTCGAGAGCCATATCACTTCTCTCCTCTTCACAGAAATAGTCTGCCTTTCCTATTTCCTCTCTTCCTCGCCAGACTCCTTCAATAATTGAGGCCAAGCCAGTGCCCGGAGGCCCAGACGCCCACCCTTGGGCAGCTCTTGATTAAGAAGCCACCGAGCTCCCACGTCTGAATCCTGAGCCCTGCGCTCCGCTCCAAGCCATTAAGTGGTGCTTGAAAGAGACTGCTTAAGTCCATGGCTTTGTAGTGGTTTTTCTCCCTCGGCTTCTTATCAGTGAGCCTTACCGACGAGATACATTGTGAGCTGTGAGGCCTCTTCCAGGGTGGAGAGTCTATCTGCAGGTTTCAAGGAATTAAAAACCGGGCCACCCCCTGCCACGGTAGTCAAAATGGAGCCCGGAAGCTTCCCTGGAGAAGGAGGCTGCCCCTCATATGGAAGCGAACCGCCTTCCTAATACATAAGGGAAAAGAATTTTTCAGAAATGGAAGACACACGATTTTGAAAAGATTAGGTGGCATCCCAAAGACCTACACTTTAAGTAGAGCGTTCTAATTGGGTGGCTGCATTGCAGAATAAGTTAATAACTGAACTGACCACATCTGAGGAACAGGCAAAGCATTTCCCCGAACAATAGTTCTTCTACATTCTTTTCATTCCGTAGGCTCAGAGAAGGTATTTTGATGGATCATAAGCCTTTCATGAACCCATGCCCCGGATTTAGAAAAGCTGGGGTCACTGCATGCCAACCTTTCAAAATAAACTCAGTTCACCCCCTCCTGGCTCCCAGCTCCAAAATGAACTTTAAAGGAAAAAATTCAGAAGTCGGGAACTACATGCACTAGGAATTAGAGCCAAAGTTTAACATAACCCTGTCGCATTTTGGCAATAAATTAGTTAGACGTCCTATTAGATGTGACATATTCCTATTGATTGTCAAGGATTAGATCTTGAACTTAAGTGCCATTGTTGATTTATATTTGCTTTAAAGCAACCCTATAATGGGTTGCTTAAACTTAACCCCATTCATGCTCTTCACATGTATGGCAGCAACTTCATCATATCAATATGTTCCAAGGTTGGCATTGGAGGGACAATTTTCAGTTGGGAAGGACTGGCTACCCAGGCTTGGCTGCCTCTGTTGGCAGAGACCATTTTTTCCTCACGTCAATGTACACATTATTCTCACATTTTCCTTAGAATTCAGGCAAAAGGAAGAAATGACTGGAGACAGGGAAGTTTTTGCCTCTGGCCACTCATTAAGGCTCAGTTCCCAATTTTGAATTTCCTATCCTGGAATATGCTTTCCAGTATGACTTACACCAAGGAAGTTTCCTCCTCTGGGGGAAATTACCTCTCAACTATAGGGGAGCAGGTTTACTTTATCCCCATAGAAGACCATGTTAGCACACATAGCCCAACATCAGGGTAAGAGATAATTTGTCAGTCTTTTCTCTACATGATCACCTATAATAAATAGAATCATAATTACTTACACAAATGTATTTCATTCATATATAGATGCTCCTTGAATTTTCTCAACATCCTGGTGAATAAATCATAATCATGATTTACTTCCTACTGAAAATATTCTACAAACTCCCCTTTAATGACAAGACAAAGTCTAAACTCTTTAGCATGACATTCAGGGACCTTCAAGCAATAGAATGAAAAATAAAGGAACAAAGTCTAAGAGCACCACAATATTTTAGTTGTGACCAATTCCCTTCTAGACTGTGGTTCTCCAGGGCATCATGGCCTTATAATCCTGTATCTGCCATTTTCCATCCATGTGACTTCGGAGAAACAACGCAGTATCAAGACACTGAGTTTCAGATACATTAACTAGTTTCTCCAAGTTTACTTGGGTGGAAAATGGCAGAGATGGGATTGGGAACAAGTCAGTTTGGTTCCAGAACTGGAGCTCCTATGAGTTCCTATAAGTCAAGTCAATGATGGTCACGGCGATTGAGACATAGCAGAAGCTCAATACAAGCTTATTATTATAAGTCCCTCACCCACATGGCATCCAGAGCTAAGCACCTGACAATATCTCTGGTAATTGGCATCTCATGTGTCTTGAATTAATGATCAGGTTAATGACTTCCATTTCTCAAATGAGGAAATTGAAACTCAGGGAGTTTAAACAGCCTGCACAGTTCTGGGGATAGAAAGTGGCAAAGCCAAGATTAGAACCCAAGTCCTTTGATTCTTAGTCTAATGTTCTTGCCAAGCCACTCACTAATCATGTATTTAAAATTTATAATTAGAGAGAGGTATAACTGACAATAAAAGAATGAATATTTAAATTTCATAAGAGAAGAGATTTTTGTGGAGAAAAATTCATCCTACTTCTCTATTGGCAATATTGTCAAAATACCTATTGTTTAAAAGTAACACATTGTTGTTCTTTTAAAAGAGAATTTTAAAGTAAAATCTATGCTCTTCTGTAGATGAATAAAATCAGATTTTAGCAGGTGGGCTTGAAAGGGCTAGAAGCACATTTATGATAAATAGAAAGGAAATCTATTTTTATTGACTCAATCCTTAGGATATCAGAATGAAAATATATGTACATGCTTATGTATTATTCTTCTAAGCACTTTTCCTCCTTTCAGTGCCCAGGTCATCCTGCTTGAAAATATGAGGGGAAATCTAGGATTTACAGATTTCTTAGCC
The DNA here is from genome assembly GCF_003265705.2 of Callorhinus ursinus. Classification (NCBI taxonomy): domain Eukaryota; kingdom Metazoa; phylum Chordata; class Mammalia; order Carnivora; family Otariidae; genus Callorhinus; species Callorhinus ursinus. The sequence goes on from NW_027397135.1 coordinate 744,626, forward strand.
CTTGATATACACAGAATAGAGGAAAGGCACAACCTATAAAGTCAGACGTGGCCTGAGCAAAACAAATATATTTGTTAGGTTTTCTGCCCACTGTTCTTTTCAGAAACATACTCACCTAAGATTGAAAGTGAATATAGCTTTAAGCTTTAAAAAAAAAAAAAAAAGAAAAGAGAGGATTTTTCCCTCCCTAGCATTGAAGCACCCTATTAAAAGCTTGAGAATAAAACTTCCTTCCCTATCAATGTTTTCCTTTTCTAATAAGCAAGTATGGATTTCCCCTCCCCCCGCTTTTGATACAAGAGTCCAAATGACCATGGCCTTTTTGGTTTGCTTCCTTCTTTGTGCGTTGATGACTAGCGAGGCAGTGTTTGTAACCAGCCTGCTGCTAGGCAGCCAACAGGGGGCGCTCAGTGCATATTTGGATGAAGGGGAAAAAAAGATTTGATTCCAAAGGATCTTCAGGTTCTTTTTTCTCTACTTTTGATGCAAAAGTCAAGACTATAGTTCTCACACACACAAAGGTTTTGCAAATATGTTCAGAAGCAAAGGGAGGAAATGCATAGGTTAGTGAAGGGGGTCTTGGGGAGATGCAGTATTTATACATGAGGCACGATTGAGGTTTGGGGGGATTGGGTCCCTGAAGGATCTGGGTGATTGATCTATCAATTACACCTGAATTTTCTCAGCTATAATGACTAAGTTTATTGGATAATTTACCAACAGTTTACTTTGTGTACGTAGAAAGAGAGTGAGTAGCAGAGAAAATACGTTCTAACTTTGCTTTTCCTGGTTACTCTTTAGCACATCACTAAGCATTCAGTCTTGGCTTCTCCATGAATAGAATGCAGAATGGAATCCTGCGTTCCCACTGACAGTTTCTGCCATGAATAAACTTGTTGGCGTTCAAATGGCAAATGGAAATAATAAAGACATTTTGGTATATAACATTTGGAGGACAGCCATACATTATAAGATTAAGGACAAACTGGAGAGGTGTTAGGATTTGAAGTAGCTCTTACCTACTTAGATTCAGATTTGGCTTGAATTTATAAAATCCCTAAAAATAAATGTGACATATTCAAATATTGTCTGATCATAATGTTTAAAAGATCAAGCTGAACCTGGGCAGGAGATTAAAAAGAAGTTGCCAGAACACCAGACAAATGCTGACAGAAACAAGTTATTTTGAATCATTTGCCTCTGAAGAGAGATGAAAAAATCAGAAGTAAAAAGCTCTCATTAGAAGAAAATATAGTATGTGGCAAGCTGCATAAAATTTATCTGGATATATCATCAAGAAATACCAAAAGTCACAGGTACATATTGAAATATTTGTAAAATAACTAATATTGCTTCCTTTTTATCCAACTAGTAAATAAGGTTTCCTGTGGAATTATTAAAGTCTTTATTTTGATTTACACAGCAAAGACTTCAAGAAGACTGATAGCCTTGCTCATTATTCAACAAAACCACAAGGAAAAATGTGCATTTTGGAAACATACTTTGTTTTCTCTTTCTGGAGCCCAAACAACTTCTAGCTAAAAGACATATTTTGATTAAGATAATATTTTTCCCTAATCAATATTTTTTACCTCTGGGTTGTTACTTCCTTGAAGGCTTCTCTGCTTTTTTTTTTCTTTTTTTTTTTTTTTTTTTTTTTTTTTTTTTTTTTTTGCTTTCTAAATTAGTCCCTGTAGTTTATGAGCAATCATCAGCACTGCCATATGCTGCCAGTTACATTAAATCTTTCCCTTAGTATTTACTGTTGGGTGGCAAGGCTTGTCTCTAGCCTTTATGATTTGGCATCAAATCTTGAAGTGTGTATTTTATACTTAATTGGAATGGGGATAGGAGCACAGGAGCAGAATTAACCATTAATGAAATAAGACTCCTCTCAACGAACAGTCCCCAGTTTCTAACTTGGTTGGTAAAATGCTTGAATATTTTTTGTTGTGAAACCATGTCCACTGTGGTACAGATCCTTTGTCCAAGTGCCCAGGATTATGTACTGTTGAGTAAGGGACAGGTGAGGCTAGGCAGGGAGAGACAGGTAAGGGGGCAATGTGTCTGGGGTCACCCAGGCTCACAGAAATCCCGGATGTGGAGAAATAGACATGATATTTATAAGAACACCTTGCTTGTTCTTATGATAGTTATAAGTCCACCATGTTTGTTCTTAACATAGACTGATATTCACAAATCCACCATGATATTGACAAGAAACTTACCAAGTTCCCTGGTCAGTTTCCTACAAAGGAGGGACCATAAATGTCCTCCCTGGCCACCCCTTTGGGGGGGCTCTTACTCTAGAGAGCTTTTCTTTCCTTTCTGTTCTCACCTTTACTTACTAAACTTTCACTTCACTTCACCCTTTTGCCCGGGAGATTCATTCTTCAACTCCGTGAGACAAGAACACTGCAACACCGTTAGACTTGTGTCACATTGCCATCAAAATATCTAAATACTTATTCTGGATTTTTGTACCTTTCTCAATTGCAGATGGGTGACAAATGGTTTACCGAGCAGCGCTGGTCTGTGGAGCACACTTTGAGGAGCACTGGTCTGAGTACGAAGAGGAAAGGGACACATGTCAGCCCCTTCTTCTCTTCAGTGTCCTCTGTTTCCCCAAAGATATTCACCCCAACCTCACCCCAACACATGGGCACACACGCACACACACGCACAGTGGTTGAAGACCTCAAATTAAGGCTCAGTGTAATGTGCTGCCTTGATATCTGGTAAAATTTGGGGGACCTTAAATGATGTGATCGCAAACTCCCCTCCTCACTTTGCTCCTGTGGATAAGGACCTTTCTTAAATAACTTTCCTTATCATAGAACCAGGCACAGTTCCTGCTTATTACTTATGAGTTTCAGTTCTCTGCTAGCATAGGGAATTATGCAAATGAGCCAATCACACGTTCCCACAGGCACCACATCCTCTTAATACTACAAAGACTGCCTCTCACAGTTCAGTCCGTTCCTGAGTGCAAACTCCATGTGGTCCAGCGTGGCACCTGTGGTGTTCCCCTTTCTGGATTGTGAGTATATGTAAATAATAAACTGCTGTCTCATCGATCCAGTGTTGGTATCATATGTTCAACCATCCTCCAACCCCAGGGGTGGGGATCCCTCCTTCACCAATGGGCAAATAAGAGGCAGTTAAAAGACTCATACACACACACACACACACACACACACACACACACACGCACACAGATCTCCTGAGGGAAAAAAATAGGTTTACGCTAAGCCTGTCCTCTCTAAGGACAATGATTGAAATTATATTCCCGTCCCCGTGCTAATGCTCTGTTGCTTCTTAAAATGAGCAGGGAGGAATTAGGAAGAGGAGGATGTGGATCTCCAGGTTTGAAATCAGAAGATCTAAGGTGAAAAAGAATAACATCCAAATGCCCTGGCATACCATAAGCTTTAAAAGAAATATGCATTCTTTCCCACTCCTTCCACAGTACCATTGGTCCAGTGTGATACCCGACATGAGTATTTTTGTTAAATGTCGTATGTATATTTTTTAAGAGAGAGATCTTAAAATGATGGCTAGCTAACATCTACGGACTCAGTCCGCCCCATTTCCCCCCTGAAGTATCCAGGAAAGGTCGCACTACAGCTGCATGGGACTCAGGGAATGGCTGGGGCCCTGGTGGGAACAGAGGCTTCGGGTGATTGGAATCAGGTAGTTCTCTCCTGCCCCTCCCATTCTCTCCACCCCCATTTGTCCTCCAGATAGCCAACTAAAATTTTTTAATATTTATTTATTTTTTTAAAGATTTTATTTATTTATTTGACAGAGAGAGAAAGAGAGAGCACAAGCAAGAGGAGTGGCAGGCAGAGGGAGAGGGAGAAGCCACTGAGCAAGGAGCCCGACATGGGGCTCGGTCCCAGGAACCTGGGATCATGACCTGAGCTGAAGGCACACACTTCACCAACTGAGCCACCCAGGCGCCCCTAAAATTTTTAAATTGTGATAAAATAACACAAAGTGTACCATTCAACTGTTCTTAAGGGTGTAGTTCAGTAGTCGTAGGTAGTTCACATTGTTGTTCAGTCAATCTCAGGAATTCTTTTCATTTTGCAAAACTGAAACTCTGTCCCCATTAAACAACAACTCCCCATTTCTCCCTTTCTCAGCTCCTGTTTCTGTGTCTATGAATCTGACTACTCTAGGCACTTCATATACGTGGAATCATGCAGTATTTGTCTTTTTGTGACTGGCTTATTTCACCTAGCATAATGTCCCCAAGGTTCATCTATTTTGTTGTGTGTGTCAGAATTTCCTTCCTTTTTAAGGCTGAATGATACTCCTTTGTACATATATACTACATTTTGTTTATCCATCCATTCATTGGGAGACACTTGGGTCACTTCTACCTTTTGGCTATTGTGAATGATGCTGGTATAAACATGGGGGCCACAAATATCTCTTTGAGACCCTGCTTTCAGTTCTATTGGACATATATACCCAGGAGTGGAATTGCTGGAGCACACGGTAATTCTATTTTTAATTTTTTGAGGAACCTCCATACTGTTTTCCATTGTGGCTACACCATTTTACATTCTCACCAACAGTGTGTTTTTTTTTTCTCCACATCTTCATCAATACTTGTTATTTTCTGGGGGGGGAGGGTTGGATGGTAGCCAGCCCAATGGGTGCGAGGTGGTATCTCTTTGCAATTTTGATTGGCATTTACCTAATGATTAGTGAGGTTGAGCATCTTTTCATGTGCTTATTGGCTGTGTGTATGTCTTCTTTGGATAAATGTCTATTCAAGCCCTTTGCCCTCTTTTTAATCAAGTTTTTAAAATTGCTGTTGATGAATTGTAGGAGCTCTTCATATATTCTGGATATTAACCCCTTATCAGAAATATAGTTTATGAATTTATCCCTCTCTTTTCTTTTGTTGCCTATTTTTTGGTGCTATATTGCTAAATCCAAAGTCATAAAGTATTTTTTCCAATATTTTTTCTTAAGAGTTTTATAGTTTGTTTTTTGTTTTTTTAGATTTTATTTATTTATTTGACAGAGAGAGAGACAGCGAGAGAGGGAACACAAGCAGGGGAAGTGGGAGAGGGAGAAGTAGGCTTCCCGCGGAGCAGGGAGCCCAGTGCAGGGCTCGATCCCAAGACGCTAGGATCATGACCTGAGCCAAAGGCAGGTCTGACTGAGCCACCCAGGCACCCCAAGAGTTTTATAGTTTTAGCTCTGGTATTTGGCTATTTAATCCATCTTGAGTTAATTTTTGTATATGGTGTCAGGTAAGACTTGAACTTATTCCTTTGCATGTGGATATCCAGTTTTCCCAACACCATTTGTTGAAACAGAGGTCTGTTTTAAAATTAATTAATTAATTTATTTATTTATCTATCTATATCTTGGAAGAAGTATGCTTCCTTGTTTGTATGCTGCAGAGGTACCAGCCCGGCAGAAAGAACGAAAGCAGTGGAATGGAAGAGAGTGGCTGAGTTCACCAGCCTAAGGGGTTGTTTTGATCTTTAAGAAAGAGTTGGGTATTGAAAGGGAAGGAAATGTATTTGTGAAATGCCCTGTGTGACTGTGGATCTTTTTTAGTTACGTCCTGCAGTGTAACAAATGAGTCTGAAACTTGGTGGCTTAAAACACTGAGCAATTGTTCTATTATATGGTCAGGAATCTGGTTTTCATGTGCCCCTGACTCCATGTCTCTCATGAGACTGCAGTCACAGTGTCAGCCTGAGTCATGGTTTTATCTGAGGGTTTGACTGGGGAAGGCTCCACTTCCAAACTGGCTCACATAGTAGTTCACAGGATTCAGCTCCTCGTGGGCTTCAGTTTCATGCTGGCTATTAGCTAGTGGCCTCCCTCAGTTCCTTGCCACATGTGGCTTTCCATAGGAAAGTTCACAACATGGCAGCTGACTTCCCTCAGTCACTGAGCAAGAGAACATTTATGATGGATACTAATTTTTTTGTAACCTAATCTTGTAAGTGGCTTTTGATCATTTCTGTTGTATTCTATTCTCTAGAAGCAAGACATTGAATCCTTCACATACTTTAAAGGAGAAGATTATGCGAGAGTGTGAATACCAGGAGATAAGGATCAATGCAGACCATCTTAGGAGCTGCCAACTACACGGTCCAAGTGTAAAATGTGCTTCTCAGGGCCAGAGTAGCTAAGGGCCACACAGATTTGGGAGAGAGACTTTCATTCCCTATGCCCTACACCACTGCAGGCCACAGTATAGATGGCTCAGGGCAGCCTTCAGTAAGGGGATATCTGTGCTCAATCAAGATAATCACAGAAGCGAAATTAAAAATTTATGAAATTGAGTATTAGTGGCAGTGGCTGCAGGAGATGAATATGAAAAGGATACCGTCAGGAAGAAAGAACCCTTGACAAATAGGGAGACCTGATAGGAAAGAATCAGTTGTAAGAACTGTATATATACTAGTCTCCAAATCATCTCCTGCCACTTTCTTGGTTAAACCTTGGATAAAACACGTACATGTGAGTGTATACAATTAGAAAGAAAGACTTTACTGAGAATTATAAGCTTTTTGAGTCCAGGTTAGTTTGCCCAAGAGACATTCTGTGAGTCAGGAATCTTCTAATCTCCATCTTGCCTCATAGAATCATCCACTGTCACCTCCGAAGCAAATTGACAGAGATCTACAGGAATGCGCTAAGAGCAGGTAGCCATTTTCCAGTTCATTGTTGGCTGCAAAATGCAGCATGGCCAGCAGAAACAGAGTTGTGGTTAAAGGCTTATCTTGTTCGGAGTGCCTGGGTGGCTCAGTCGTTAGGCGTCTGCCTTCGGGTCATGGTCCTAGGATTGAGGCCCACATTGGGCTCCCTGCTCTGCAGGAAGCCTGCTTCTCCCTCCCCCACTCCCCCTGTTTGTGTTCCCTCTCTCTCTGTGTCTCTCTCTGTTAAATAAATAAATAAAATCTTTAAAAAAAATAAATGCAATGAAAAAAATTAAAAGAGAAATGGTAGATTTCATAAAAATTGTGTGCCTCCAAAACATTTTAAAAGGAAACAACAAATCTATCAAAATGTTAAGTGTTAAAGATCACGTATAAATTAGTAAGAAACTGGTTCCTGAAAAAAAGGGGAAAGGCAATCGATCCACAAAAGAGAAACTGAACATGCCAATAAGCCCATGATGAAATTAGCATGTTTTGTGTTTAAAAATGCAGGATTAAAATAAAAATGAAATACTCATATTTTGCTTGACAGACAGAAAGCAGATTTTAAGAAAACGTTAACACTCAACACTGGAGAGAATCCAGGGAAACTCTTGGGAATGGCTGAGCGTTAAATATTGCACAGATTTTGCCCATACCTGCGAATGTAAAAAGCCCAGTGGCAGAGCTGCATTTCAAGGGAGGAAGCAGGGGACAGCAGAGGGTTTGCAGTCACAATGACGTCAAGGCAAAGTGCGGGGAAGTAGCCAAGAACAATGTGAGGCCACATGTCTGCCCTACTGCCTGTCTCAAAGTGGAGGATGACTAGCATCTCATTATAAAACAGATTTATTTATCTCAAACATGTATGAGTCAGTCAATAAATTCCTTTCTTAGACTGCAATTATATGAATACCTGTCCTCATGAAAAATGTTGGGTGGTACTTAAAAAAGGGATCATTCAGGGCACCTGGGTGGCTCAGTTGGTTGAGCGACTGACTTTGGCGCAGGTCATGATCCTGGAGTCCTGGGATCCAGTCCCGTGGGCTCCCTGCTCAGTGGGGAGTCTGCTTCTCCCTTTGACCCTCTCCCCTCTCGTGCTCTCTATCTCATTCTCTCTCTCAAATAAATAAATAAAATCTTTAAAAAAATAAAAAAATAAAAATAAAAAAGGGATCATTCTTTTATCATGGGATGAGACCACAGGTGATTTTGTAGTTGTTATCAACCCCAGATACAAGCAATTCTCTCTGTAAAATGGCTTGCATGGCACCAGATTTGATTAGATGCTAAAATAGGCTTTTTAATCATGAAAAGAAAATTAATGATTCTCCTTACAAAAACATATTCTACTAGAACGCTCAAAAGTTTTTAGGAAAACTCTTGTGTATGGCAATTTCTGCATTCTATACCGCCTGCTTGAGGAATAAAGTGTAATATCTTGTGTCTTTTGAAGTCGATTTTAAGATCGGTGGAACAATTTGGTATAATCTCAAAAATAAAAATCACAAACTTTTCTGTTCAGAGAGTACAAATGGTATTAAAACAACACTGGAATGGGACACCTGGGTGGCTCAGTCATTAAGCATCTGCCTTCGGCTCAGGTCACGATCCCAGGGATCCTGGGATCGAGCCCCGCATCGGGCTCTCTGCTCAGCGGGAAGCCTGCCTCTCCTTCTCCCACTCCTCCTGCTTGTGTTCCCTCTCTCGCTGTGCCTCTCTCTGTCAAATAAACAAAAAAAAAAAATCTTAAAAAAAAACACTGGGATGACAGACATGCTAAGCCTCTAACCACCGAATCTCCCATTTCCATGACCTAAGTGAGATTCTGGCCCACTTGCTTTGTAATTAAGACTTGATGTTGGCATCTTCCTGCCTCCCTGCACAGGCATAAGTGAGTCTAACACACATGGGCTATTTAGGATTTGTATAGCTTGAATTTGAAAGAATTTGTAAGTCTATCAAAGCTTATTTGCACAGTCTTCACAGAAGTCTGTCGGAATAGTCTGGTTCAGGGACAGGTATTTTCAGATCAATGATGTAGGGAAAGGACCACATGGGGCCAAGAAGACTGGGTCCCTTCTACACCCAGGGTTGAGTCCTGAACAGAATTGTGAATTCCATTAGATGGAAGGGATTTCTGAGGACAGAGAGCCTTTTGGGAAACTTGTATGGGATTTTACCTCTTTGTTTTTCTTCCATAATTTTTTCCAAAAGAACTCTCTTCATGCAGGGCTTGCAAACTCCACTGTTCAAAGGGGCCAGTGGTTGACAAAAATGAGTTGTTATGATTTTGCTAAATTAACATCTGTTTCATGGAGCACAAGGTGCCAGTTGGTGAGTCACCATTCAACAACAGACCACAAGAGAAGTTGAAAGTGAGTTTATTGCTCCCATGTCCTGCAGGAAGAAAATGGCACAACATGAGGGGCCACACGGGGAGGTCAAGGTGGAGTGCAGGCAGAGAGAATGGGGCAGGACCTGAGGCACATGCCTCTATTGGGGCCTGGGGGGGTGGAGTCTTTGGGATTCCTGGGCTAGGGCCAGATTGGTCAATTCAAACCCAACGAGTGGGCTTCTGGTAAGCACCACAGGAGAGCCGTGCAAGGGGAAGGCAGTAGGAGGCAGGGGAGACTATGGATCACAAGAGCCATGGGGTAGTTATATCAGGGACTTATGTTTCCTTGTGACTTTGCAAGCAGCTCTCTAGGGCACGAACTTATGTGAGGGGCTGGTGTTAGTTCAAGGTCCCTGTGGACTGCTTGGCCAAACAAAATGGATGCAAAGGCAGCAATACCATAAAGTAGCTCAGCTAACCTCTCAAAGTGAGTGGAATGTCTGGACCGAGCCACCCTGACGACTGGAGAGCACTTGTGTGCCTGGGAGAGACGGCTGCCCATTAGCTCCTGCCTTCTGATGCCATCCTGGCTGCAAAGCAGGCCCAGTGTGGCCACACAGTCAGTATCTTTATGGGAGGTGTCCTGTTCTTTAGACATGACCGTCAGAAAAGTAAACCACAAAACCAAAACTTGTGAGTCAAATAGAGAAAAGCCAGTTGCTCTCCAGTGTGTGACCCCTGCTTAATGTCACATCAGGGTCCCTTTGCCTGGCAGGACAGAGCAATCTGCTTAACTGCTTTTGTGAAACAAGAGTATTTCATCCCTAGAGTTTTGTTCCAGAACCTCCTAGCTGTGGGGACAGTTTGTGTGTGCGCTTTAGTATGGGGATATTAATACTGACCTTCCTAAATTTTCGTGAGGTCTCAACAGATCAGGAATGGACAGACCTGATGTGTTATTTCTCTTCTCTCATTGAGTAGGCTAGTCTCTTGGTTCCAGCCTCACCAGTTTCATTACATCTTCTCCCTCTCTCTCACTCACTGTGTTCATTCCTACCCTTGGCTTTTCCTCTTGCTGTGCCTCTAGTCTAGAAGGTTCTTCCCACTTCCTTTACCCATTCTAAATATCCTACAAGGTCCAATTCACTTCCCTTTCTACAAGACATCTCTTTGCCTTATCTCACCCTACACCAATCTCTACAGTCTTATTTCATTGTTTTTCCTCCTGTAATGGCAGCTGCAGGCACAAAGTAGCAATGGGCAAAGTTATGAATACATTTTCCCAACTGAATTTAAGATTCCTCATGAGTAGGAATACAATTTTGGGGCTTCTTTTGATTGGTCCATAAAGCTTGATGTGATGTTTTCATAATAATGAGCTCTGAAAAACATGATAGAATAATTTAGATGTTCACATTAGAAAAAGAAAGGTAGCTTAGAACAGACGATCTTCAAATATCTTCTCAAGCTTTGTGATCAAGATCACCATGCTTATCACAAAAATGTACAAAGTAATGCAAGTTATTTGTGGAGGGTCTTGGAATGAGTGTTGTGGTTTTGTTTTTGGTTTCGTTTTTTGACAACGAAGGGTGTTATTTATGAGCTGTTGTTACCAAGGTTGGGGGATGCCACATATATGCCAAACTGAAGCATATCCTTAAGGGTCCACATAAAATGTGATGAGAAATTACCTTAAGGTGATATAATGAACACAGGATTGCAAGATTTGATGGTGACCAAATTTAAGGTTTAAGTTTTCCAGAAAAAGGCAGACTTGTAACACAATCACAACTTGTCAATGGAGAGGGAGCCTTGGCCATTAACTTTGTGCTCTATTGTCAATATTGTCGCTAAAGTAGAGGAAGATAAGTTGAAATAGTATAACCCAGCTGTCAAGCATGTCATTTGTTGGTGCATCTATTTAACACCCATGTTCACCTGGTAGCCTTCTTATTTTGACTTGTCTCTCTATTGAAGTCTTTTTTTTTAAGATTTTATTTATTTTATTTGAGAGAGAGAATGAGAGAGAGAGAGCACATGAGAGGGGGGAGGGTCAGAGGGAGAAGCAGACTCCCTACTGAGCAGGGAGCCCGATGCGGGACTCAATCCCGGAACTCCAGGATCATGACCTGAGCCGAAGGCAGTTGCCCAACCAACTGAGCCACCCAGGCGCCCTCTATTGAAGTCTTAAATAAGATTTTCCTGGCTCATCTTGATGCCAGAAGTTTAGCCCATACGACCTTTATTTCCCATTTCAAATCAACAGTCTGGTAGTTCCAGTGCTTACCTTCGTTTTTCAAACAATTCAGTTTTGCAAAAGTTTCTTGGGCTTGATCACTCCTGCATACTGACAGGTGTCTAATTCAGGCACTCCTTGAGAGGCCCTGTTGTGTTCTAGTCAGCCTGTCTGGTTTCACCTCTATTGCATCCATATTCACATTTCTCCATGATATGCCAAAACACCAGACTGAGCCAGTGAAATGCCTTCTCTTCTTCATGCTTATCTCCTGAGTAGCCTAGTGAAATTTATGGTATACCCTTGCTATGCATTCATGCAACACAGATAGAAAAAGCGTTATATGTCCAACCCTGTGCGTTGTGCTGTGGGAGCAGATATTCACCCTGGCACAGGGAAACTGTGGCTAGACAGAGGGTTTTGAACCCACCTGAGTCAGTTGTGCATGCGCAACTATTAGGTTCTTTTTGGTAGATATTAGTAGCTACTAATATCGGTACTCTAATAGTTAACTAATCCTCCATATCTGGTTTTAAAGGAAAACAAGGTCACAGGACAAATTCTGCCATTCATGTAAACATTTATTAGATAAACAGTTTTAGCAAGCTGGCCCATAAACCATCAAACAATTCATTCTGTGAGTTCCATGGAGATCTGCCTCTCAGTACTTTAGGTGATCTGCAAACACCTTGAATGGAAGGTTCACTTGAAGGGAGATGACCAAGGAAAATCCTATTTAAGACTTCAATAGAAAGACAAGTCAAAATCCAAAGGTCCAGTTTACCTGATAATTGGCAGCAGACGACCATGAGCCTTTGAAATGGAGCCTGAACTCATATCTCAAGTGCCATCTTGAGGACCTGCTGGTTTGTGTAAGGTAAGGATAACCTAAAATAACTTACTCAATTTTCATAACTCAAATGTCACTTGTTTAACTAATTTAACCAATTCTAACATTTTTTTGCACTAAGGATGAAGCCAGTAATTTCACCAACACAAATCCATTTCAATACTCAATATGTAAATTAACAAAGTGTCTAGTTTTGATTAAAGATTAAGATAGCTGTGGCCTTTCTGATTAAATGCGAGCTGACCCCCCTTTGAGTGTAAATTCCTGATTAGCGTAAGTGGCAGCCCCCAGGGTGTAAGTTAAAATTAACGCACAACATCCCTTTACATGATGCTGTCTGTATTGAAGCATTTTTAAGCAAATTATAGACATTATAAAACTGGGCTTTAAGATCTATACAGTTTTAATACCATTTCAGTTTCTTCCAAATAGTATTAAAGCCCAGAGAGAATGGACTTTTGTCCCCATTCCCTGGCAATGATATGTATTAAATATACTCCTCAATGACAACTTTCCCTAGGAAAAGAAAAAGGCTATTTTAAATTTATCTATCTATCTAAATATCTATCTATCTACCTATCTATTTATTTTTCAGTTTAAGCTGGCCAACCTAGGATAAAGGCAGAATTCCTCATAGGGTAAAAACTTCCCTTTTGTAGAGTAAAATCATCTATTTGGAACTAAAACTCTGTAGGGCATAGCCCAGAAAATTAAAATGGAGGCCAATAAAGAACCGAATTTAGAACTGATAAATGAATTCCGTAAAGTCGCAGGATACAAAATCAACATACAGAAATCTGTTGCATTTCTATACACTAGAAGCAGCAATAAGTGAAAGTAAAAAAAAAAACAAACCCATTTACAATGCACCAAAAACAATAAAATATCTAGGAATAAACTTAATCAAAGAGGTGAAAGACTTGTACTCTGAAAACTATAGAACACTAATGAAAGGTATTCAGGACAATGCAAAGAAATGGAAAGACATTCCATACTCATGGGTAGGAAAAACAAATATTGTTAAAATGTCTATACTACCCAAAGCAATCTGCAGATTTAATGCACTCTCTGTCAAAATACCAACAGCATTTTTCAGGGAACTAGAACAAACAATTCTAAAATTTGTATGGAACCACAAAAGACACCAAATAGCCCCAGCAATCTTGAAAAAGAAAAACAAAATCAGACGTATCACAATCCCAGACTTCAAGTTATATTATGAAGTGGTAGTAATTCAGAAAATATGGTACTGGCATAAAAATAGACACATAGATCAATGGAATAGAACAGAAAACACAGAAACAAACCCGCAATTATATGGACAATTAATATTCAACAAAGGAGTGATGAATATACAATGGGGAAAAGACAGTCTCTTCGACAAATGGTGTTGGGAATACTGGACAGCTACATGCAAAAGAATGAAACAGGACCGTTTTCTTTCACCATACACAAAAATAAACTAAAAAATGGATTAAAGATCTAAATGTGAGACTGAAACCATAAAAATCCTAGAAAAGAGCACAGGCAGTAATTTCTCTGACATTGCCCATAGGAACATTTTTCTAGATTTGTCTCCTGAGACAAGGGAAATAAAAAAAATAAACTATTGGGACTGCATCAAAATAAAAGGTTTTTGCACAACAAAGGAAACAATCAACAAAACTAAAAGGCAACCTACTGAGTGAAAGCAGATATTTGCAAATGACATATTTGATAAAGGGTTAGTATCTAAAATATATAAAGAACTGATATAACTCAACATCTGAAAGACAAATAACCCAATTAAAAATGGGCAGAAGACACGAACAGACAATTCTCTAAGGAAGACATCCAGATGGCCAACAGACACATGTGAAGATGCTCAACATCACTCATCATCAGGGAAATGCAAATCAAAACTACAATGAGATATCACCTCACACCTGTCAGAATGGCTAAAATCCAAATCACAAGAAACAACAGGTGTTGACAAGGATGTGGAGTAAAAGGAACCCTCTTACACTGTTGGTGGGAATACAAACTGAAGCAGACATGGTGGAAAACAGTATGGAAGTGCTTCAAAAAATTAAAAATAGAACTACCTTACAATCCAGTAGTCATACTACTGGGTACTAACCCCCAAAATGCAAGAACACTAATTCAAAGAGATACACGAATCCCTGTTTATTGCAGCATTATTTACAATAGCCAAACTATGGAAGCAGCCCAAACATCCATTGACAGATGGATGGATAAAGAAGATGTGGTGTATATACAGACAATGAAATATTATTCAGCCATAAAATGAATGAAATCTTGCCATTTGCACAACAAGGATAGAGCTACAGAGTATTATGCTAAGCAAAATAAGTCAGTCAGAGAAAGACAAATACTATGTGATCTCACTCATATGTGCAATTTAAGAAACAAAACGAATGAACAAGTGAAAAAAAAAAAGAGAGACAAACCAAGAAACAGACTCTTCATTATAGAGAAGAAACTGATGGTTACCAGAGGGTGGGGGTGAGGGATGGGTGAAATAGGTGATGCGGATTAAAGAGTACACTAAAAAATAAAGTAAAATACAATACAATACAATATAGGGTTAAGCCTGGTATAGTAGGGCACCTGTAGGACCCTGAATTTGTGTCCTTCCTGACTGATGAGTGCCATGATGGTCACCTCTGATGGCCATGAATGTGTAAACATAGTTTCTCCCTGTAAGCAGTGAAAACCTCAAAAAATTTATAAAATTAAATTTTTTAAAATTTTATTTTATTATGTTATGTTAGTCACCATACAGTACATTGTTAGTTTTTGATGTAGTGTTCCATGATTCATTGTTTGCATATAACACCCAATGCTGCATTCAATACATGCCCTCCTTAATACCTATCACCATTGTAAATTAAATTTCAATGTAACAACAACAAAAAAAGGACTGAATTACTCCACATTAAAAAGTCACTGGAATTTTTTCCCTTTTGGTTGAAGGAAGTCATTAGGAGGCTCCCAGCTTGAGTGGGAGGTGGTCAGAGAGGCCAAGATGCAGAAGACATGTTATAGCTGAGGGACAGGCAGAGTCTGAAGAGGAAGGACTCACAAAATATTAATTGCAGTAGAGACGACCTCCAGATCTTAGCACAGTGATGTCTAATACTCAATTTTATGCTGTTGCCAATTCTAACCTGCCTGTATGGAATTCAGTTCTGTTAGCCCAAGCCATCAATAAAATGTCTGCTACACAGAACAGCTGTGGTTATTGGTCCTTTGAGAGAATGATGGAAGAGAGGTGGCGTAGAGCATGGAGTAAGGAGGGTCAGAGAGAGGAGAGCCGCCTGGGCATTGACCAATGAGTATTGGTCTCTCTGAATTCAGCTGACTAATGGAGAATTCAGAAAGATTATACATTAGAGCGGGAGGTGATCATCAACTTTTAAGGTCCCTCTGGGGAAGGTTTGAATTTCCCACAATACATGTAGCATAGGTTGGTGCCATCCTACTTCAGATACAAAGTAAAGGATAGCCCCAGGAGATTACAGACATCTAGACCAAGAAGTTGGTATAAAATAAAAGCAGATCTAAATCTAGAATGCATCTCTTGATATTTATTTGACCCATTTGTTACATTTCATCTTAGATAACCAAGCAAGTTGAACTTACAGGAGAATAATGAGAAAAGTTTCATCCAGTATTGACTGTCCCCAGATAAACAGAATTTTCAAGACATTTTTATTTATTTAACTGAGAAAATGAATTGTTTTCTTACATTGGAATTTTTTAGAGGCAATATTCTTTCTATGATTAAAAATATGTTCTCATTCAAAATTTTTTGATGCCAGAATGATTTGGTGTTTAAAGCAAGATCATCTCATAAATCTTAGCAGCTCTGCCTATAGATTCTGCCCAGTACCACAGATCTAGCATGGTACTAAGTGTTGCAGATATGCAGAGAAAAAAGAAGGTTGTTGCCATATTCAAGCTCCTGCTGGCAAAAAGATAAATACTATTGAATTTAATGAAATTAGCTTCCCCTTTTTCACTCTGAGCAGCCTTCGAAACTTAACATGATGACTTCATGATCATAAAATAGGCATTCCTTGAAAATGTTTCCAGTGAGCTTTTTTGAGCCGTGGATGTTCTGGGAAGGCTCAACTTTAGATTCTGATTCTGAGGAGGCCATATTTGCCTTTTAGACTAAAATTTATTCATAAATAAACAATTTCTCTGCCTCTTCCCCATTCCCCATCCAAGCTGTTACGATAATTCTCAAGGTCACTGATCATTTCGGGCTTCCCATTGACCTAATTTGGGTTTTAACATGTCTAAAACGCATTAGGCTGTGTTTGTTTGTTTGGAACATCTGATTGTTATTTTATAGGTACACTCATGGTTTGTTCCTACATAGTCGGCATCCAGACAGCATTAAAAAGGAGGCTTATTTGGCTTTCTAAGATGGGAGTGATATAATCCACAGAATGCCAGGGGAGTTACTTTTGGAGTGTTGGGTGTACTGAGTGGGATAGGTGTTGGTTGCAATGTAGAGGAAGATTTAATGTACTACGTCTGAGTATTTAGAATTGTGATCTTTAGGATGGAAATGGGCAGACTTGGAATAACTGGAGGAAGGAAAAGAGTTTGAGGTTGGATATACGAGTGGGTGTGTTGGGGCAGAGGGCACAGGTGAGGAGCTTGCAAAGATGTGAAGGAGATGATTCATGTTCTGGCCCATCACCCACAGTTCTGTGTCTAGCCCCACTCGGATGCCCTCTTTCCTTCCCACACCAGCTGGCTACCCTGGATGGGCACCACCACTATAAATAATGGGTCAATAATCAAGTTTCAAACACAGGATTCACTACTACCTACATACAAACCTTTGTAAAAATATGACCCCTTGTAGCTTCAGTTTCTCCTTCAGTAAAATTAGTATGATAATATCAAATGGAAGATTTTGGTCAGAATTACTATATTTCATAGAATCTAAGATAGGACTGATTGTAAGACATAATAATTTTTTGTACCACTAAGGGAACAAACACCAGTCGAACTATAGCACCATCAACTATAAGATGCACTCTGTGGGAGCTTGGGTGGATCAGTCGGTTAAGCGTCTGCCTTCAGCTCAGGTCATGATCTCGGGGTCCTGGGATCGAGCCCCATGTTGGGATCCCCGCTCAGAGGAGAACCTGCTTCTCCCTCTCCTTCCGCCCCTGCCCCAACTTGTGCATGCACTGTCTCTCTCAAAAAAAAAAAAAGATGCTCTCTGGTGTTGGAAATGCTAAAATGTGAACTCTTGGAATCAAAGAGATACAACAATTGAAATATTTAATGTTAAGGCATCTGGCAAAACATAAAGTACTATACAAATATTATTTATTATTGTTTTTATATTGAAATATATAATGACATGAATGTGATGGATACACAAAAATGATTAACTTTCATCAAGTCCTGGCACAAGAAAATGAGGAGCTAGCCCTTGAAACTTGAGAAGGCAGAGACTTTATGAAATATTACATTGAGGTTTGCATCATAAAAGTGGAAACAGATTCAACAGATAATCATATTCTCACAGAGCCATTATGTGCCACAAGTGAAAATTATATGTGTGTTAGAACATAAATATCTGAGGTCTATTACATGTGAAATCATGTCATTCTTTTGCAGCTCTCCCGAGAGGAAATGCAAGATGTCAGATTTCCAGCACCAGCTTCTGTTATCTTCACCTTAAAATTTAATCTTGCATGGATGGGGCAATTAGTAAACAAAGAATCTTCGGGAGGTGTTAGTAAAATTCTAAGTTATTTTTCATGTCCCAGACCATTGACACAGCTTCCCATGAGAACTATTCTTCATCCTTCCTCTTGCCAGGGAAAGGGAAAACAAACTTAGGCAATGAAACTAGAAAATGTAAATGGCAGGTGGCTTTAGGGCACGTGAGAACACTATTTTTAAGATGATTACCATTTAAAGAGTTTTCGTAGTCAAACCGAAGAGGAAATTTTTTAAAAAGAGGTATTTAGAGAACAGAATACTCATTGAACAGTTCCCCGATTCTCTAAATTTATGAGTATGTGTTTACTTCTTGAGTACTGGAGAGAACGGATTCCATTTCTAGAATATCCACATCTAGATGATCTCTACTGATAGAGTACAAAGGAAGCATGGCACGAAGTGGATTTTATTCCTTCATTAATTTTTTTTAAATTGAAATGTGGTTGGGGCACCTGGGTGGCTCAGTCCTTAAGTGTCTGCCTTCAGCTCAGGTCGTGATCCCAGGGTCCTGGGATCGAGCCCCGCATCGGGCTCCCTGCTCAGCGGGCAGCCTGCTTCTCCCTCTCCCCTCCCCCTGCTTGTGTTCCCTCTCTCACTCTCTCTCTCTCTCTGTCAAATAAATAAAATCTTTTAAATTGAAATGTGGCTGACACACAATGTTACATTAATTTCAGGTGTACAACCCAGTGATTCCACAACCCTGTATGTTATGCGGGGCTCACTACAAGGGAACTACCATCTATCACTACACAACACTACTACGGTACCATTGGCAATATTCCCTGTCCTGTACCTTTCGTCTTACTTACTCATGCCATAACTAGAAGCCTACACCTCTCACTCCGCTACACCCATTTTGACCATCTGCCACCAGTATCTCTGGCAACCACCAGTTTGTTCTCTGTGTCTGTGGGTCTGTTTCTGGCTTTTTGTTTGTTTTGATTTTTGGATTCCACAAATAAATGAAATCATAAGGAATTTGTCTTTCTTTGTCTGACTTACATCACTTAGCATAATACCCTCTAGGTCCATCCACGTTATTGCAATTGGCAAGATCTCACTCTTTTTTATGGGTGAGTAATATTCCATTGTATATATGTACTACATGTTTTTTATCCATTCACCTATCAATGGACACTTAGATTGCTTACATACCTTGGCTATTATAAATAATGCTGCAATAAACATAGGGATGCATATACATCTTTTGGGGTTTTGTGGGTTTTCATTTTCCTCAAGTAAGTAACCAGTGGTGGAATTATTGGATTGTATGGTATTTCAATTTTTAATTTTTGAGGAACCTCCATGTGGCTTTCCATATTCTAGTTGTTATACCAATTTATATTCCACCGACGGTACTTGTTTCCTTTTTTCTACGTATTTACCAGCACTTGTTTTTTCTTATCTTTTTTTTTCTATTTCTTATTTTTTGATATTAACCTTTCTGACTGGTATGAAGTGATATCTCATTGTGGGTTTTGATTTGTATTTCCCTGATGATTGGTGATGTTGAGCATCTTTTCATGTGTCTGTTGGCCATCTGTGTCTTCTTTGGAAAAACATCTATTCAGGTCCTCTGCCTACTTTTTATTTGGATTATTTGGTGTTTTGGTGTTGAGTTGTTAAGTTCTTTATATATTTTGGATACTTACTTTTTATCAGATATATCATTTGTAAATATCTTCTCCCACTCAGTAGGTTGCTTTTCTGTTTCATTGATGGTTGCCTTCACTGTGCAAAAGCTTTTTATTTTGGTGTAGTTCCAATAATTGATTTTTGCATTTGTTTCCCTCACTTCAGGAGACATATCTAGAAAATGCTGTTAAGGCCAATGTCCAAGAAATTATTACCTATAGTTTCTTTAAGGATTTTTATGGCTTCAGGTCTCACATTTAGGTCTTTAATCCAGTTGAATTTATTTCTGTGTATGACATAAGAGAGTGGCCCATTTCATCCTTTACATGTAGCTGTCCAGTTTTCCCAGCACCATTTATTGAAAATATTGTTATTTCCCCATTGTATATTCTTGCCTCCTTTGTCATAGATTAATTGCCAATATAAATGTGGGTTTATTCCTGGGCTTTCTATCCTGTTGTCTTGATCTATGTGTCTTGTGCCAATGTCACACTGTTTCGATTACTATAGCTTTGTAGTATAGCTTGAGATAAAAAATTGTGGTAAAAAGTGTTTTTTAATCAAAAACCAAGGTAAATATGTAAGACATTTACCTTTCGTATATATCAGTCAAAATATTTCACAGGGACTTCATATCACCAAATGGCTGAAGCATGTTCTGAAAACTAGTCTCCACAAGACTGAGAAATTCTCTAGGTTCTTCATTCTGACCCCAACAAACATAAAACTTTTCTTTAGAGTCTGGTCCTTAATGAGGGGCATCAAAAATTATTCCTTTTAGTGTCAGACCAAGACATACAGCTCAATCTCAAACTTCTCCTAGGTTAAAAGTATGGTTTGAGGGAACTTTAGAAAGTTCTTTTAAAGATTAGATGTTTTGTCAAACTGTTGACAAGATTATATCTGAGCAGGGTAAGTGGAACAGGGTAAAGAACATCAAGGCAGGAGGCTTTGACCGTTTGCTCTGTATTTTTTTGAGTTTTTTACATTAAAAACCACTGCCTATGTAATTTCTTTTAAAAATTAATCTTTCCTTGATGAACTGGTATGGAAAACAATTACAGAAAAGACATTTGTAAAATATTTGTTGATATAACAATCTTAGATGTGTATGCACTTAATGACAGAACTTCAAAATACATAAAATAAAACCTGACAGAGCTCACAGATCACAATTACAAACAGTGATTTTAACAATCCTCTCTTAATAGCATAAATAGACAAAAGATCAGGAAAGATATAACAGATTTGAACACTACTATTAACCAATGTAACCTAATTGTCAAAGAACACTGCACTCAACAATCGCAGAATGCTTATTATTTTTCAGCACCCATGGAATGCTCATCAAGACAGACTACATGCTGGGCCATAAAACAAGTCTGAGCACATTAAAGAATTGAAATCATACAAGATACATTCTTTAACTACAACCAAATTAAATTAGAACTGGAAAAAAAGATACTAGGAAAAATCTTCAAATACTTGGAAATTAAGCAACCCACTCCAAATAGCCCATGGGTCAAGGAAGAAATAAAAGAGAAATTAGAAAGTATTTTGAATGAATATGAAAACATAACATATCAAATTTTGTGGAGATGTACCTAAAGCAGTTCTTAGAATCTTTATATCTGTAAATGCTACATTAAGAAAAAAAAGGAAGGTTAAAATCAATGATCTAAGCTGCCACTTTAAGAAGTTCAAGAAGAAGAGCAGATTAACCCCAAAAATAAACAGAAAAGTGGAATTAAGGATATTTACAGAAATTTAAAATAAGTGGAAAATAAATAAACAAAAAAAATCAGTGAAACCAAAAGTTGGTTCTTTGAAAGGACCAAAACTGGATCAATTTCTAAATAGACTGATAAGGAATAAACACAGAAAAACAAATGAGGGATGCCTGGGTGGCTCAGTGGGTTAAGCGTCTGCCTTCAGCTTGGGTCATGATCCCCAGGTCCTGGGATCAAATCCCACATTGGGCTCCTTGCTCAGCGGGAAGCCTGCTTCTCCCTCTGTCTGCCCCTCCCTCTGCTTGTGTTCTCTCTCTCTCTCTCTCTCTCTCTCTCTCTCTGACAAATAAATTAAAAAAATCTTTGAAAGAAAAGAAAAAGATAAATGATCAGTATCAGGAATGAAATGGGGACATGACTACAGATCTTATAGACATTAAAAGGATAGTCAGGAAACAGTATGAATATGCCAATAAATTTGATAACTTAGATGAAAAGGAGAAAATCCTTTAGACATACAAATACCAAAACTGACACAAGGTAAATGCTAATACATTTGATCACATGAAAGACACAAATAGTGTACTTAATATGATACCTTTACTTATTCTTCCAGATAGCTTAAATAGTCCATCAGAGAGGTCTTATTGCTTCCATATTTAAATTTAAAATATTGAACAGATAAAACATTTATAATGTGTTAATAGATGTATTGGTCTGCTCAGGCTGCCATGATAAAATATCAGAAGACCGTGTGGCTCAAACAATGGATGTTTATTTTCCCACAGTTCTAGAGGCTGGAGGTCCGTGATCAAGTACCAGCAAATTGGATTTCTGGTGAGGGCTCCCTTCCTGGTTTATAGACTGCCATCTTCTTGCTGTGTCCTCGCGTGGCCTTGCCTCTGTGCACATGCCCAGAGAGAGCGCCCTCTGGGG
Source organism: Callorhinus ursinus (assembly GCF_003265705.2). Classification (NCBI taxonomy): domain Eukaryota; kingdom Metazoa; phylum Chordata; class Mammalia; order Carnivora; family Otariidae; genus Callorhinus; species Callorhinus ursinus. The sequence goes on from NW_027397135.1 coordinate 766,791, forward strand.
TTCCTTCCTCTTTTTATAAGCACACCAGCTGAGAGCTTATGTCCTCATTTAACCTTAATGATCTCCATAAAGGCCTCATCTCCAAATACAGTCACACTTGGGGTTGGTACTTCAACATATCAATTTTGGGGGGACACAATTCAGCCCATAACAATAGGGCATAAAGAAAACCAATATAAAGAACACTAGATGTTTCTGCCAAGTTTAAGAAGGAAAGCGTTACCTACCTTAACGGTGAAAACCCCTCCTTACCCTTTCACAACCCCAACCCTTCTTGTTCCCACACAGAGCTAACCATTATCTTGAATTCTGAGCCTATCATTGTCTTGCTTGTATTAATAATACTGTCACATGTTTGTGTACCTAAACAAGAAAATGCTGCAGTACAATTGAGGTAAACAGAACCATACTGCATGTATTTTTCTGCAAATTGTTTTTATTAGTCCACACTAAGCTCCTGATATTTTGCTGGCTGTTGTGTGAAACTACAGTTAACTCATGATTTTATGCTGCGTGAAATTTACTTTGATGGACATCTGCATTTCTTCTAGTTTCTTACTGTCAAAAACTGCTGCTCTACCTGTCCTTATAGATATCTCTTAGTGGACAAATGCAAGAATTCTTTAGGTCAGGGGTTGGCAAATTTTTCTGTTAAGAGCTAAATAGGAAATATTTTAGACTTTGAGGGCTCCATGTTCTCATTCGTTACTATTCAACTCTGTCCATATATTGGGAAAGCAGCCATAGGCAATACGTAAACACATGGACCTGTCTGTATTGCAATAAAATTTTACCTACAAAAACAGGATTTGGGCTGGATATGGCCATCATGGCATGGTTTGTTGGCCCCTGGTCCTGGTTAAGGAGTGAAACTGCGGAGTCATATTTAGTGTGTATTTACTTTTAACTTGCTTAATAATGCCAAGCTGTTTTCCAGAGTGATTGTATCAATCTACATTCCCACCAGCGTTTTAGAAGGTTTCTGGATACTTTACATCCCTGCCAAGACTTGAAAAGATCAGATTTTTCTCCTTTTGCTAATTTAAATGGGACAAACTGGCATCTGGGACTTAAAATGCATTTCCTTAATTACTAGTGAGAAGGAACATCTTCTCCTGTGTTTTCTCTTTAATGAGTTATTTGTTGAAATGATATCCTAATGTCCTATTGGGGGGGTTGTCTCATTGTCATTGATTTGAAGAGGTTATTTATATATTACAAATTCTAATTCTCTTCCAGTTGTAGTTTTGAAAATATCTTTTTTCGTTTTGTGGCTCGTCATTTCACTCTCTTAATGGTGAATTTTGAGAAACAGAAGGTCATAATTTTGATGTTATAAAATTTGCCACTCTTAAAAGATTGGTTTTATTCTTTTGTTTAAACTCTGTTTTGTCTGGTGCTAATGTGGACATACCAGGTTTGTTTTTTTTTTAATTATAATTTGCATAGATTATCTTTGTTTTTCTTTTCAAGCTTATATGTCTTGTAGATGATATAGAGCTGGATTTTGGTCTTTTTAGCCAATCTGACAATATTTCCCACTTTCTTGGATTATGTGGTCTGTTTAATATTGATGATGATTACTTACACATATGGATGTATTTCTATCTCATCTTACATGATTTTTTTCTAAATAGGGCAGACAGAGCAGTTCAGGGAGCTGTTGCAGAAAAGTTCTCAGTGCTTCTTAGTCATTAAGAGAAGGCCAATAGGACTGCAGAGGTTTGGACCGCCGATTAATAAGCAAGAGGGAGAATTGCAAGGGAGGAGATTTGAAAACTAGGCAGGGAAAGTTTCTGAGTAGGGAACTGTTACAGGCTGAATTATATCCCTCTCAAAGTTCACGTGTTGAATTCTTAACTCCCTGTACCTCAGAATGTGATTTGTTTTTAAAGACAGGGCTTTAAAGGGTAGTAATTAAGGTAAATGAGGTCATGTGGGTAGGCCCTAATCTGACATGAGGGGTATTTTTATAAGAAGAGGGGATTAGGACCCAGACGCACACAGGGGAAGACCGTGTGAAGACACAAGGAGAAGGCAGCCGTCTACAAGCTAGGGAGAGAGGCCTCAGAAGAAACCAGCCCTGCTGACACTTTGAGCTTGGACTTCCAGCTTCCAGGACTGTGAGAACATACGTTTCTGTTGTTTAAACAATTCAGTGTGGGGTACTTTGTGATGGCAGCCCTAACAAACTCATGCAGGGACTGTCATATTGTGATTTACTTAAAAACATTTCATTTTGATTACTGTCAGGTAGTCCCCCCCAAATTTACATATGCATCAAACCTTCAGGGTTTATCATGTAGAGAAACTACTGGTAGATAATCCAAAGTTGGCTTTGTAATATGCAAATACTAAATACCAAATGAAAATATTTCTCTCTACTGTTAAGAATGGCTGAAATTGGTAAGAAAAATATGCATTAATGGCATTTAATTTCTTAAGCCCTGGGCTATTTAAAGTCTATTTTTTTAAACGATTATTTATTTATTTATTTGAGAGCCAGAGAGTAAACCAGCACAAGGGGAGCAGGGCAGAGGGAGAAACAGACTCCCTGAGCAGGGAGCCCAACATGGGGCTCCATCCCAGGACCCTGAGATCATGACCTGAGCCGAACGAAGGCAGACACTTAATGGACTGAGCCACCCAGGTGCCCCTATTTAAAATCTGTTTTATGAAGCATCCAGTAGTTAGAAAGTTACAGGATCAGGTGTTATCCTGGGTAGCTAAGTTCTACCTGAGATCTGTGGGCCAGTTTCAGTCTACAGTATTGTCTTGCTGTCATCTTTAAAAAGACATCCTTAGAGCACACCTATCTTTTGGAAGAGTTGGGCTAGGTGGTCTTTCAAATTTTGTTTCTTTCAAATTTAATATTAGATGATTCTGCTGTTTCTCAATCTGCTCTATTTACCATGTTTAACATTAAGGCTACCGGGTACTTGAAGTTGCAAATATTTTCTCAGGCAGGAAATATTAACCTTCAGATACTCATACACAGTTATAGACAATGCTGTTGTCTGTGGTTAGTGGTTGCAAAACAAAAATTTCTTGACATCCTATTCACTGCACTGGATGTTTAAAATAGTTGTTACCTTTGATGCACTTCAGCCTGCTGTTTAGGAAGACGTAATTGTGCCCATAGAGGAAGATGTGTTGGAAATACTCAAAGCAGGATATATTTGAAGTACCTCAAGTTGAATAGAATTACATTATTCAAGCTGAAAACTCGATGAAACCTTTGTTACAGGGTTCCTTAACCAGTGAGATGTCTCATTTGGAGGGACATAATAATGATTTGCTATTTATCATGAAATGTGCTTTTCATATCTGTAATCTTTGTACATAGCAAAAGATATCTTGGATCAGAGTTTTTCAGAACAACAGCAGTGGCTTCAAACACAGTGTTAATCATTTGCTCAGACGGGAACACAAGAAATAGCAAAATATCAGTGGTTTCATTATGACATATGGTTTCCAGCTAGTTATTGAGCACACAGGCGAGGAGTACAGAATCAAAGGATGGTGTTAAGAGAAGGTAAATAGCCTAGTGTGGGAGGGTTCAGGAGAGTGCATTTAGAAGAAAGTGCAATATAGCCAGAGGTCAGGATTTACATAGCTCAAAAAGAAAAAAAATCATACGGTAAGAACCCCAAACAAAAGGCATCCAGCAAGAACCTTAGCAAGAATTGTGAGGAAATTATAAGAAAAAAATTACAAAATTTCATCAAAACTTGAAAAAAGAAACAAAGTGAAGGGGAACCTGGGTGGCTGGGTCAGTTAAGTGTCTGACTCTTGATTTCGACTCGGGTCGTGATCTCAGGGTCATGAGATCAAGCCCCACCTGGGACTCTGGAGTGAGAATGGAGCCTGCTTAAGATTCTCTCTCTTCCTCTGCATCCCCCGTCCCTGCTCACAGGCACTCTCTCTCTCTCTCTCTCTCGAAAGAAAAGAAAGGAAAGAAAAAAAAAGAAAGAATAAACTGGGGAGCTTGGATGACTTACTTCATATATTGAAGATGTCAATGATTTGCAAATTAATGCAATTCTAATAGATACGTTTGTGGCATATTTCTGGTGATTTCTCTTCCCTTGGTTATGCTTTCCTGGAGATACTGAATTTTATAAAGAATGTATTTTTTTATTTTTTTATTTTTAATTTTTTTATTGTTATGTTAATCACCATATATTACATCATTAGTTTTTGGTGCAGTGTTCCATGATTCATTGTTTGTTCATAACACCCAGTGCTCCATGCAGAACGTGCCCTCCTCAATACCCATCACCAGGATAACCCATCCCCCTCCCCCCTCCCCTCTAGAACCCTCAGTTTGTTTTTCAGAGTCCATCATCTCTCATGGTTCGTCTCCCCCTCTGACTCCCCTTCATTCTTCCTCTCCTGCTATCTTCTTCTTTTTCTTTTTTCTTAAAATATGTTGTGCTATTTGTTTCAGAAGTACAGATCTATGATTCAACAGTCTTACACAATTCACAGCACTCACCGTAGCATATACCCTCCCCAATGTCTATCACCCAGCCATCCCATCCCTCCCACCGCCAACCACTCCAGCAACCCTCAGTTTGTTCCTGAGATTAAGAATTCCTCATATCAGTGACGTCATATGATACATGTCTTTCTCTGCTTGACTTATTTCACTCAGCATAACACCCTCCAGTTCCATCCACGTCGTTGCAAATGGCAAGATCTCATTCCTTTTCATGGCTGCATAATATTCCATTGTGTATCTATACCACATCTTTATCAATTCATCTGTCGATGGACATCTTGACTCTTTCCACGGTTTGGCTATTGTGGACATTGCTGCTATAAACATGGGGGTGCACATACCCCTTTGGATCCCTACATTTGTATCTTTGCGCTAAATACCCAGTAGTGCAATTGCTGGTAACTCTGTTTTCAACTTTTTGAGGAACCTCCATACTGTTTTCCAGAGGGGTTGCACCAGCTTGCATTCCCACCAACAGTGTAGGAGGGTTCCCCTTTCTCCGCATCCCCACCAACATCTGTCGTTTCCTGACTTGTTAATTTTAGCCATTCTGACGGGTGTGAGGTGGTATCTCATGGAGGTTTTGATTTGGATTTCCCTGATGCCGAGCAATGTTGAGCACTTTTTCATGTGTCTGTTGGCCATTTGGATGTCTTCTTTGGAAAAATGTCTGTTCCTGTCTTCTGCCCATTTCTTGATTGGATTATTTGTTCTTTGGGTGTTGAGTTTGATAAGTTCTTTATAGATTTTGGATACTAGCCCTTTATCTGATATGTCATTTGCAAATATTTTCTCCCATTCTGTCGGTTGTCTTTTGGTTTTGTGGACTGTTTCTTCTGCTGTGCAAAAGCTTTTTATCTTGATGAAATCCCAATAATTCATTTTTGCCTGGGCTTCCCGTGCCTTTGGCGATGTTTCTAGGAAGAAGTTGCTGTGGCTAAGGTCGAAAAGGTTGCTACCTGTGTTCTCCTTTAGGATTTGGATGGACTCCTGTCTCACGTTTAGGTCTTTCAACCATTTGGAGTCTATT